>NC_140946.1:75363380-75865880 GCF_014529385.1 Adiantum capillus-veneris
GCCAGAGCTGAGAAAGAAGAAAGACTCACTCTGAAGCAGATAAGTTAAAGAGGATACAGCCTGTTGCTACTTCTGATGAAGAGGCCCAGAGGAGAAATTATGGGCAAGTTACCACAGACCTAAATGAAAGAAACAATGATATTTTACATTCCATGATAGAAGGATTGTTAGAAACCATTCCCCTTGCTGATGGTAGTAGGCAATTAGCACTGGACTCTGTTGATTACCGACTCTATTGTTTATTTATGCCCAAATTAAGTGCTCTTCTCTACCTTTAAGATCCTTTTTTTTGGTACTTGGCCTCTAATGAAATCCTTGTTTTTCATTGTAGCTTAATAAAGAGCCAGCTCCCTCAAGAAACCCATACTGAAATTTATATTTTAGATCCACATTTGTCTGTGCCACTTTGAATAAAAAACACCCCTCATGGCACATTGGAGAGATGGTTTGTCCACTGTCCAATGCTTCAGGTCACAACTCTCGTGTTTCCATACGAATCACATTTGTCTGTGCCACTCTGAATAAAAAACACCCCTCATGGCACATTGGAGAGATGGTTTGTCCACTGTCCAATGCTTCAGGTCACAACTCTCGTGTTTCCATACGAATCAAATAATCATTGGAGCCTTGTATGCATAGAACTGGACAAACAAGTGGTATGGACTATCAACTCCATACAAGCAACACATTCAGAGATAAGAGTGTAAGTGTTGATAAAACCTTTAGTGTTTATTTGGGGTATGGTTGATGACCTGAATATTGTTAATAACAAATAACCTTCACTGTTCATAGATTTGTAAAAATATTACCTCATGTCTATGGGAAATCATGAACTCTAAGAGTCCACCTTTAAAGCTGTCAAAGTGCCTAATCAGACAAATCCAAATTCCTGTGGTTGGAGATGTCTTCTACATGCAGAGTACATACTCCAGAATTTTTTTGCTTTGAATCCATTTATGTCAAAGGTATTTCCTTGCTATGGTTTGGATCAACTTGGTGCTATTATTAATTAAAGTATTGACCACAAGTTAACCTAATTTTGCAGAATGCTCTGGAAAATTATACATTGGAATATTTACAAAGGTACCGCACTTCAATGATTCAACATCTACTATCTATTTCAACCGTAAGAGTTTTAGATGCAGAAGACAGTTTTGTCGATGACCATACTATAACTTTAACAACAATGACCAGTGAAGAGGAAGTCATGTCAGTTTCCACCACTGGGAACCAAATCCCTAAAACTAAGCCCATATTAGAGAAAAAGACACCGGTAAGCTTTGTAGTTGGAGTGGTTGAATCCAAAGTTGGGGTTGATCAATGTGAAGTAAACCAAGCCCCTAAAAATGCAGATGTGAAATGCTCCTCAGAGATGAGGAATGCAACAGAGGTTCTAGGCCAAGCAGAGGAGGATAAGGGAGTGCCTATTATTGTGGCACAGGATACGAGTCATGATCAAAATCAGGGAGTCCAATCTCCTGTAATTGTAGATGTGAAGGGCTCTTCAGAGCCGAGAGAAGATACAGAGTGTCTTGACCATGTAGAGGAGGAGGCCAATATTGCAAATCAAGGCCAGGAACAGACAACAGAATAGGTTAACCATTCGACCATGGAAACACAAGAGTCATGTACTACACAACCATAAGAGGTGGACACCCTTGGCAATACAGAAGGAAACATCGACACTCAACAACAAAATGTCAACATTAGAAATGACCTGTATGGACTCTTGCTTCAAGTAGATATGGTTGTTCCGGTTATCCATTGTACTTAAATAATATATTCTTTTTTGTTTCTAACTACTTATATGTATGCACACAATGATTGCAGAGACTGATTATCTTGGATCTCAATGGATTGTTGCTGCTACGACAGTTGTACAATGTACATACAGAGTTCTCCGATTTACGTTGTCGAGAAGCTGGGCGCGCTAGCCGGGAAGACACGAGGTCCTTGGCTGTGGGAGTTCGTAGCTCAGAATAAAGAGAGAAAGAAAGTATTTGAAACCATTTAGGCAGTAGCAGATATATACAACGGCTAAAATATACAAATCTTGATGGAGGCCCATTGATCCTTGAACATGCGGAATGTACTAGATTGGGTGCACTAAGCTCTCTGTATGAAACTTCACTCTTGCTTGGTTGCCATAGCTTAAGTATCTGGCCTTTTATGTTCAGCTCCTCATGCTGCTCACAAGTACTCGCCAGACAAGCAAGTGCCTCCCAAAAGGAGCAGCTCTTGACAGATGCAGACTTGTAGAAGTGGCGGCCAATGGAAGGGCCACTATCACGCTGGATGTTGGCATTTGTGTAGAGGCTTCACAAGCTTAGCAGAAGTAGTCTACAAGGAGAAAAAGCACGACAAGATGGTGCACAGTAAGGATCAAAACCTCCCCCATTGCTGCCCTCCCAGATGAAAGTAGTCCATCCCCCAATTTTCCACACACCCCCCTCCACCAAAATCACAGCAAGGCCGCCCCTATCCTCTGGCTTTTCTTTCCGAACTCGCCTCCCACTGTTCTCCTTTTCCCGTACTACCTTGTTTCCCTCTTCTGTTCCCGTGGGTTTCCATTCCCACCACCCAATCCAGCTTCAGTAGGCCTCCTCCTTTCATTTGTTTTAATTTCCATTAATTAGTTTGCTCAATATTGCGGCTTGTTCCCACCTTGCTCATTATTGGCATGCCTCCTTAGTATGTTCTCATGGCTTTGATTTTTACTGCCTTCTCTGCTATGCCAGTCTTTGCATAATATTTGCCATCAGAACATAAGATTTCAATTTCTTTTATCCGGCTATATTGCCCGTTCAAAGGTCCCATCTTCCCACATTGCCATCTGCTCTTTTTATGATAAGCACCAAAGTGGATATACCCAATTGTGGAATATTCAAAAGATGGCATATCCTAGATCAGTCTTACTGCCTTACAATAATCTTTGCATACGCTAAGAGTGATCCACTCTATAAGTGTAGAACTCTAGTCTCGGACCCACACCATAGTAGTGCCCATATCCACAAAAAGTGTTTGGCCCACTTCTGGTAGACCTTGGTAACTGCCTACATTAAGCACATAAGCAAATAAGACCATATTAGGTAAAGTGGGAAAATCTCAATTCCCAGGTTGGAAAACTTTCAATATATCATGTACAAAATATAGAGATTTTGTCAAAAATTTTAGTTTTCTTAAGGTCTCATTCCACTTTATGCACATACAATACACAATGAAAACAAATAAAATACCATGGTTTCAATCAATTGGATTATTAGGAGATGAGTATATTGCATCCATTATCGTTGTCTATGTTCTACTGTCCTACCTACAACTTATCTCAACATGGAGAGCTTGGTTTCTAGGTCCACCACTTGTCCAAGTTAATGTAAAAGTGACTCAAGGTTCACAACTTGTGAAAGCAAGGATCCATTGAGGAATACAATCCACTTGGCTATTTTTCCTTAATTTACTGCATGTGACATTCAAGCAAGGTCCACTTCTAATCTATAACTTCTTAATTTGAGGCATGGGGCATACATAAAAGATGTAGCATATTCTCTATTGCCTCATAGGAACGTTGGTTTCAAGGTGCACTTCTCCAGGCTAGCCTATCTTGGAGAAATGATCGAGCTTGCTTCTCTCCTTGTTTCAATGGAGACTAGCTTGGACAAGTGGTGGACCTTTGCTTCTCTCTATGTTTCAATAGAGTTAGCTTGGACAAGTGGTGACCTTGGAACAAAACCCCCATGTAAAACATATCATGGGTATTCCAAGTGATTAGAAAGATTACCATTTAAGATATAACCTTATAGGTTGGACAACTGGAGCCTGGCTTGGAGAAATGGTGGACCTTTGATTCTCTCCATGTTTCAATGGAGCCTATCTTGGAGAAATGGTGGAGCTTGCTTCTGTCCATGTTTCAATGGAGCCTAGCTTGGACAATTGGTGGACCTTTGCTTCTCTCTATGTTTCAATAGAGTTAGCTTAGACACGTGGTGGATCTTCAAACTAAACCAACTATTATCAATGTTTCCTAGCTTGTACAAGTGGTGGAGTGTTTCTCCTCTCCATGTTTCAATGGAGCTTAGCTTGGACAAGTGTTGGACCTTAAAACAAAAACCCCATGTACAACATAGCATGGATTTTCTAGATTTCAATGGAGTCTAGCTTTACCAAATGGTGGAGCTTGCCTTCATCCATGTTTCAATGAAACTAGCTTGGACAAGTGGTGGACCTTGTAACAAACCCCCCCATGTACAATATATCATTGGTTTTCTAAGTGATGGAAAGGAATACCATTCAAGATATAAACTTATAGCTTGGATAAGTAGTTGACTTTAAAACCAAATTCATCATAATACAATGAAATACAGGTCAACCAATTCCTAAATCTTGAGACCAAACCTCCCATGCTATTAGAGATAATATATTGGATAAGTGGTGGACCTTCTATTATTTTCCCATGCCTAGTTTAGACAACCGGTACACTTTGCAGCTATAAAGGTTGGACGAGTGGTGGAGCCTTGTTTCTATCCATGTTTTAATGGATCCTAGCTTGGACAAGTGGTGGACCTTGGAAAAAAGCTTCCATGTACAACATATATGAGGTTTTCCATGTTTTAATGGAACCTATCTTGGACAAATGGTGAAGCTTGCTTCTCTCCATGTTGATTTTGGAACTACCTTAGACAAGTGGTGGAGCTTTGCTTTTCTACTCTTCATAATACAATGAAGTATAGGTTGGTTACATGGTGAATCTTAAGGCCAAACCTCCCATTTTACTAGAGATGATAGGTTGGACAAGTGGATCAACCTTCTATCATTTCTCCATGACTATATTGGACAATTAGTAGACCTAACATCTCTCTATGTTGTCTAGAGATGAGCTTGGACAAGTGATGGACCCTGCTTCTCTCTTCCCTTGGTTTACTAATTTGAAGACTCAGTAAAGGGATACCATTTAAGATATACCCTTATAGGTTGGACAAGTGGTGGACCTTAACACCCAGTTCTTCTTAATATAATGACATAGAGTGGATAAGTGGTGAATCTTAAGACCAAACCACTCATGCTACTAGGTATAATACGTTAGAGAAGTAGTAGACCTTGAATGTAAACACCCCATGTACAAAATATCATGGTTTTAGGGTGTTTCAATGGAGCCTAGCATCTTGGAGACATGGTAGGTCTTGATTCTTTCCATATTTTAATGTCACCTATCTTGGAAAAATGATGGAGGTTACTTCTCTCCATGTTTCAACGGAGCCTAGCTTTGACAAGTGGTGAACCTTTGCTTCTCTCTATGTTTGAATAGAGTTAGCTTGGACAAGTGGTGGACCTTTGCTTCTCTCTATGTTTAAATAGAGTTAGCTTGGACAAGTGGTGGACCTTGGAATGAAACCCCCAAGTAAAAGATATCATGGGCATTTCAAGTGGTGAGAAAGGATACCATTTAAGATATAACCTTATTTTAGATAAGAAAAAGATCTTCAAACCAGCACTTGACTTTCTTACTATTCAATATTCAAAGTCCCTTGAGGCTAACAAATTACATACCTACTTGTAACCTAACTAATGAGTAATTATATAGATCTAAGCAAGTATATATAACGAGTCTTCAAACTAATAAACCAAGGGAAAAGAGTAGCAAGGTCCACTACTTGTCCAAGCTCAGCTCTAGACAACATAGAAAGATGCTAGTTCTACTAATTGTCTAATTATAGGCATGGAGAAATGATAAAAGGTTGACCACTTGTCCAACCTATCATCTGTAGTAAGATGGGAGGTTTGGCCTTAAGATTCATCATGTAACCAACCTATAAATCATTGTATTATGAAGAGTAGAAAAGCAAAGCTCCACCACTTGTCCAAGCTAGTTCTAAAATCCACATGGAGATAAGAAAGCTCCACCATTTGTCGAATCTCTCTTCCATTAAAACATGAAAAAACTCAGCTATGTTGTACAGGGGGGAATTTTTTCCAAGGTCCACCACTTGTGCAAGCTAGGATCCATTAAAACATGGAAATAAACAAAGCTCCACCACTCGTCCAACCTTTAGAGTTGCAAAGTGTATGGGTTGTGTAAACTAGGTATGGGAAAATAATTGAAGGTCCACTACTTGAAACATGGAGCGAAGCAAGCTCCACCATGTCTCCAATATGCTAGAATCCATTTAAACACCCTAAACCCATGATATTTTGTACATAGGGGATGTACATTCAAGGTCCACCACTTGTCCAACCTAGTATCCCTAGTAGCTTGATAGGTTTAGTCTCAAGATTCACCACTTGTCCACTCTATGTCATTGTATTAAAAAGTATTGGGTGTTAAGGTCCACCACTTGTCCAACTTATAAGGTTATATTTTAAATGGTTTTTTTTTCTCACAACTTGAACTACCCATGATATGTCTTACATGGGAGTCTTGTTTCAATGTCCGCCACTTGTCCAAGCTAACTCTATTGAAACATAGAGAGAACCAAAGGTCCACCACTTGTCCAAGCTAGGCTATATTGAAACATGGAAAGAAGGATGCTCCACCATTTCTCCAAGATAAGCTTCATTGAAACGTGGAGAAGCAAGCTCCACCATGCCTCCAAGCTAGGATCCATTTAAATACCCTAAACCCATTTTATTTTGTACATGGGGGGTTTTATTTCAAGGCCCACTACTTGTCCAACCTATTATCCCTAGTAGCATGAGTGGTTTGGTCTCAAGATACACCACTTGTACACTCTATGTCATTATATTAAGAAGAACTATGTATTAAGGTCCACCACTTGTCCAACTAGCCTCTAACTCAATAATAAGTTTCTTAAGTTCCATGAATTAATAATTTACAATGTCAAGTAAAGTTATAGTCAGCAAACAACTCTTCTCCTGCTTCAACTTGACAAATAGTCTCAATGCATACATGGCCATATTCTTCTGACTTGATGTGTGAAGAGGTGCATTTATGCCAAGGTGGAAAATTTGGATCAAATGTATAACATACGTTGGGACAGACATTTGTACTATGAGAACTATTTATATAGCCCGACACGTTTCCTTCTTCTACACAACCAATAATGTATGATTGATCTTCCTCTTCTTCTATGTTTGGATCCTCTAGAAGAGAATATTTATAAGCTCTTGGAAATATTTTGCATATCTTTTTCCAGTCTTGAAATCTATACTTATGCCCTCCATATTTTAGAATAGTCAAACCACTTTCCAGGGTAGTATGCACAAATAGCCCATAACCAGCTCCTTGAATACATGAAAGTCACACTTCAAAATCCACACCGTTAATATGAAAAATTACATCTTTGGGAATAGGAAAAGTTGGTGTCCCAAAAGGATCTTCATGCCAATCATAGTGTGAAATACATCTAGTTTTTATATCACTTAACTCCTTTGTGTCTGCAAAAAGAAGAAAATATTATGCATAAAATAATGACAAGATCAAAGAAAGATATCATTATTTTATAGTCCAATAGGTCCATTGTATGGAAGACTTAGAGTGCCTCTTACATGGTGCCTCCAAGGTTTCCAAAAAATAAAATCATTGAAAAAAAAAGGCCACTGTGTCTCCAATCTATTGCCCATTTGAAGCATACAGAGAACCAAGGTCCACCACTTGTCCAAGCTAGACATGGAGCATTGACACAAGATCCAACACTTATCCAAGAACCCTATAGTATATGTGGTAACATGGGATGCGTTGATGCAACAAAAGTAGTCTAGCCTCCTCATCCATCTCTTTTTTCTTGTAGCCTAGAGGGATTAGTTTCAAGGTCTATCACTAGTCAAAAACTACACATAGAACATTGATACAAAGTTCCACCACATGTGAAACCTATCATCTCTAGTACCATGGATGGTTTGATATCAAGGTTCACCACGTGTCCTACCTATACTCTATTGTAGCATAGAGATTCTGGTTTGGTGGTACTACACTTGTCCAAACTTGGCTTGTTGTTGATATTTGGAGGTAATCAAGGGTCCTCCACTTGTCCAAGTTAGGCATATAAAACAATTTCAAGGTCCACCATGTGTACAAAATATGATTGATTATAGCATGCATGGTCTTATTTCATGGGAAACCATCTTCTCTCCAACATGTGTCCAACCTCGACTCCATTGAAGCATGGAGAGAAGCAAGGTCCACCACTTATCAAAGCTATTATTTTCTCCCAGTGCTTTCAAAACCCATAATACATTGTACATGGGGGGGGTTCTTGTTTCAAGGTCCACCACTTGGCTAAGATTGGATCCATTGAAACATAAAGAGAAGCAAGCTCTACCATTTGTCCAAGCTAGGTGCCATTGAAACATGAAAACCCCATAATATGTTGTATATGGGGGGTGTTTTTCAAGGTCTAACACTTGTCTAAGCTCCATTGGAACATGGAGAGAAGCAAAGCTCCACCACTTTTCTAAGCTAGGATCCATTGAAACATGGAGAGAAGCAAGCTCCATTGTTTGTCTAAGCTAATTGGAACATGGAGAAAACAAGCTCCACCACTTGCCTATTATTGAATAGAGATTCTGGTTTGAAGGTCCACCACTTGTCCAACCTTGCCTTCATGTATGGAGATAATCAAGAGTGCAATGCTTCTCTAAGCTAGGGACATAAAAGAGTTTCAAGGTCCACTACATATACGATCTATGATGGGTTTTAGCATCGGAGGTTTCATTTTAAGGTTGACCACTTGTCTAGCTCCGCTTGTCCAACCTCAGATCCATTGAAGCATGGAGAAGAAAGGTCTACCAACTCTCCAAAATAGGCAAGAAAATCTCTATAAAACCCATGAATAGTTAATATATGCTATGCTGTGGAGTTTTGTTTGAAGGTCCACTCCTTATCCAAGCTACAATCCATTGATGCATGGAAATAAGTAAGATATATCTCTAGTCCAAGATAGGATCCATTGAAACATAAAGAGAATCAGGGTCCACCACTTGTCCAAGCTATGCATGGGTAATTGATATAAGGACCACTACGTTTTCACCTATACTATGCTCTATCATGGATGGTTTCATATTCCACCAATTTTACAACTTATTTAGTAGGTTGTATTATGGGGGTTTGGTTTCAAGGTACTTCACTTGTCTAAGGTGGGTTCCATTGAACCATGGAGAGAAACAATGTCTACCACTTGTCCAAAATATGCTCCTTTAAAACGTAAAAGCAAGGTCCACCACTTGTCCAAGCTAATGTTTCTCTCCATTGAAGCATGGAGAGAAACAAGGTCTACCACCTGTCCAAAATATGCTCCATTGAAACATAAAAGCAAGGTCCACCACTTGTCCAAGCTAATATAACAAATGGGTGTTGGTTACAAGGTTAACCACACTTGTCTAAACTAGTCTCCATGCAAGGTCCACCACATGTCCAAGCTATATGAGCTTGGTTTGAAGCTCTACCACACCTCTTGAAATTAGGATCCATGTAAGGTCCACCTTTTGTCAAGCTATGCCTTTAGTGAGTACTAAAACTAAGTAAATTGCAGTACTTAAATACCTTTCCAAGATCATTAAGATTTTGGTCTCTAAGGCCACCACCACATGTTTAATCTATGCTCTAATTGATTACTTATGCTAGTTTTCAAAGTCCAAACATAAGCTCCCTTCTAGCAAGGTTAGTTTAAATTTAGGCTCCAGCACCTGTCTAAGCTAGGTTCAATTTATGAAGCATCACCATTTAACCATGCTAGGATCTAATGTATCATATCAAGGGGGTATTGATAAAAGGTCCAAAACTTATTGAGTTCAAGCTCTTAAGTAATTAAGTCTTTGTGAGTATTAAATGTTATAGTTTTAGTGTCTAAAGATCCACCATTCAAAAACTCAAGTCTTTGTGAGTATTAAATGTTATAGTTTTAGTGTCTAAAGATCCACCATTCTAAAGATCCACCATTCAAAAACTCAAGTAATTTACTATTTACATTCAAACCTTGAATGCTTGAGATAAAAAATACAAACTCAATCAATACTATATAAAGAAAAATCTAACATTATGAGTATCAAATCAGTAACAAGAAACACTAACATGCACAAGAAACTCAAAACATACGTGTCTCCATTTCCAAAAAGTCCTCCATTGACAGAGGATGTTGTTGTTGTTCTTATTCTTCTCTTTGTGGAGAGCACTCCTCTGTAACAGGCACAGTGTCGTCTGATTGCGAAGTGGATTGTTGAAGTCCAACCCATTTTTCTATATCTTCATGAGACTTAACAAAGTCTAGCAGCATGGTCTCCACGTTTTTTGCCTCCTCCACACTATCAACTAAGCATATAGGCTTCTTTTTTCTGTTGTATTCCTTCTTGTGCAACCAAGGAGCCATCACCAAAAACATCAACAAGCTTGCGGTCTTCAAAACAATATGTACGAATGTAGTGCTTGACCAAAGCTCTTTTTTTGGCCTCCAAATATTGCAAATCTGACATATCGTTATCTGCTACTTGAAGAAGAGAACAATCAATCGGCATGGGATGTTCCTCTGATCTTCTTCTTAGGTCTTCAAATGCATTGCCTTGTCCCAAGAAGGCAATAAATGTTAGGAATTGAATTGCTCCTTTGCAAGGAGCTCATGGAAAGTGATGCAATGCACCACAACAATGGTAGCTCAGATTATCTCCCATGGCGTGAAAGGCACATTGCAATTTTGTGAAGTTAGTGAAATCCACAAATGCAAGAAAGACAAAACCAGGATCTGTTGACCCTCCACCAATAGCCAAGATCCCATCCAAAGCATTGTTAAATGTCTCCTCACTCCACTTCAAATTGCCTCCAACGTTTTTTGTCATATCTAAAACACATAAGCCAATAGGCACTTTATTATTGAAGTGGCGCATCAAGTAGAGATTGCCTTCCATTTGTAGGCTCACCACATAGATTGACCATGGCAAATCTCTAGGCTTAATTTTCTCCTTTTGAAGGTGAATTTCCCATTGCATGTAGTTTATTGTTCCATCTGGAAAAGCCATTTTCTTTATTCCACGCGTCAAACTAGATCTGATCCATTCCTCGCATAGCATTAAAAGTGTTTTATAAACAACATCATTGATGTTATACATTTTGACCACCTCCTCCCAGTCTTTACATTGTGAAGACTCATTCAAATTGTTGAAGCCTTCAAGAAGTGCATCTTGAATCAATTTTTCTTGCTTCAACTGCTTGATTCGATCATACATGTTAGTTGCATCACCATCCTTTGCACTCTTTGACAGTAAAATCTTCTCATCTCAAATCTCTTCTTGAATAGTCTTTACCTCTGATTCCTCAAGGCCACAAAGGTATCTAAATATAATTGTTGGGGGTTTCTTATTCTCCTCTTCTAGCCTTTCAATGATTTCTATCTAGCAATCATAAATTAAATCAGAGTACGTAACCATGTGTGCTTGTTTAGCAATCCAACTTGCTGTTGCACTCATTATTGCCAATCGAAGAAAAGCCTAAAAAGAAATAGAGAAATAATTAAACTATTGAGCAAGATTTGTTAATTAAACACTATCAAAAAGACAAAGAAAATAACTTACATCCTATTCGGCACGAGATGCATGTCCCTCTGCAATTCCACTTGCTGCCTTTGGGGGTCATCCTGAGAAGATCCATTGACTCCGTAAATGTCTCAATATTTGGTTGTAAGGTTGCTTGACATACAATGCCTGAGCCTCCTCATTTGCAATGGCAGATATAGCAGTTGCAACAAATGGAGGAGCATTCACAACAATGCGAGCCTTTCTAAATTTATACATGCTAATCAGTCTTTCAAGTATCTCTTTGTTGTTTTGTTCATTGTGAAGCAAAACTTTTGCAGCATAGATTGAATGTTGCCCATCAAGAATCCAATAATGATAATCTTTAATTTTTTTCTCTTCTACCTCTTCTACTGCCAAAGGAGTCCCCTTCTTTGACTTTGCATTTCGAACAGGCATCAAATATGCACATGCTGCAAGCTTGGTCGTACTCATGAAAATCCAAATAACACACTTTCAGCGTGTTTTTTATCCATAATACGTGCATTATAGTGATCAGGAGCAAGCCAACAATTTTGAATAGGGATATCAAATTCCCTATATTGGAAAGGAAAATAGTTTATGTACTTATTCATTCCACCTGTATCTTTTTCTTGTCCTTTCATGGCCTCAGCTTCTAAAACATCTGGATCCACAATTCTCATCTTTGACATTGAACCCTCTGTTGATGAGGATGCCAAAGATGTCTTGTCTACATCCAAAATGGAACTACTTCGCTTAGCTGCTACTTTCTGCACTTTTGCTTGCTTCTTTGTGGATGGTGGTCATGAAGCTTTCACCTTTTTTTGTTGTAGTGTGGCAATGATGGAGCTTTGAAGTTGATCTGCTGTGATATTTGGATTTGATTCTGCAAACTTCCATCCTCGAGAAAAAATTGTCTCTTCTTTGTTTCTAGACATGCGCTCCAATGCATATGCTCCTGGAGATAGTTAAAATTCTAGATTCATTGGAACTAGAATGTCACTGCATTCCACCTCCGGATGACTATCAACTACAGAGACAGATGCTTCCACAACTTGTCCAACATCTTCAAACAAGCTGTCATTCTCCTTTTTGGCAATAAATACAGGCACCTTATGAAATTGTGCACCCTCTATACCATATATTTCCAAATACCATTTCCTAAGATCATTGCAAGTATAGTCAACTGAGAGAGCAACCCTTGCAACCTGTTTTTTTGGAGCCATCTTTCCTGAAACAAAAAAAAACCAAATGTTATTTTAACATATACTTTTTTGTAATGGATTAAGTTTGTGTGAATACAAGGTCCACCACTTGTTCAAGCTAGATCTAAGCAAGTATACATAGTGATCTTTTAAGCTAGTAAACTAAGGGAAGGGAGAAGTAAGGTCCACCACTTGTCCAAGCTCAACTCTAGACGACATGGAGAGATTCGAGGTCTACTAATTGTCTAATATAGGCTAACTCTATTGAAACATAGAGAGAAGCAAAGGTCCACCACTTGTCCAATCTAGGGTCCATTGAAACATGGAGAGAAGGATGCTCCACCATTTGTCCAAAATAGGCTCCATTGAAACATGAAGAGAAGCAAGCTGCACCATGTCTCCGAGATGCTAGGCTCCATTCAAATACCTTAAACCCACGATATTTTGTATATGTGGGGTTTAAATTCAACGTCCACCACTTGTCCAACCTATTATCCCTAGTAGCATGAGTGGTTTGGTCTCAAGATTCACCACTTTTCCACTCTATTTCATTATATTAAGAAGATCTGGGTGTTAACGTCCACCACTTGTCAAACCTATAAGGCTATATCTTAAATGGTATTATTTACCACCACTTGGAATGCACATGATAGGTTTTACATAGGGGTCTGGTTCCAAGGTCCACCACTTGTCCAAGCTAACTCTATTGAAACATAGAGAGAAGCAAAGGTCCACCACTTGTCCAAGCTAGGCTCCATTGAAACATGGAGAGAAGGATGCTCCACCATTTGTCCAAGCCAGGTTCGATTAAAACATGAAGAGAAGCAAGCTACACCATGTCTCGAAAATGCTAGGCTCCATTGAAATATCTTAAACCCATGATATTTCGTACATGGGGGGTTTACATTCAAGGTCCACCACTTGTCCAACCTATTATCACTAGTACCATGAGTGGTTTCGTTTCAAGACTCACCACTTTTCCACTCTATGTCATTATATTAAGAAGATATGGGTGTTAAGGTCCACCACTTGTCCAAACTTATAAGGCTATATCCTAAAGGGTATTCTTTCTCGCCACTTGGAGTGACCATGATAGGTTATACATGGGGGTTTGGTTCCAAGATTCATCACTTGTCCAAGCTAACTCTATTGACACATAGCGAGAAGCAAAGGTCCACCACTTGTCCAAGCTAGGCTCCATTGAAACATGTAGAGAAGGATGCTCCACCATTTGTCGAAGCTAACTCTATTGAAACATGGGGGGTTTACATTCAAGGTCCACCACCTGTATAGCCTATTAACGCTAGTAGCATGAGTGGTTTGGTCACAAGATTCACCACTTTTTCACTCTATGTCATTATATTAAGAATATCTGGGTGTTAAGGTCCACCACTTGTCCAACCTATAAGGATATATCTTAAGGGTTATTCTTTCTCACCACTTAGAGTGACCATGATAGGTTTTACATGGGGGTTTGGTTCCAAAGTCCACCATTTGTCCAAGCTAACTCTATTGAAACATAGAGAGAAGTAAAGGTCCACCACTTGTCCAAGCTAGGGTCCATTGAAACATGGAGAGAAGGATGCTCCATCATTTGTCCAAGATAGACTCCATTGAAACATGAAGAGAAGCAAGCTGCACCATGTCTCCAAGATGCTAGCCTCCATCGAAATACCTTAAACCCACATTATTTTGTACATGGGGAGTTTACAGTCAAGGTCCACCACTTTTCCAACCTATTATCACTACTAGCATGAATGGTTTGCTCTCAAGATTCACCACTTTTCCACTCTATGTCATTATATTAAGAATATCTGGGTGTTAAGGTCCACCACTTGTCCAATCTATAAGACTATATCTTAAAGGTGATTCTTTCTAACCACTTGGAGTGACCATGATAGGTTTTACATGGGGGTTTGGTTCCGAGGTCCACCACTTGTCCAAGCTAACTCTATTGAAAGATTCACAGAAGCAAAGGTTCACCACTTGTCCAAGCTAGGCTCCATTGAAACATGTAGAGAAGGATGCTCCACCATTTGTGGAAGCTAACTCTATTGAAACATGGGGGGTTTACATTCAAGGTCCACCACCTGTCCAGCCTATTAAAGCTAGTAGCATGAGTGGTTTGGTCTCAAGATTCACCACTTTTTCACTCTATGTCATTATATTAAGAATATCTGGGTGTTAAGGTCCACCACTTGTCCAACCTATAAGGATATATCTTAAGGGTTATTCTTTCTCACCACTTGGAGTGACCATGATAGGTTTTACATGGAGGTTTGGTTTCAAGGTCCACCACTTGTCCAAGCTAGGGTCCATTGAAACATGGAGAGAAGGATGCTCCACCATTTGTCCAAGATAGACTCCATTGAAACATGAAGAGAAGCAAGCAGTACCATGTCTCCAAGATGCTAGCCTCCATCGAAATACCTTAAACCCACGTTATTTTGTACATGGGGAGTTTACAGTCAAGGTCCACCACTTTTCCAACCTATTATCGCTAGTAGCATGAGTGGTGTGCTCTCAAGATTCACCACTTTTCCACTCTATGTCATTATATTAAGAATATCTGGGTGTTAAGGTCCATCACTTGTCCAACCTATAAGACTATATCTTAAAGGTTATTCGTTGTGACCACTTGGAGTGACCATGATAAGTTTTACATGGGGGTTTGGTTCCAAGATCCACCACTTGTCCAAGCTAACTCTATTGAAAGATAGAGAGAAGCAAAGGTCCACCACTTGTCCAAGCTAGGCTCCATTGAAACATGTAGAGAAGGATGCTCCACCATTTGTGGAAGCTAACTCTATTGAAACATGGAGGGTTTACATTCAAGTTCCACCACTTGTCCAACCTATTGACGCTAGTAGCATGAGTGGCTTGGTCTCAAGATTCACCACTTTTTCACTCTATGTCATTATATTAAGAATATCTGGGTGTTAAGGTCCACCACTTGTCCAACCTATAAGGATATATCTTAAGGGTTATTCTTTCTCACCACTTAGAGTGACCATGATAGGTTTTACATGGGGGTTTGGTTCCAAGGTCCACCACTTGTCCAAGCTAACTCTATTGAAACATAGAGAGAAGCAAAGGTCCACCACTTGTCCAAGCTAGGGTGCATTGAAACATGGAGAGAAGGATGCTCCACAATTTGTCCAAGATAGACTCCATTGAAACATGAAGAGAAGCAAGCTACACCATGTCTCCAAGATGCTAGCCTCCATCGAAATACCTTAAACCCACGTTGTTTTGTACATGGGGAGTTTACAGTCAAGGTCCACCACTTGTCCAACCTATTATCGCTAGTAGCATGAGTGGTTTGGTCTCAAGATTCACCACTTTTTCACTCTATGTCATTATATTAAGAATATCTGGGTGTTAAGGTCCACCACTTGTCCAACCTATAAGGATATATCTTAAGGGTTATTCTTTCTTACCACTTGGAGTGACCATGATAGGTTTTACATGGGGGTTTGGTTCCAAGGTCCACCACTTGTCCAAGCTAACTCTTTTGAAACATAGAGAGAAGCAAAGGTCCACCACTTGTCCAAGCTAGGGTCCATTGAAACATGGAGAGAAGGATGCTCCACCATTTGTCCAAGATAGACTCCATTGAAACATGAAGAGAAGCAAGCTGCACCATGTCTCCAAGATGCTAGCCTCCATCGAAATACCTTAAACCCACGTTGTTTTGTACATGGGGAGTTTACAGTCAAGGTCCACCACTTGTCCAACCTATTATCAATAGTAGCATGAGTGGTTTGCTGTCAAGATTCATGCATGCATATCAAAAAAATAGTGTGATAAACCCTTGGTTGTAATAAGCCCTTGGCTTTAGGCATGGTCTCAATAGTTTGATCCGATGTCATACATGCCTTGAACGATTGCTCTGGCATGGATACATCACAGTTCATCGTTTACAACCATAATTGTGAGCTTATATCTAGTTATTGCCCATTTTCTAAGCATGCGTTCCATTATCCTTGATCCTAAATCAGTGGATAGTACCTGTACATGGAATAGAAATTTTACTTCACATTAAGTTTTCCAAAGCACTTTGCTTTGCACAACAAAGAAATCTGTTTTCAAATGAAAAGGTAAAGACAAAAAAACAAGTAGAACTTTAAACTGGCTAACATTGTCGCCCCTCTGAGAATAGTTGCATGCTCTTGAAGCTGGCCTGTAGCCATGTATGCTGAGAAATTTTGAGCTATCGGATATACCCTGCATATAAGGCCCTGGGTGGAGCTGTCTGGAATGAGCCTCCCAACCTCCCTTTAAATAGCCCCCTGGGCCTCATTTTCTATCCACACTCGTAGCCGGCCCCTTGGGCCTGGTCCTTGACCACCGGGCATTGCCCTTGGCATGACATTACTCCCCTCTTGGAGAAGCGTTTTCGTCCTCGAAAACAAGAGTGATGATACACTAGTGTTTTCCACAGTGGGATCCTTCAGGGATCCAGCTGTTTGCTTGATCGGTCAGTAGGAGGTTCAATGAAAGCAAGAGTAACATCTTGATTTGCACGTTGTTGTCCATTTGTAACCATCTTGTGGTACCAATTCCTATCCAATCATAGTGTATAGACTCCATTTAGAACACACATGAGCATGATAAATGAGCAATCCACTCTTGTCTTTGCGCACAGTTGCATTAGGATCGCTGTCGTGCCACTCCGCTTCCATGATGGGAAAAAGAGTAAAGAGAAGCAGAAAAAGTCTATTTGAAGCTCACACATTTATTGAGCAGTGACCAAGGCTCGAGAACAAGCAAGGAGAACCAGAAAGTGTATAATTTATGTGGTTATGAAGGCCTAAGCGTAGAGATTTTATGCTTGAAGAAAAGGTTTTACATGTGAAAAGGCTCTTAGGACATATAAGGCAACTTGGATAGAGGAAGACATGTGGTCAGTGGGGAAAGTGTGTGAGAGACTTCACATCTTTGCATGAGGGAGGCCGAAAAAGTTCTAGTCTGTAATTTTTTTGTAAAACATGTTTCTGGTAAAAACGGGGCTTATAACGGAGAAGGAAAAGGCCGTTTTGAGCATTTTTGCGTCTCACGCACAAAGGCTAATCTGCACCGACTAGGAGATATTCAAGTTTTCGTACTCTGCTGTAAGAGCGGGGAGGAAGCCATAAGCTTTGAGCACTCTAATTCTAATCCAAGCTTCCATAGCCATTCTAATAAAAGCCACCATAGCCCACTCTAATCCAAGCTTCCATAGACAATCTAATCAAAGCCACCATAGCCCACTCTAATCCAAGCTTCCATAGCCAATCTAATCAAAGCCACCATAACCCACTTTAATCCAAGCTTCCATAGCCAATCTAATCAAAACCACCATAAGCCACTCTAATCCAAGCTTCCAAGCCACTCTAATCATGTAAGGAGTTTAAATAATTTAAGGAGCGGTATTGTTAATTGTCCACTTTGGATAATCAAGCTTCAGAATCGTGTTCAAGTTGTCAGTCTTGAGCTTTGTTTACATTAATTTTGTTTGTTGCAACTCTCTTCCAGACACCTCTCACAGCGAGAGGCCCCGTGCCTTCCCGGCTCACCTTTCGAACACAAATCCCTCGACACCGCTTGTAATAACTTTCAACCACTTGACATCAAATATAAACATATCAAACTTTCTAAAGCTAATCTTCAAGATGTCTTGGATATAGCCAAAGTATATTCTCATCCCTGGCACTACTCCTACTTTCTTGGACGAAGCTTTCCCTAACACCACTGTCGAAAGTGACCCTTTGTTCGTTGATCTGTTGCACTCTGAAGTGATTCCCATACGACCACAAAGTTCCATATTTGTGATACTACAGCCACAAAATTGAAACAGACTAAAAGTTATTAAAGAAAACTAATTTTCATGTGGAGCTCGAAAAGGAAGTTGTGAAATGTACATGCCAATCGCAACCCCTTGACATCTCCTCTTTGTCTTCAGTAATCAACACTCCACTCCTCTTTGTCTCTGAGAGTGTCGCATCTAACCACCGCCCAGTTGGAAAATCAGGTAATTTTTTAAGAAGATCTGGAAAAGGAAGGTTTCTAGTTGCATGGTTGCGCTTGAATTGAAGGCGATCTGTCAAACGTTGTTGCTTTTTCCCTTCGTACCTCTCTAGCCACTTTTGCATGATGTCTGAGTTGAGAAGGCAAAATCTCATAAACGTTTCTCGCATTGTGATGTACATCTTCCTAATGATGCCTTGTCGCTGCGGCTCGTCCCCTATCACCTTGACGTTGACCTCAGCAGTCCACATTCGGGTCATCTCTCGATCAGTTGAGACCAAAAATTCATTGATGAGGACAAGAGACTCTTGTACAAGCCATCCTTCGGCCATGCTAAGGATTATCCCTCAATCACTACGAACGAATGTTCAGAAGAGTAAGGAATCTACTTAAAGTACACTTTTTGAACTTTTACTATGAAAGACCCAGCTCTTTTATTTGCCATTTTTTCTAGAGAGAGAGTGCAAAAAATACATTTTCTTAGAAGACCCTCAAATGACCTCCGAAATTTCCTAATGTCTTCGAGCTATTCCAAAATTTTTGTTGACCTGCGAACGCTTGCCAAAGCTCACTGAATTCGAAGAAAGTGAGCAAGAGTGTGCTGGAGCAGCTGGCGACTAAGCCCGGGAGGATGTGACCTGCTCTGATACCAATTGTTGGAATCAGGGTTGCAGAGAAACACACATTGCTTGGAGAAGACGAAGGAAGCTCAAGGCACACAATAGAGAGTGTGTTACTTAGTGTGCAATAGAAAGATAGATAGCCCTAGAGTGATGGGCGTATATACAATGCACGGGGGGAAAAACCTACTAAAGAGGGAGAAAATGCCTCGGCGGTCCTAGTGTGTTCACACACATCACTACCACCTGTATATGGTAACATTGCACGTTTTCTCAAGCTCTCCTCTTCCCCATCTCTCATAGATCTGCTGCGATACACGCCGTCGGAGGTGCTAATGTTGCTTGTGGGTTAGCGTATAACACTAAGGTAAGATTGTTTTCATTTTTACTTGTAGATTTAAGGTTTAGGGTTTAACTTTGTGTTTGTGTGTGCATTTTTGCAGGTTCCAGGACTTTTACAACAACTTTCATTGCTCAAATAGAACGAACGTGAGTGCTCAAACCTTTAAATGCATATTAAGTATATTTAAATTACTTTGTAGATTAAGAAAACAAAATTCATGCTTTAAACTTTGCATGATTTAAACTCTCAATGCTTTAAAAGAAATTAGGATTTGTTATGTAAAATTTCATTTTAAATTATGAAAAAAAATTGTTTAAGTTTATGAATAAATCTTGTTTTGAAGAAGTTTTTATTGAATTATGTCGTTTTTCAAATTATGTAGTTGATGGGGTTTATGTTTTATGTTAAGCTTAGGTTATAAGTTAAGTTAAATTAGGTTATGTTACGTTAAGTGAAGCTACGTTGTTATGTTAGGTTAGATTAGATTACCTTATACGTTAGGTTAGATTAAGTTAAGCTACGTTAGGTTAAGTTATATTAGGTTAGGTTAGGGTAAGCTACATTAAGTTAAATTAGGTTATCTTATATGTTAGGTTAGGCTAAGTTAATCTACGTTAGATTTAGTTACGTTAGGTTAGATAAAGCTACATTAGGTTAAGTTAAGTTAAGCTACGTTCGACAATACGACAAGTTATAGAGCTTACCCACAGCGCATATTAAAAACAACACAATGACAATCTGTTCGTCAATACGGCAAGCCATAAAGCTTACCCACAACACATATGTATTGTGGGCAAGCTCTATGGCTTTCTGTATTGCCAACGGCTCGCCATTGTGTTGTTTATATGTCCGCGAGCGGTTTTCAAGTCCTAAAATAGCACCATGGCGAGCCGTTTGGCAATCTAGTAAGCCATAGATCTTGCTTACAATGCATATGCATTGTGAGCAAGCTTTATGGATTGCCGTATTGCCAAATGGATCGCCATGGTGTTGTCTATACGTTTGCGATCGATTTTCAAGCGCTAAAATTGCTTCGTGCCCCTAAAACCAACACAATGGCAATTCGTTTGGCAATATGGCAAGCCATAAAGCTTGCCCACAAAGCATATGCATTGTGGGCAAGATCTATGGCTTGCCATATTGCCAACGGCTTGCCATTGTGTTGTCTATATGTCTGCAGAGTGATTTTCAATCTATAAAATCGCTTCGCAACTCTAAAAACAACACAATGGTGAGCCGTAATTTGTCAAATTGGCAAGTCATAGAGCTTGCCCACATCGCATATGCACTGTGGGCAAGCTGTATGGCTTGTCGTTTTGCTAAACGCCTCACCATTGTGTTGTTTTATGTTAGGTTAGGTTAGGTTAGGTTTAGGCTATATATTAGGTGACATTATAGGTTAAGTTAGAGCTATCGACAACATAATAGTCGAAAAAATACAAACGGACTTCGAATATGACTCATGTACTTCTAAAAACGCAAACGGACTTCGGTTAGGTTAGGTTATAGGTTAGGTAGATGTTATAAGTTAGGTTACATTAAGTTAAGTTAGGTATAGGTTTTACGTTAGGTTAGATCATAGGTTAGGCATAACGATTATAGGTTAGGTTAGAGTTAGCGTCAAATTAATAGTAGAAAAAACGCAATCGGACTTCGAAGATGACTCGTGTACTTCTAAAAATGCAAACGGACTTCGGTTAGGTTAGGTTTTAGGTTAGGTAGATGTTATAAGTTAGGTTACATTAAGTTAAGTTACGTATAGTTTTTACGTTAGGTTAGATTATAAATTAGGCATAACAATTATAAGTTAAATTAGAGCTAGTGTCAAATTAATAGTAGAAAAAACGCAATCGGACTTCGAAGATGACTCATGTACTTCTAAAAACGTAAATGGACTTCGGTTAGGCTAGGTTATAGGTTATGTAGATGTTATAAGTTAAGTTACATTAAGTTAAGTTAGGTATAGATTTTACGTTAGGTTAGAGCTAGCATCAAATTAATAGTATAAAAAATGCAATCGGACTTCGAAGATGACTCGCGTACTTCCAAAAACACAAACGGACTTCGGTTAGGTTAGGTTATAGGTTATGTTTAGGTTATAAGTTAGGTTAGGGTTATGTTTTATATTAAGTTAGAGCTAGCGTCAAATTAATAGTAGAAAAAACGCAATCGGACTTCAAAAGTGCACACAGACTTCAAGAACCTTAATATATAGTCATTGATCAATAAAGACGAGATTATTACCCTGTGGTCCTAATCTCCGTGCACCTCTACACCGAGGTGTGCGGGGATTGGGCCTGGCTAGAGAATGTGAGGTTGTTAGAGCTAGCAAAAAATAGCTGAAAAAATGCAATCGGACTTCAAAAGTTCACACAGACTTCAAGAACTTTAATATATACTCATTGACCAATAAAGACGAGATTATTACCCTGTGGTCCTAATCTCCGTGCACCTCTAGACCAAGGTGTGCAAGGATCGGGCTTGGCTAGAGAATGTGAGGTTGTTAAATCTTGTCATGTACTTATTAGTGTGTAGTTATAACAACTAGAGTGTTTTAATTATTTGTTGCATCATTGGTAGATAAAGAATGGACGATAGGATGGCGTGTCCTTGTGCACATTGCAAGCATCAGATCTTTCGAAAACGAAAAAATGCGACCAACACATACGCAATCACGGTCTCTTTCCGATAGAGCAAGTACAAGACCTGCGTTATCGATCTCATGGTCTAAAGATTGAAGGTCAAAGTCCGCAAGTAGTTATTGCTCCAACTTCATCCCAGAGAAGACAATTTTCAAACGAGCAGCCATTGATTGAGTCCTCCTAACCAATACATGAAGTGGCATTTCAAGAAGTAGAGATGGAGCATATGTTGGACACGTTTTTTGATATGGATTCCAACATAGAAAGCGACAACATTGAATGCAGTACTGTGGATCAACCTCAACCATCCGGTTCATATCAACGGTATGATAGCAATGATGAGGAGGGCGAGATGATGCAAAGTCTTGAACGCATGCCACTCTACACTGGTACAAAAATCTCAATTCTCCATAACGCATTGGCAATGCTTAATTTGCAGTCTGTCTACGGTTGGTCTGACGCCTCAATCCACAGAGATTTTCAGGTAAACATATTTATCATAAGCATGGTAAAGTGAAAATTACAGTTCATATAAAGTGATCAAAGGATTGACTTGTTCATGTAGCGTCAGGTTGCTCAATGAGCAAATCTTGCCAGAAGGGAATCACATGCCCGCTACCCGTCCAGCCGCTAAAAAGCTTCTTACTAATTTGGGCTTGGATTATCACAAAATACATGCATGTCCTAATGATTGTATAGTTTTTTGCAATGAGTATGCAAACTTGGAACACTGTCGCAATTGTGGATCAAACATGTATAGGGAGGACACACAAGGAAAATTTATCCCTGCAAAGGTCCTTCGACACTTTCCTATCATTCCGAGAATAAAGAGCATGTTCACGTGCAAGCCCATAGCCGCTTTGATGACATGGCACTCAAATACTAGACCGACAGATGATGTTATGCGGGTACCTGTTGACTCTCTTGCATGGAAGCACATAGAGGAAAGTTGGCCTACATTTAAGAACGAGCCTCGATGTAACCACTTTGGTCTGGCAATGGATGGAGTAAACCCATTCGGATTACGGAGTTCGTCATGGAGCACGTGGCCTATTTTTCTGGTTAATTATAATCTTCCACCATGGCTCGCTATCAAGAAGGGCCATCTGTTGCTGTCATTGATCGTCCTAGAAAGTACAAAGCAAAGAACATGGACGTCTATCTGGCACCACTTATAGAAGAGCTCCAAATCTTGTGGACAGGAATCGATGTGGTTGATATGTCCCAACCAATCGGATGACGGAATGTACATGTGCAAGGCATTCTCATGTGGACCATGCACGATTGGCTAGGCTTCGGTGAGTGCTCAGATAAGTGCCTTTAAAACCCTCACATGCATGTGATTCATGGCTATGTCAACGCTTTTAAATATTAATATGTGATGTTTCAGGCTTGAGCTACATGGGCAATCATGCGTATCCAAAATGTGGTCCTCGACTTCGCTTCCGCCGCTCTGAGCATTTAAGCAAGACAATTTACGAGGAGCATGGTAGATTTTTGCCTGAAAGACATGAGCTATGTGGACCAAACATATGCAAACATGACATGCATCCACTGAAAGCGAGCGATTGAAAAAACATGTGGCTGGAGAGGGGAGATTGGATACCACCTGGAATGAAAAGAATTTCTATTTTCCATGATCTCCCGTACTGGAGTGACCTGCTGATTAATCATTTTCTCGACCCAATGCACATCTTCAAGAATGTGGGGGAGATCATTTGGAAGACCATCACTAGAAAAAGGGAGAGCAAGGCCCAAAGAGATGACCTGCAGGCTGTGGGTCGAATGCCAAAGATGTGGCCTCGACTTAAACCCAATGGAAAGTGATCTATACCGAAAGGTCCATGGGTTCTGAGTCGTGCCAAAGAGAAACAAGTGAAGAAGATTATATGTTCATTCAAGAGTCCCACAGAGTGCATGCGATGTTTGAAAACATTTTTTACAGTTCATCTCACCAATCGCCATAAAGGGTTGTTTGACAGATGACATTAGAAGAACAATCTACAAAATCAATGATTTGGTACGCTGGATCAGTTCGAAAGAGATAAGAGAAGACAACATAGATGCAGCACTCTTAAACGCTATTGAAGCACTGTGCGTGCATGGTGGACAGATTTTGCCTTTTTGTATGATCAAAGAAAATGCGTTACCGTTGAGGGCCACTACCACCCTAAAAAACCACACTTACCTCTTTTGTACAAACCGTTTAGCCAAATCGGTGTACCCTTTGATGCAACTAATACACTACTGATTGATGATACTCCTGAAAAGGGAGAACTAAATCCACCAGGAACAACTGTCTCACCACCTTCTTTCGAGGGGCATTCCTTCGATTTTTCCCTTGAAGACATTCTGACTCCATACTTACAGAAATTGTATCTCAGTCCATTGTTCACGGACGAGTTTGTACTTTCTAATGAATTAAGATGACTCTTCTATCATGTCTTTGTCTTGTCTACCATTGAGAGAGAGAGAGAGAGAGAGAGAGATTTGACATGGTAAAGAAATGTATTTCAAGCACACTTTTTCACAGGGCACAATTGAAAAATGAGCTCAATAAATTTCATGTCTTGAAAGTCATTTGTATACACTTGGGTTCACAAGAATATCTGTTACATTGACACTACTTCAACCCGACCATCCAACTCTTTGCACAAAATATATTTTTCCCTTCGCCACATCAGCTTACGGCCAGCTAGGAAAAAGGAAAAATCTGATAGGTCCTTGTCCATTGACTCTTCAATTATGTCATGCTGCAAATGCTGAAGACTGCATAGCTCCCTTATTGTAACCACCAACAGTAGGCCATGCTCTTTATCAATCACTTCCACATCCACAGCAAGATTATCTTCCAAACCTGCAGAAACCTGGTCCATAGGAATGTACTTATCGTTGAGCATTTGTGATCGCATATACCAAAACGAGAGTAACAGTGATTGGCTTGCAATCATGTACTTGACAACTAGAGTATCAAGTGCGACCTCGCACCGTAAACCAATCTCTTCCTTTGCATACCATCCTTTGTCAAGAAGTTTGTCACAGGATGACTGCTGAAATGACTTGCACATGAACATAGTTTTCGTAACTCGGATGTTGTAGCTATGAAACAGCTCTATGAAGAGTGCAACAGGACAGAAGTTTGCAATTCTAACCAGTTTGTTGGTGGGAATAGAGCTACATAGAGACCTTTGTATATCCTTGTAGAGCTTACTTCGCATTGCCTCCACCATTATTTCCTCGGGAACTGGCCAATCCACAGTGTTCCATTCGGTTGGTAGAGGCACTTTCACCAACATGCCATTCTTATTCCCTGAGCTGAGTTGGTAAAAGTGGTCATAAAAAAGGATTCCCTCATCAGCCAGTCTTTTGCTGCTCCTCCCTGAATACTGTAGAGAACCAATGTGGGCATGAACAACATGGAAGAGGCCTATTATGCACTCCACAGGCTCCCATTGCTCATAAGAAGAGGGATAAACATCTGCAATATATATAAGAAGAGTTAAACTAAGAGTATCAATAAGTACAAATGACAAATCTAATGTAATTGGGCTGTGAAGAATGGAGACATTGCTCATAACAAGCGGGAGAAACATTGCAAAATATATAAGAAAAGTTATAATGAGAGTATCAGTAAGTTCACATGTCAAGAGTACTTACAATTGCAACGTGGTTGATGTATATCTGATACATTTCCACCGTTTGCTATCACCTCTGGATGGGTAAACACATGCGGAACAAGAACTTCCTTTACAAATCTTTTGCCGATTTCAACTTTGAAATCCAACACTCTGGCCTTCCATGCTGAGCGGTAAACGTTGATACCACTAGACCTCTCGGGTCTTCTTGGTTGCATGAGGACCCATGAACCTTTGTTTATCCTTTGTCCAACCCATTGGTTCTCTGCACTTATTGAAGCTGGTATTGTAATTGAGGATATGCTACTACTTGGCCTTCTAGGCAAAGTGCAGTTGTTGGTTGTTGGTGTGAGAGACAGTAAACACCTGGAGCCTCTTGGGCGAGAAGACGTGGACGCCATAGCTCTTAGAGAAAAGCTTTAGTGGAGGGAGATTCACTTTGAAAGCATTCTAATGGAGGGAAAGTGTTTTAGAATGCCAATATCTTGTGCGGGCTTAATGGTCACCCTCCAGTACGTTAATGACCATAAGAGAATATCAGAAGTGGGACCACATGCAAGCACCTAAAAGATCGGTAAAAGGAAGGAAATTACGATGCTACAATCCTAGATTCGTGAAAGTTTTATGCTATTTTCCTATTTTTTGAGTCTTTCCACGTACTTTCCTACGTAACGTAGCCTTCGTGCTCATTGGACGCGCTCTATTATTCTCTCTCTTCATATGGCCCTCCAAATGACCTCTGAAATTTCCTAATGGCTTGGTCTGCTGAGATTTTTGATTTGGGCTCATTTCGGCCTGCACAGGCTATTTCGTCATTTTGTGCAGAATTTTTGTCAGTGCCGTTTTCTGCATAACAGGTGTCTTATAGTCTTCTATGGTTTGTGTTATATAGCACAGGTTGTTCCCGCTTCGTTTCTCCTATTCTCGAGCAGTTTTCACATTAGGTGCAGCATTTACCATGGCTGACAACAACAACACAGATGTGTTCAAGATGTTTGCTGCTGAGGACAGGTTGGATGGGGACAACTACCCTATGTGGGATTATATGATGCAACATGTTCTTGTGTCAAAGGGTGTCTGGAACATTGTGCAGAGAATTGATGTACGTCCTAGTTCTGAGGATGTAGGCGATGTTAAGGATGTTGCAGGTCTTGCTGCAAGGATTGCAGCATTTAGGGTTGTTTTGCCTACGGCAGAACAAGCTCGTTGGAATGCTAAGGATGCGCAGGCTCATGCATTGATTGCGTTGTCTGTGAAGCGCACCATTGTTCCTCACATCCGTTCAGCAAAATCTGCAAAACAGGCTTGGGATATTCTAGCAGGTCTTTATGCAAGCCGCAATGAGGCTAAAATTGCTTTGCTGCGTAAAGAGCTGGAGTCGAAGATTATGCATGAGGAAGATGATATGGACACTTTCCTTGCTAGTGTCAAGGATATCAATGAGAAGCTTATTTCTGCAGGTGAAGTCATTTCAGACAGTTCCCTTGTGCAGACTGTTCTTGATGCCTTACCAGATTCTTACCAGACTTTTGCTAGTACTTGGAGACTTATGACCCAAGGAAATCCTGAAGTTGTCAAGTTTGATGCATTATGCACATTGCTGTTGCAAGAGTCACTTTCTAGGAAAAACACGACTAGGCAGCGTGCAGTTGAAAAGGCTTTTATTGCCTCTCAAAGAAAGGGTGGTAACAGTAATGCAGCCAATTCTTATGGTTCTGCTGCGAGTGGCAAAAATTCTGTTCCTAATGCTTCTGCTAACAGTACTTCGTCTGGCAATTCTGGTGATAAGGGCAAAAAGAAGATGCGTTTCCATTATTGTAAAGCCAATGATCACTTGATCAAGTCGTGTCCTAAGTTGAAGGCCAAAGAGGCTAAGAAGAAAGAGGGTGGTTCCACTGCAAATTCTCGCTCCACTACAAATGCAGCCATTGTTGAGTCTTCTGTGAAAGGAGACTGTGTTGCTGATGTTGATGAAGAATGGGCTTTTAGCACAGAGTGCACTTACAATCCTGCTGTCCATGATGCATGCTTGTCAGTTGCTGCAGATTCACATGTGTGGTATTTCGACAGTGGTGCTACAAAGCACATTACCTCACATCGTGAATTGTTTACCTCTCTCGAGTCTGTCCCTCATGGGAATTCAGTCACTTGTGCCAACAACGCCTCTTATCCAGTTCAGGGAGTTAGAAAGATTGTGCTCACTGCTGCTAATGGCAGTTCCTTCACACTTGTTGATGCACTTTATGTACCTGGGATCAAGAAGAATCTCTTGTCTGTATCCGCACTTGCTAGAGTTGGACTTGTTGTCAAATTTGTGGATGACAGATGTACAGTTCATGATCTCAGTTTTGGTGATGAAATTGTTGCATCTGGCCTTTTGTGCCGTGGGATGTATAAGCTCACTTTGTATGACAAGTGTGGACAAAATTTTACAAATGTTGTTGCAGATTCAAGGGCTATTTCAGATGCAAAACTTTGGCATGCACGTTTTGGTCATCTGAATTTTGCCAGTTTGCTGCGTTTGCAAAAATCTGATATGGTTGCTTCTTTGCCGCCTCTTGAAGCACCTGCCAAACATGTTTGTGAAGGCTGTATTTCGGGTAAGATGCAGCGTTCTAAATTTCCAAAGGATGGTTCAGTTCGGGCCACATGCAGGTTGCAGCTTGTGCATAGTGATGTTTGTGGGCCCATGCAAACTCCGTCCTTGGGCAATTACCTGTACTTCGTGACTTTCATTGATGACTACTGCAGGCATGCATGGGTATTTCCGCTTAAAGCGAAGTCTGAATTTTTTATGTGCTTCAAAAAATTTCTGGCTATGGCTGGAAATGTCTCGGAATGTACTATGGGCACCCTCCGTTCCGATCGAGGGGGAGAGTATATGTCTCATGAATTTAATGCATTTCTGGCTAGTCGTGGGATAAAACACCAATGTACAGTGCCTTACACACCTCAGCAAAATGGTGTTGCTGAGAGGAAAAACAGGTCACTTGCGGAAATGGCACGATGTATGGTCAAAAGTCAAGCTTTACCGCATTCTTTTTGGCTTGAGGCCATCATGTGTGCCACTTATGTACTTAACAGGTGTCCTATGAAAGCTTTGCAGTCTATTACTCCATATGAAGCATGGCATGATAGAAAGCCTTCTATTGAGCACATGCGTGTTTTTGGATGTTTGGCATATGCTTTGGTGCCACAAGTGCAGCGCAGAAAATTGGATGATAAGGCTGTCAAATGTATTTTTGTTGGTTATAGTGCTGAAAGCAAAGCATATAGGTTGTATCATCCGCAAATAAAACGTATTCTGGTTTCACGGGATGTAGTGTTTGTGGAAGATTCTGTTCAGCCCTTGTTGTCATGTACTAGAGACAGTAATGTAAGCTCACAGGACATTTATGACACTTTGTTGCCTCTTTTTAGTGGTGGAAATACGAATGTAAGTTTCTATGGGGCAAATGTACAGCCTATGGGGGTTTTTGAAAATGTTTTAGATCAGCTTGTTACTGATGCAGATGTACATGATGTACCTGATGAGGAAAGGGCTGAAAATGAGCAGGCTAGAGGTATGCCAAAATGGCTGGTGCACACTTTGCGCGATAGTAAATTGGATGCACCTTTGTCTAGTTGTACTCGTTCAGGCTCTCGCCATGCATCTTATGCATCAGATTGTTATGCTTTGGCTGTGTCTAGCTTACATGATGTTGAGGAGCCTCTGACATTTGATGAAGCACAAAATTCAGAAAATTGGATGGCTGCCATGCAATCAGAATATGATGCACTTATAGAAAATGACACATGGACTTTATGTGATTTGCCTCCTGGCAAAAAGGCCATTGGTACAAAGTGGGTTTACAAGTTGAAACGCAAGCCCGATGGTGAGATCGATCGCCATAAGGCTCGACTTGTTGCAAAGGGTTATGCATAGCAAAAAGGCATAGATTATGAAGAGACTTTTGCTCCCACTTGTCGTATGACTACTGTGCGTTTTCTATGTGCATTGGCAGCTCATTTTGGTTGGGATGTACATCAATCAGACATTGTTACTGCTTTCTTGAATGGTGACATATTTGAGGAAGTTTATGTAACGCAGCCTCGCGGTTTTGTCATAAAAGGACAAGAGGACAAAGTGTGCAAATGTAACAAGGCTTTGTATGGGTTGAAGCAATCTCCTCGTGCTTGGTATGAGAAAGCTGACACTCATTTGGTCAAACAAGGCTTTCGTAATAGTCCAACAGAAAGCACATTGTATGTAAAGCGTGAGGGTGATGTATTTCTCATTGTGGTTCTTTATGTTGATGATTTGCTGATCACTAGACCAAATGAGAGACATATTGTTGAATTTAAGGCTGATTTGAATGCTAATTTCAAGATGAAAGATTTGGGGCTGTTGCATCATTATTTGGGCATACAGTTTAAGCAGTGTGATGGTGGTATTGCCTTGTGTCAGAAAAGTTACATAGAGACATTGCTATGTAAGTTTGGACTTGAGGATTGCAAACCTATTGCCACTCCCATGGAAACAGGTTTGAAGTTGAGTCTACATGATGCTGGCGATCCTGCTCATGTCACTCTTTACCAAACTGTTGTTGGCTGCCTCATTTATGTATGCAACACGAGGCCGGATATTCAGTTTGCAGTCTCACAGGTCAGCAGATTTATGCATAGCCCAGGGTCTAAGCATTGGCAGGTTGTCAAGAGGATTTTCTGCTACCTTAGTGGCACTTTACATCTTGGCTTGTTTTACCCCAAGGGGGGATCATTGCAGCCAGACTTACATGCCTTTTCGGACTCAGATTGGGCTGGTTGTTTTGACACGCGAGTGTCCACAAGTGGTTTTTGTTTCATGCTTGGCAGTTCATGTATATCATGGTTGAGCAAGAAGCAACCTACTGTGGCCACTTCGAGTTGTGAGGTTGAGTACAGGGCAGTCTTCACAGCTACGGTTGAGTGTGTATGGCTCAGACGCCTTATGGCTGACTTGGGTGTTGGACAGGACACTGCCAATACTATCTACACTGACAGTCAAACCGCATTGGCAGTTGCGAGGAACCCAGTTTTTCATGCTCGCACAAAGCACATTGAGGTGCATTACCACTATGTCAGGGAGAGGATCTCAGCAGGAGAGATCAACTTGGCTTATGTGCCAACACAGGACAACCTTGCAGATCTTTTCACAAAGGCATTGTCTCGTGAGAAGCTTGAATCTTTCCGCAAAGCTTTGGGCTTACTCCCCTTTGTGGACTGATCCTGTCCTCAGGGCATGGCACTTCCCTTTACTCATGTGCCAGCTCTCGTTCACCGCATCACTCCAGGGGGGATTTGTTACCATATACAGGTGGTAGTGATGTGTGTGAACACACTAGGACCGCCGGGGCATTTTTTCCCTCTTTAGGAGGTTTTTTCCCCCATGCATTGTATATACGCCCATCACTCTAGGGCTATCTATCTTTCTATTGCACACTAAGTAACACACTCTCTATTGTGTGCCTTGAGCTTCCTTCGTCTTCTCCAAGCTGTGTGTGTTTCTCTGCAACCCTAATTCCAACATGCAAGAACTAAGAGAAATGCGCAGAGAAAGCCCACGGTTTCGATTTTTGCAGGTGCCATTGGTACAGCTATTGGTACAGCAGTCGGTACAGACATCGAAAGAGGCGTCGGTATGGGTATTCGCGCTGTCGTCGGAATACGTGCCGGAAAAGGCGTCGAAAACTTGAAAATCAAAATTTTTAAAAAACCTTAGCTCCCTCCATAAATACATACACATATACCGACGCCCGCCAATGACGCCGGTAATGTGGCGCCGAAATTCAAGTGACCTCTTGTAGTGATGCGACCTTTCCTCGGTACTCGCGCTTGCATGCTTGCTTGCTATTTTTCCCGCTACCTACCTCGTGGGAAAAACCTCATAGAGTGGAGGCGGGGGGGGCGGGAGGGGCACAAACTTAGGACATCCCAAAATTCAAAACAAAAAAATTATGAAGGTCTACAACGATGGGGACACTGAGAAGAGAGAAAAAAAACATTCGCATTGTACAGAGGAAGTTGCGAACCAAATCGGTGCAGAAACACCTTTCGCTCACCATGCTTGGGCACTCCGATCAAGCCAACTATTTCGACTTTCGTGCAAATCGATCCAGCCACCATCATGTGTGCAAGCAACTATTCGCACGGCCACAAAGAGAGAGAGAGAGAGAGAGAGAGAGAGAGAGAGAGAGAGAGAGAGAGAGAGACTTTGGAGAAACCATGCATCGCTATGATCTCCACTCCCTCCCCCTCTTGCTCCTCCTTCCCCACCGAGCTCTGATACCAATATGAGACCGTGGGTAGACAGGCATACTGATCTCCTCCCAACCTCCCTACTTATAGCCCTTGGCTACTGCAAGTAGGACCCCTTAACCATATGCCCTTGCCCTTGGCTCCTAGCCGTACACTTGTCCTGACAATGATATATTTGGCAAGCATATCTAAGATTTCCTTAAAGAAAACTTCTTCCAATTTTAGTGCAATGATCGGCAAATGCGTCATAAACATTGACCAAAGAATTTGAAAGGTTTAGTGTAGTTATTGACAAAGGCTTCAAACATTGACCAAAAAGAAAATAGTGTTAAGTGTGGCCTTATTTTCTTTGGTTACTAAATATATTTTTGGCAATCCCTAATTACTCACTATGGAAACTTCATCATGAGAGAGAAAGAGAGTGTAAGATAGAATGAGAGTGTGACAAGTTTAGAACATGTAGGAACAATCTCAAGAGACCTCAAACATCATGAAATCACTAACCCTTCTTACCACATAACACCATGCTAACTTACGTGGTGGAGCTTTTAGCTATAGATTATGTGATGATGTTGCTATAGTAACTTTCTTACAAGAAAGAGAGAGAGATACAAGCAAATTGGAAAGAGCATCAAAGATCTCAAGGCCAGTTGTGTTCCCAATGTTGAAGCCAATGACAAAGACAAAAGTTTGGATTGATGAGTTGTGTAGAGAGTGAGAGATAAAGAGAGGAAGGGAGGGAGGGAGGGAGGGAGGGTGCACAAGAGCTATACATGTCCTAGTGTCACTATGATACTGCCGTGTTGGCGTTATTGTTATTCGTTAGGTCAAGAACCTTGTTGATGCTTCGTACCAAGAATGAAGAATGTCTATTATAAAGAAAACATCTCAATTTGGAGGAAGATTCGTACCAAGATAATTGAGGCCATGCTGGTTTTGGCCACATTAGCGTGCAAGTCACATACTCGCGCTCTTTAAGAACTTTACAGAGACACATGTTTACTTATCATTCATTTTTAGTTCACATTATCACACTTCATTTTCAAAAGTAAACAATAAAGTAAATTTGCAGACAACTAATTACAACAAATGAGAGCCTTGCTGGTCAAGTATTTGTGTGGAGACGAACACTTGGCACGCATTAGATAAGTAAACTTTCAATTCTAAAAAGTCTTAAACTTAACCTTTAAGCCCTGAAAAATCTTAAATTCTGCATCCTTTTCTCTCTCTCTCTCTCTCTCTCTCTCTCTCTCTCTCTCTCTCTCGCGCGCGCAATACGTCTTGAGTTCAAAACTCGTCAGATAGATCTTGGAATTGGAATAGAGCTTCCTCTCTATTTCTCTATGGACGAGGAAACCCTTCCTACGTTCGACTTAGTTTGCTGTATGTATTCACCTAAACCTTGTTCATGATCACAAGAAAGGACCAGTTGCAACCTTCAGTTCCTTCTCATTTTTGCATTTGATGCTTCGCTGAGCATTGCGCCTGATTCAGAACTTTAATCTTCTTTTAAACATGATGTACAAGAACAGAAGAGCATCCCATCTGGACCCCGAACTGCGCAGGATTTAGCTTCACAAGTTGAGCTTTGCGGCATGCCACAGGTTAAGAAGGGCTAGTAGAGATCAACTTCTCTGCAGGACGAGTGCAGAAATCAAGGACCACAACATCAATCTGATCAACCTGCTTAGATGCATGCTCTTGTTTCCAAAGCTGCCTACTGCTAGCTGCACTATAAATTGACAAGTTTGAATTGATGGGTTTTTATAAGTGATTGAACCAAGGCCATCAAAATAGCAGGTCCCGGAGCTCTGATTATTGATTTGAAAGTATTGATTGAATGCATAAGATGCATTGCCCTTTGTATCTAGATAAGGATTGCATGAGCTCCCATATCCAAGAGAGGTGCAATCTGAGTAAGTGCAAGCATAATTGATTGACTTGCCCAAAATAGCGAGATCTGCGTTTTCTGCTAGCACACACCATCGCTGCTGTAGGTACTCTACCCCTTGCGCACTGGCCAAAGCAGCATTTGCAGAACCAGGTAGTGAAAGTGGATATTTAGCAACTCCGTTGTACTGAAAAATACCCCAATGTCTTTCAAAATTTCCCGGTTCAATGCTCTTTTGGTCCTCGTCTAGCAAACTGAACAGGTAAAATTTAATGACAGAGTTCGGTCGGCTTGGGGTGCCCGCATTGCTGAGCACATGATTCAAAAATCCTTGGTTAAATTTCTGGGCATTCTGTCGTGTAGCAGCAATGAAGCCATCTGTTGGCCATCCTATTTCTCCCACTATAATGTCCATGTCTGCAAAGCCAGCATGCTCCAAAGCTGCCACTAGAGTATCATAACTGGCGTCAAACACATTTTTGTAAACCTTTGGTCCATCTGTCACTGATGCACCATTGCCATTAAAAAAGGCATAATCTGCAGGAAAGTTGGAGTCATCGTAGAGGCTTATAAATGGATAGATGTTGACAGTGAAGGGGCATCCGTTTTGGTGCAAGAATTGCACTATTTGCATCATCTGCACAAATATATCAGACCTGAATGTGCCTTGAGATGGCAATTGGGCATCTGCCAAAACATCAGCATTTGAAGGTACAGTGGTCTTAATTTGATCCCCTAGATTGGCAGCATTGAGAGCATTCTGAATGTTGCGGAGGGCAGGAAATGTGAGATTTATGAAGCTTCCATTGTAGGTCCTTAGAAAAGGCTCATTTCCCACTGCCACATATCTACACAACAACGCACAGACGTTTAAGAAATATCCTGTAGGAAAACTTTTATCACGGTTTTAAAACATTGTCTATGTTGCGCTCCAAGAAATACACTAGCCTCCCTTTAAAAATAAGGTTGGTTCTGGTCTTTTATCACAAGATTCCCTCCCTCATGGAATTCATGATGGTACAGTTAAGCTGAGTAAGACCTCCGAAAGTGTGCAGAAAATTCACAAGTATGTATTGCAAACAGGCAGCAAGGTGCATCAACTTACTTGATATTGACACCCCCGTTGAAGATGTAGCGTACGACATACTTTTGCACCCAGGCTGCTGCTTGCCCTGCGTCAGTCATTGCTTGAAGTAGGCTGTTTGGAATACCTAGCATGACCTCAATTCCACTTCCTGCCAGTGCACTAAGAGTTTCAGGGTCAGAATCAAAGAGCTTAACCTCGTCGATGCGATTGTCTTTCAGCATCTGCACCACAACTGTTGGCGGTAACCTGTGTGATGCTTGTGTTCCCCAGTTTACACCTAGACCATTTGTGGTTTTGCCAAGGAACAACAACCAGCTGAGCAGGACAAAGCAGCAAGAAGAGCAAAGCTGAAGCTTGAATCTCTTCAAATTTTGGAAGTCCAATCTCCCCATGGATATCCCTTCTGCTGTTAATAGTGCAAGTTAGCTGGCAGAAACTCCTGGCACCGCACATGAAACAGATAATGTTTGATGGTAAAGAAAATTGTCAAAAGCTCGGGTCATTTCGTTGGAATGCTAAAGCTAATGAGTAGCGTTTCCGTGTGAAAATCTTGGATGAATCTGAGAGGTCCCAGTGTTACATACCTAAAGATGATCCTCTCTGGCGTGTAAAGGGGCCAAACGACGTAGCTGCACGAAGAAAAAGAAGGGAAAGCACGCGCAAAAGGAGAATATTAGTAAAGACGAGCTTAGTGGAGAGATAGTAAGGGATCACATTAACGTCAGCGATGGGGGAACCTCCCGGTTATTATACCTTGGTCGGTGATGAAGATCAGAACAAACGGAGCCGATGATACTGCTCAGAAAGACGAAATGACAAGGTCTGACAGCTTATTTGCTGCGATGGCGATGGCAGTGAGTCGGAACGAGCTGGCAGAGCTTATGGCTGCTCTCTCTCTCTCTCTCTCTCTCTCTCTCTCTCTCTCTCTCTCTCCATTGACATGAGCAATCGAGCTCAAACTGTTACAGGTTTCTCGTTTGCACCTTGACTATTCCCCCATTAGCGCTCTGCAACAGCATTTTCACCTACATGACAGAAACGGAGGTCTTGATTACTGTCTCTAAGCTTACTGCATTGCCCCATGAGGTCGCTCGATACACCTTTACTACAGACCGTCTCTTGCCCTGGAGATGCTGGCAGTTCTTGAAGCTTCTTCTGCGATGGCTATGGCTTCCATAATGTTGATCTGCGCCCCAGCTCTCTCTCACACTCTCTCGATCCCCCTCGAGCTTCTCTTTGAAAGTTATGGGGCGCTAGCTACTGCTTTTGAGATCTATTATGCATCGCAACTGTCGGCTGAATGGGGGCCTGGATCGCCCCCCCTCACTCCCAAGGCTAGGCCTAGTCCCAAAACCTGAAGCATTCCCTGGAGTGCACGATCTTGCCACGGCAACTTTCTCGTCATATCACATGGTAGGAAAGCAAGTAGTAATCTGTGGTTGGTTGAGCTTTTTTATTGGTGAATTTTATGGAGGCACATAAATTTGTTCAAGTAAAATGAACCCTGTTAATAGTTACATAGACTAAAATCTTGTAAAATTACATCCGATCATAGCAAAAATCACTAGAATTCTACTGAGTTGACATAGAGAAGAACCTGGCTGAAATTGTAAAATCCCGGTTAGATTTTGAGCTTGCCTTTAAAAAAGCCGGAAAATTTACACAAGTTTTAGTGTAATTACTGGCAAAAGCTTCAAATTTTTGACCTAGAAATCGGGAGAATTTCAAGTTTTCCCTTGTTGTCACCGGATAGGGAAAATGTAATTTTCTATATCTGGACAAAACATCATATGAACAACGATGTTCCTTGGTTGTGATTTTTGGTCATTCCTTTTCGGAGGAGTGAGACCTCCTCACTATCTCACACGGGCATGAGCTGGATGGGATCAATGGCCCACACCCATTTCGGGGATCGGATGCGATATGAGTCGTTCAATGTGACTTGTGTAAATTCGAGAAAACAAGTAACTTCAGGCGCACCAAAACTTGTAATTCGGGTGCCCCCGCCTTCCCTCCTTTCTCATCCCCCGGACTTGAACCCCGGACGCCACCTTTGCAAGCCTATCACCTTAACCACCTCACCTGCGCGTGCTCGTTGAAAGCAATGGGAGAAGGGTTTCTTATATGATAAGCCCGTCGATGTGTAAATTCGGATCAACTTTAGTAAATTCAGGCAAACTGATAAATTCGGGGCGTGTCACAAGATCAACGGCCCATGATGGCCATGCTCCCCAAAAAAGGCGTGAGCCATTGATCCCATCCAACCCATGCCCGTGTGAGATAGTGCTGACTCCTGAGGGGGTGAGACAGAGGAGCCACGATACTACCGACTAAATGACACCCCTCGACAAAAAGGATGAAGGGGCAAGATCGAGGGTGTTGATAAACAACTTTTGGCATATACATAGTGGTTTGAATATGCATGGACATGTGTACATACAAGTGTAAATACACTCATTTGAAAGCCTTGACAACTTGATATTGGGTTTTAGCAAACAATGTACATTTTGTAAATAGTCATGTTTGTCAGTCAGCAATCGCATATGTACATACATGGGCAAGGTGTTAAGAGCCTTGAATATGTTGTCAAGCGGCTTTTTGTTGCTATATGAACCTTAACTATCTTGATGTGCTTGCTAGCCGGTATGTCCCATTGTCGGGGGGTATGTGTTCGCGAGGTGAGCCAGGGCTGGCACCGCGTTGTTGGCTGTGAGACTAGGGAGAGAAGAGCACAAACACATGCAAATGTTCCAACAGATGCCCAATTGCACACCGCTTTCATTACTTATATTAAAATTTATTTAAAAAATGGTTGAAATCAACCCTCGTAATCATCATATCAAATTGATCTTGTAACCTTCATCACCCTTGAGAGATAAAGGTAGTAGAGTTTCTTTGTACTTCACGGTTCTGCTACCCAGGATTCTCGAATACATTCCCTGAAGGTAAGAGAGCCAGAAGGATAGAGCAAGGAGAAATGAACCCAATCCAAAAACCCAAACTTCTTCATGCGTTCTCTTCTCCTCTATTATTGTTTACCTTCAAAAGTGAGCCCAAAAACCCTAGTAGCCATGTTTCTGCTGACCATGAGCAAGGAGTACATCAACCCTTTGTTACCATATACATGTGGTAGTGATGTGTGTGAACACACTAGGACCGCCGGGGCATTTTTTCCCTCTTTAGGAGGTTTTTTCCCCCGAGCATTGTATATACCCCCATCACTCTAGGGCTATCTATCTTTCCATTGCACACTAAGTAATACACTCTCTATTGTGTGCCTTGAGCTTCCTTCGTCTTCTCCAAGCTGTGTGTGTTTCTCTGCAACCCTAATTCCAACAATTGGTATCATAGCAGGTTGCGTCCTCTCGGGCTTAGTCGCCAGCTGCTCCAGCACACGCTTGCTCACTTTCTCCGATTTCAGTGAGCTTTGGTGAGCATTCGAAGGTTGATAAATACTTCGGGTTGCTCGTAGAGCTCTGTCTACTCAGATTTTCGATTTGGGCTCATTTCGGCCTCCGTTTCCACTGCAGGCAATTCTGCACAGGCTATTTTGTCATTTTGTGTAGAATTTCTGTCAGTGCCGTTTTTTGCATAACATCTACGATTTGTGCTATATAGCACGTGTTGTTCTTGCTCCGTTCCTCCTATTTTCGGGTAGTTTTCACATTAGGTGCAGCATTTACCATGGCTGACAACAACAACACAGATGTGTTCAAGATGTTTGCTGCTGAGGACAGGTTGGATGGGGACAACTACCCTATGTGGGCTTATATGATGCAACATGTTCTTGTGTCAAAGGGCATCTGGAACATTTTGTTGGGCATTGATGTACATCCTGGTTCTAAGGATGTACACGATGTTGAGGATGTTGTAGGTCTTGCTGCAAGGATTGCTGCTGTTAGAGTTGTTTTTCCTACGGCAAAACTACAAGCTCGTTGGGATGTTAAGGATGCGCAGGCTCATGCATTAATTGCATTGTCTGTGAAGCGCACCATTGTTCCTCACATCCGTTCAGCGAAATCTGCAAAACAGGCTTGGGATATATTGGTTGGTCTTTATGCAAGTCGCAATGAGGCTAAAATTGCTTTGCTGCATAAAGAGCTGGAGTTGAAGATTATGCATGAGGAAGATGATATGGACACTTTCCTTGCTAGTGTCAAGGATATCAATGAGCAACTCATTTCTGCAGGTGAGGTCATTTCAGACAGTTCCCTAGTGCAGACTGTTCTTGATGCCTTACCAGATTCTTACCAGACTTTTGCTAGTACTTGGAGACTTATGACCCAAGGCCCATCCAAAAGTTGTCAAGTTTGATGCATTATGCACATTGTTGTTGCAAGAGTCACTTTCCAGAAAAAATAGGACTAGGCAACGTGTAGTTGAACAGGCTTTTATTGCTTCTCAAAGAAAGGGTGGTAACAGCAATGCAGCCACTTCTTATGGTTCTGCTGCGAGTGGAAAAAATTCTATTCTTAATGCTTCTGCTGGCACCAATTCGTCTGGAAATTCTGGTGATAAGGGCAAAAAGAAGATGCGTTGCCATTATTGTAAAGCTAATGATCACTTGATCAAGTCGTGTCCTAAGTTGAAGGCCAAAGAGGCTAAGAAGAAAGAGGGTGGTTCCACTACAAATGCTGGTTCCACTACAAATACAGCCATTGTTGAGTCTTCTGTGAAAGGAGACTGTGATGCTGATGTTGATGCAAAATGGGCTTTTAGTGCAGAGTGCACTTACAATCCTGCTGTCCATGATGCATGCTTGTCGGTTGCTGTAGATTCACATGTGTGGTATTTCGACAGTGGTGCTACAAAGCACATTACCTCACATCGTGAATTGTTTACCTCTCTCGAGCCTGTCCCTCATGGGAATTCAGTCACTTGTGCCAACAACGCCTCTTATCCAGTTCAGGGAGTTGGAAAGATTGTGCTCACTACTACAAATGGCAGTTCCTTCACACTTGTTGATGCACTTTATGTACCTGGGATCAAGAAGAATCTCTTGTCTGTATCCGCGCTTGCTAGACTTGGACTTGTAGTCAAATTTGTGGATGACAGATGTACAGTTCATGACCTCAGTTTTGGTGATGAAATTGTTGCATCGGGCCTTTTGTGTCGTGGGTTGTATAAGCTCACTTTGTATGACAAGTGTGGACAAAATTTTGCAAATGCTGTTGCAGATTCAAGGGCTATTTCAGATGCAAAACTTTGGCATGCACATTTTGTTCATCTGAATTTTGCCAGTTTGCTGCGTTTGCAAAAATCTGATATGGTTGCTTCTTTGCCGCCTCTTGAAGCACCTGTCAAACATGTTTGTGAAGGCTGTATTTTGGGTAAGATGCAGTGTTCTAAGTTTCCAAAGGATGGTTCAGTTCGGACCACATGCAGGTTGTAGCTTGTGCATAGTGATGTTTGTGGGCCCATGCAAACTCCGTCCTTGGGCATTTACCTGTACTTCATGACTTTCATTGATGATTACTCTAGGCATGCATGGGTATTTCCGCTTAAAGCAAAGTCTGAAGTTTTTATGTGCTTCAAACAATTTCTGGCTATGGCTAAAAATGTCTCGAAATGTACTATGGGCACCTTGTTGGGGTATAGGCGCCTGTGCCTTGGCCGGCCGCCCAGAGTCTGGGCGCCCACTGACTTGTATACCTTATACATAGCATAAGTGTATAGGGGGCTGCTCACTCTTTTTGAGTCTCCCCACCCACATCGTGTGTGTGTCTCCTTCTCTCTCTCTCACTCTCCGTCTGTGGTGCTCCCCGATCCCCTTCAATTGGTATCAGAGCGTAGGTGCGGAGGGAGCGCGTGTGTGCACAGTCACGATGACAGCGGAGAGCCAGTTTCATTCCCGAAATCGCGTCCGCGCGTGCGCACTTTCAAGAGTGCAAACAGGGTTTCGACTTCGACATCGGCAAATTCAGCTTTTCGAGAGCGTTTTCACCAGATGTCCTGACGTTTTACCCCCCTTTAGAAGCCATTCGAGCCATCGGAAACCTCATTTGAGCTACGGTTGAGGAGCTGCATTTTTCAGCCCTCTTTTGGCAGTTTATGCTGCATTTTTGGGTCGAAACGGAGGTTTTTGGCATAGCTTTCACACCCGGACTCGGATACATGTGATCCAGGAGTCTACCTTGGGGTTTTGGCACGATCCGGACGCGCTCGTTATATCAGAATTTTAAAATTCTGAACGCTGAATTTTCTGCAGCAGCAGTTGTTTATTGTGTGTCGAGGATTCCACACATGGTTTGCTCTCAGATGTGAGAGTGATATTTGCTACAAGTTTCCTCACAGGTGGGAGGATACGATGTATGCCTTATGTGGTCTGATGCTCAGGGAGACTAATGTGATTGCATTTTGAGCTCGGCAATGTATGCCTCGAGCATGTTTTTTGGCAGTCACAGGTAGAGCAGATATTTGTGTACTAGATTTGCAGGTGTTTGCAATGATGTATGCAAAGTGTGGAGATTGGTGCATGCATTTGGAGTGCGGTTTGATGCGCTTTGGTTGCTCATGGTTTTGAGCGTGCAGTCAGTTTGGTTACTGGGTTTGTGGCCGTTTTACTGACGAAACTCTGGCGAAATTTTCCCAGGAGTTTTATGCGCATCATTTATGCGATCTAGGTAGAGATTACGGGTTGCACTCAGCATTTGCGTGCGGTGTTCTCTGCAGGTGGGAGATTTGTGTGTGTGTATGCATTGATACCACACAGTGTGGGCTTGGTGATTAGCTCACCAGTTTGACAGGCGTACAGTTATCTTGGCACACTCACAGGAGTGAGTATTGTGATGTATGCTTGTTTGGCTACGAGCTAGGTAGCCGGATTCGAGCACTAATGGCTTGAGGCTTTTCAGCAGGTTTCAGCTACAGGTTTACAAGTTACAGACAGGTTTGAGGACTTATTTGGGCGTTGAATTTTCAGCCATTGTTTCCTCTTTGCAGGTGTCCATGTATGGCTCAGTTGTAGGCTGATTTGGGACACGTTTGTGACTTGTTTATGCAGCTGTTTAAGAGCTGAATTTTGGGGCTGTTTTGGGGCTGATTTGCAGCCATATCTTACAGCCATATTTGCAGACTTTTGTTAATGCGATTCGAGCCAGTTTAGGGCTGATTTGGTTGACATTTGCTACTCATTGTTGGTTGCTCTTTTGCGAGCATTATGGCTGATTTTTCATTTGACTTCCAGCGTTATGGTCTAACACAGTTTGATGGCGTAGATTTTGTTGCTTGGAAGGAACATATGCTTGTTGCATTGGTGGATTTGGGGCAGGATAAACCCTTGCGTGATTTATCGGCGAAGCCCAATTCTATGCGTGATGATGATTGGCAGGATCTTGATGAGTTAGCCATGTCTATGATTTGTTTGCATCTGGTTGAGTCTGTTTACTGGCAGGTCTCGAGGGAGACTACAACTCATGCTTTATGGCAGAGTTTACATGCTATGTACGCGACATCCATGTCTACAGGGGAGTCTAGTTCCACTTCTATGTCCATGGGAGAGATTGATCCCACACGCAAGTCTCGACGGCATAGAGACTTGACATGTTGGCATTGTGGACATAGAGGGCACATTAGGTGTCGATGTTTCAGGCGTTTGAGACAATGGAGGCGACAGATGCGTGATGCAGATTTGGGCATGACAGATGCTAGTGAGATCAGTACGGTGGTTACTGAGTATGCTTGTGACGGCGATGTCACATTTACATCTAGCTTGTCTTCAGACGATCTTATGTCTACGGATTGCATATCGGATTGCACATTGTCTTCACATTGGTTACTAGATTCAAATGCTACTTTCCATGTCACGTCGCATCGTGAGTGGTTTAGCACGTTTTCTAGTGGGAGACTTGGTTGTGTACACATGGCTGATGGTGTTGTGTATGACATTGAGGTGCAGGAGACGTATGTTTGTCCTTGCCCATTGGTATGAGATTTACCCTGCGTCATGTGCGTCATGTGCCAGATCTGAGACGGGATTTGATCTCAGTCAAACAGTTACGGGATAGTGGATGTTGGGTATCGCTGCTTGAGCAATCTTTTGTGTTGCATTTGGGTTCGCTAGTGATTGTGAGAGGTGCTAGAGTTGGCACATGGTACCCATTGCACGTAGTACTGGTGCGAGATGGTCGAGTCTCAATCTTGTTACAACCATGCAGAGAGCGAGAGACGCGGACAGTCTATTTGCTCATGGGTTGCAGGGTGCTTTGCATGGAGTGTAGAGTAGTGAGCTCGTTGTGCACACAGTTAGGGCACGACTTGAGCAGTCACACAGAGAGGTGACAGAGTCAGACATGCATGCTTTGCTAGTGACTGAGCAAAGCAGAGAGTCAGTTGTGCGAGATACTTCTATGCAGGATAGACAGGTAGAGCAATCTTGCTCTAGTGAGTCACGATAGGAGGACGTTGTGCAAGAGTCTATGCATACGGAGTTAGAGCATGAGAGCTCTAGTGAGTCACAGCAGATTGAGTGGTCATGTTTGCAGTGGATGATTGCAGAGGAGGCTGAGATGTCAGCGATTATGCATTCATTCCTTTCTATGCTCGACAGTGAGCATGGGGATATAGTTGTGCAGGATATGTCTTCCAACAGACACCTAGAGCAGCTGGTTTGCTCTGAGGTTGCACAACAGGTTGATGCGTCTTTTGCGGACAGTCAGGAGATGCATGTGGCTGACACGCCTTGTCAGTTAGATGCCTATTGCCAGGGGATATGCATGCTCTGAGGTTGCACGACAGGTTGATGCGTCTTTTGCGGACAGTCAGGAGATGCATGTGGCTGACACGCCTTGTCAGTCAGAGATGCCTATTGCCAGGGATATATATGTTGATGCATGCTCCGTAGAGCTAGCAGAGCCCGTTAGCATTGCATCGGCATTCGGTGGTCTCATGTATGAGATGCTGATCTTGAGACCGGATATTGCAGCTGCAATGGGAGCATTTGCAGTTGGGGTTGTCAGTCGTTTGTTGACTGATGATGGCATAGTGCACGAGGGAGATATGCAGGTATTGCGTAATACTTGCAGTACGTGTGCGGTACGTCTGGTGGTGTATGGACTTACACGGGAGCAGGACAGCCGGATGCACACGATCACAGTCAGCCAGTGGGCATCGGTTGAGAGCGGTTTTCTCTCGCCTTTTGTAGTCTTTAGACTAGGTTCTCTTTCTTAAAGGCACAGTCGCCTTTAAGTGGGAGGTTGTTGGGGTATAGGCGCCTGTGCCTTGCCCGGCCGCCCAGAGTCTGGGCTCCCACTGACTTGTATACCTTATACATAGCATAAGTGTATAGGGGGCTGCTCACTCTTTTTGAGTCTCCCCACCCACATCGTGTGTGTGTCTCCTTCTCTCTCTCTCACTCTCCGTCTGTGGTCCTCCCCGATCCCCTTCACACCCTCCATTCCGATCGAGGGGGGGAGTATATGTCTCATGAATTTAATGCATTTCTGGCTAGTCGTGGGATAAAACACCAATGTACAACGTCTTATACACCTCAGCAAAATGGTGTTGCTGAGAGGAAAAATAGGTAACTGACGGAAATGGCACGATGTATGGTCAAAAGTCAAGCTTTGCCGCATTCTTTTTGGCTTGAGGCCATCATGTGTGCCACTTATGTACTTAACAGGTGTCCTATGAAAGCTTTGCAGTCTATGACTCCATATGAAGCATGGCATGATAGAAACCCTTCTATTGAGCGCATGCGTGTTTTTGGCTGTTTGGCATATACTTTGGTGCCACAAACACATCGCAAAAAATTGGATGATAAGGCTGTGAAATGTATTTTTGTTGGTTATAGTGCTGAAAGCAAAGGTTACAGGTTGTATCATCCGCAAACAAAACGTATTCTGGTTTCACGGGATGTAGTGTTTGTGGAAGATTCTGTTCAGCCCTTGCTGTCATGTACTAGAGACAGTAATGTAAGCTCACAGGACATTTATGACACTTTGTTGCCTCTTTTCAGTGGTGGAAATACGAATGTAATTTCCAATGAGGCAAATGTACAGCCTATGGGGGTTTCTCAAAATGTTACAAATCAGCCTATTAGTGATGCAGATGTACATGATGTACTTGATGAGGAAAGGGCTGAAAATGAGCAGGCTAGAGGTATGCCAAAATGGCTGGTGCACACTTTGCGCGATAGTAAATTGGATGCACCTTTGTCTAGTTGTACTCGTTCAGGCTCTCGCCATGCATCTTATGCATCATATTGTTATGCTTTGGCTGTGTCTAGCTTACATGATGTTGAGGAGCCTCTGTCTTTTGATGAAGCACAGAATTCAGAAAATTGGATGGCTGCCATGCAATCAGAATATGATGCACTTATAAAAAATGACACATGGACTTTATGTGATTTCCCTCCTGGCAAAAAGGCCATTGGTACGAAGTGGGTTTACAAGTTGAAACGCAAGCCCGATGGTGAGATCGATCGCCATAAGGCTTGACTTGTTGCAAAGGGTTATGCACAGCAAAAAGGCATAGATTATGAAGAGACTTTTTCTCCCACTTGTCGTATGACTATTGTGTGTTTTCTATGTGCATTGGCAGCTCATTTTGGTTGGGATGTACATCAATCAAACATTGCTACTACTTTCTTGAATGGTGACATATTTGAGGAAGTTTATGTAATGCAGCCTCGCGGTTTATCATAAAAGGACAAGAGGACAAAGTGTGCAAATGTAACAAGGCTTTGTATGGGTTGAAGCAATCTCCTCGTGCTTGGTATGAGAAAGCTGACACTCATTTGGTCAAACAAGGCTTTCGTAACAGTCCAACGGAAAGCAAATTGTATGTAAAGCGTGAGGGTGATGTACTTCTCATTGTGGTTCTTTATGTTGATGATTTGCTGATCACTGGACCAAATGAGAGACATATTGTTAAATTTAAGGCTGATTTGAATGCTACTTTCAAGATGAAAGATTTGGGGCTGTTGCATCATTACTTGGGTATATAGTTTAAGCAGTGTGATGGTGGTATTGCCTTGTGTCAGAAAAGTTACATAGAGACATTGCTATGTAAGTTTGGACTTGAGGATTGCAAACCTATTGCCACTCCCATGGAAACAGGTTTGAAGTTGAGTCTACATGATGCTGGCGATCCTGCTGATGTCACTCTTTATCAAACTATTGTTGGCTGCCTCATTTATGTATGCCACACGAGGCCAGATATTCAGTTTGCAGTCTCACAGGTTAGCAGATTTATGCATAGCCCAGGGTCTAAGCATTGGCAGGCTGTCAAGAGGATTTTCTGCTACCTTAGTGGCACTTTACATCTTGGCTTGTTTTACCCCAAGGGGGGATCATTGCCGCCAGACTTACATGCCTTTTCGGACTCAGATTGGGCTGGTTGTTTTGACACGCGAGTGTCCACAAGTGGTTTTTGTTTCATGCTTGGCAGTTCATGTATATCATGATTGAGCAAGAAGCAACCTACTGTGGCCACTTCGAGTTGTGAGGCTGAGTACAGGGCAGTCTTCACAGGTACAGTTGAGTGTGTATGGCTCAGACGCCTTATGGCTGATTTGGCTGTTGGACAAGACACTGCCAACACTATCTACACTGACAGTCAGAGCGCATTGGAAGTTGCGAGGAACCCAGTTTTTCATGCTCGCACAAAGCACATTGAGGTGCATTACCACTATGTCAGGGAGAGGCTCTTAACAGGAGAGATCAGCTTGGCTTATGTGCCAACACAGGACAACCTTGTAGATCTTTTCACAAAGGCATTGTCTCGTGAGAAGCTTGAAGCTTTCCGCAAAGCTTTGGGCTTACTCCCCTTTGTGGATTGATCATGTCCTCAAGGCATGGCACTTCCCTTTACTCATGTGCCAGCTCTCGTTCACCGCATCACTCCAGGAGGGATTTGTTACCATATACATGTGGTAGTGATGTGTGTAAACACACTAGGACCACCGGGGCATTTTTTCCCTCTTTAGGAGTTTTTTTCCCCCGAGCATTGTATATACGCCCATCACTCTAGGGCTATCTATCTTTCCATTGCACACTAAGTAATACACTATCTATTGCCTTGAGCTTCCTTCGTCTTCTCGAAGCTGTGTGTGTTTCTCTGCAACCCTAATTCCAACATCCTTAGCCTTTTGTTCATTGTCAGCTTCCCTTATCAAACCCTTCTTCTTCTAGTTAATCACCACATCGAGAGAGATCAGAGAGCCTAGAGCTTTTTAGATTAAGTAAAGGAAATACTGCTTAAGGCTACAAAGAGATTAAGATATGACATAGATATATCGTTTAGGATATGTTGAGAGATTAAGATATGGCGGTTTGATTATGGCGGCGAGAGCGAGAGAGAGAGAGCTCCTAAGAGCTATGGAACATTTAGAATAACCAGGTGCTATGGAACGTAGCTATGTAATATAAGAGAGATTAAGAACTTATCTTTCTAAGAACTTGATCCTTCAACGTCCACCCCTTTCAAAGGTATCTCCAAGAAATAGAGCGAGAGCTCATCTCAATTTGCATGGCTCTAGTGACTTGCAAGCTTGCCCCCTTCAAATCTGTACGAGAGAGAGTGAACCTTCTTTCTCATGGCTATGGACGCTTGCTCCTTCCCAAGGGTGTTCGAGCGAGAGAGATCCCCTTTTTATAACCGTGGCTATGGTCTAACCATCCCAAGATCTCCAAGCATGGGAGAGAAGAAAACTTACTATTTTTGAGAGAGTTCTCACCTTCAATTCCCCCACGGCTATAACTTTAGCCAAGAGAAAGAGAGAAAAAGAGATTCTCCTAGAGCATGAGGGAAAGCTATGGTGCCTCCGAGGGAGATAGATCAAGCTATGGCTTGTGTCCAGGGGAGAGAGAGAGAGAGAGAGAGAGAGAGAGAGAGAGAGAGAGAGAGAGAGAGAGAGAGAGCTATCGCTTTTTGTATATGGAAGAGAGAGATTGAGAGGAAGAGAATTTCTAGCTTGAGAAGCCTACACTATCTGGCAACTCCCCCTTTGCATGCCAAGTAAATTTTCTATTATGGTGATGTGGCAAGCCGGATTTCCACCTGATGGAAACTGCCAAGAGTGGTGCCAAAGTCCTATCCGTTGGCATTGTGATGCTTTTTCTCTTCACATGCGTTGTCTTTTGAGGATCGTGCTGCATGGCATGAACTCCTCAACCTCCTTATCCTCCTCATTCGTTGTCTGTTGTGCCATGCCTTTTGTTGGCACTGCTTTCCGACAAAAAGGGAGGATACAGATAGAGGGAATTTTAGTTCGTGTACAACAGAGCACCCTTCAGATTTTAGAAGGTATGTTCTATGTTTCTCCTCTTTAATCTATAGCCTTTCTTCTTCTTCATTTCCTTATCTCTCTCTCTCTCTCTCTCTCTCTCTCTCTCTCTCTCTCTCTCTCTCCAATCGCATTAGGAAGGGAATGGGATCTAAGGGGGCCTCTTTATTTGCCATGGGATTAGAAAGGAGATTATGGAAGGGGGAAATGGGTGGATGCCATGTGGATTGAAATGGTGGGTATGGCAAGGCCTAAAAGTAAGTGGTCAAACTTGTACTCTTTTATAAAATACAAAGAGAAAATCTCTTATAAATTCAAAAAAATGAACTTTTCTCTAAATAGTTGAGTAAAAACCAATACTTTCTCTCTCTAGTGGCTATCAGTTTCTCCCCCTTTCTCTTCAACAAGCAGGTGGAGTAGTATAGCAGTAAGTGGCATCCTTCGTCTTGATGTACCATCAAGAATCTTTCTCTATACAACTGAGAACATAGATGTGCAATCTTTAATCATAAGTGTTTGTCTGCAGGTTGTGCAACTATTCCCCATGGCATCATCACGTACTCGACGACCTAGGAGTGTCATTGAATCCATTTCATGCAACAATGTACAAGACGATAGTGGATGTTGGGTGACGATGTAGTTCAAACGATTGATGTGGGTGACAATGCAGCCTAGCTCAAGAGGTGCACACAAGGTCTCAAGGAGACACATGGCTTCTCGAGCACACCATTGAAAGGGAAGGATCAGTTCAAGCAAACCCATGATGGAAAGCATCTTGCAAAGGTGCAACATGTGTATGTTGCTTCACAACTGAAGCTAGAGACAACAGTGGCTCCATTGAGGTTTCCTGCAAACTGTAATTTCACTCCTCTGTCAAGTTTTTAGATTGTATATTTTGTATTTCTGCTGTATATATTGCTTTGATGTCTATAAGGCTTTCATTTCTTGTTCATGTTTGCAGGTGTATTCCCATCCGATTTTGTAGAGTGGGAGCCAATAGAGTCCTTCACAAGAACTTTTGAGGCCATCCACGTTGACCTTGGCAAGCTGCTCTATGTTGGTTGTCGATCCGTGGAGCTTGTCTCACGGGACATTTTTTTTTATAACCATAATTATGTAACGTCTAGGAAAACTGGGTATGGTAATCTTTCTCCAGTTCATCCACCAACCTTGCAGAGTATGGAATGGCCTAAGCATGATAGTGCCGTGATAATAGCAACCAAAATGAGAATCGAGGCGGATGTGCATTGCACATTCAGCAATGAAGTGCACATATGGTTCCCATAAAGCTTCCCTAACGTGGTTTATGTCCCTTCATGTGTTCGTGTTTATCTTTCGACTGTAGAGTGTTCACAGGACACCAACAATGTGGACTTCCAAAGGGGGAAGTGCTATCAACAGTTTCCTTGTAGTTGGATGGGAGACTTCTCCTAAGGTGGTCAACCACCAGGGACATACAATCAACTGCTCTGTAGCTGCTGAGAATGTGGCGTGCAGATACCATATTGCGAAGCAAAGCTTGTCAATTGTCTTTCTCTATAGAAGATGGAAGCTGATGAAGGGAGAATGGGAGGCACTAGACTTTGATGTTGCTCCTAGAGAATCGATTGATCTGCAAATATGCCTCCATGACAATGCAATGCACGACATCTCGGTGAATAACGACTGGAATCTCAGTCACCTTCGCGAGTATCTTAATCTTAGATATACCTTTCCCAATCAATATGTTTTTGTAATCAATGAAAAGGTTGTTTGTTCCAGAAAAGAGAAGAGTTTTTTGTGTGAAAACATTGATTTTTCGCGATGTATTAATGTAAAAGCTTGTAACCTGAAGTGATTTCGCTCCCATTAATACATATGGCGTTTTGAATCTCTTTTCCATTTTTAATTTGTTCAAGATTTTGTTTGAATTATGAAAGTTTTTTAGTTTGGAGCATGAATACTTTCAATGTTGGTGTCTTTCAATGCTTGTCGCGTGATTTTGTTTATAATTATAGTTTTAAGTTAATTTGACATTGAGTATAAAAGTGCTTTTAAAAAGTGACATTGAGTATAAAAGTGACTGTAGGTTTTAAACTTCATTTCTCACATTCACAAAACACAAGCTTTCAGCTCTCTTCCCATCTTCTTCGCGAACAGACCCATGGCAACATCTTTTGATGCACTTCTCACACAATTAGAGAAGATAGGACTTGTAGATCGTGCACAAGAACTAGTTAGTGTGTTTGAGGGGACGACCGACATGCATGCCACTGCTAACCTTCATGTAGAGGGATTCCAAAGCTTTCTTGACTACATGATGGAGCACATGGAAGAATATGCAATAGTCTTCAAGGGATCCAATATGGCATTGGTTGCCATTGGATTTTCTCAAACACCTCTATGCGGGTGACAAAAACTTTCGTTATCGCTTGTTGAGGTTTATAAAAGGGCTTACTGAGCGGGACTATTGAGATAGAGGATGAGGATGACCTCATAGACTTGGGCATGGGTGCATAGGCACCCAATTCATCTCTTGGGACATGGTTCTGGTATTGCTTGTGCTTGAGGGCATGGAGAAGAGAAAATCAAAGGAAAAGGCCGACCAAAAACCTCCTATAACCATTGTGGAGGAATCAAATGAATTTATTGAAGAGGTTGATGAGCAGGCTCAAGCATCTATGGCACTCGTCCTTTTGCAAGATCCAAGCTCCACTAGGAAGGAAGATGGGATGATAGAGGGAGACGAGGTGTTGGAGGAAGTTACTGACCTCCAAATTCTCACTTTGCATGCAGTGGTGGTGGATGGTCGTCACCTCTTGTTCCTTGATGAAATTGCAAAGACACTAGGACTAAGAGAAGATAAGTTGCTCTTAGTTCTCGCTATCTATGCGGGCATGAAAGATCCCAGTGGAAAGCAAGACAAGGTCAACTTTCAAATTGACCTTGAAGACCAAGATCTCCCACCAAGCCTCTCATTCCTCCCTAGTGAAAACAAACAGAATTTGGTACAAACCATGGCAAATCACTTATGGAAATGAAATCATGTGGCTCATTTTATGAAAGAATCCTGGAAAGCGCTTTTCTTCCACACAAATTGTTGATCATTATGGGTGGAGAAGATCCCTCTAGCGTCGACCTTACAAGGAAAACTCTTGAAGAGATGGATGAGGAAACTGAGACTTTATCGATAGTAAATTGTATCCTATAGCAAGTGTTGAAGTTGTTTAAAATGTTTTACAGGCCGCATACCATGTTGATAAGTTTGCAATGAGTACCAGAGGTTCACGCAACAATCCTATGGGTAGAGATAGCTCCCTGTGGCACTACCTTGGCCATCTGGGACCATCCGTTCTTCGAGTTCCACACACAGATTTCTCCAAGCATGGTTCTGTGGAGTTTCTCAAGTGCAAGGCATTAAGTGCCATCCTTGTTGAAGATTCCCTTACCCTTAATGTACACAAGTGTATCTTGGTGGACTGAGAGGCGGCATTGTATGCCTTTACAGGAAAGCACCCTGGTCAGTCCTCTCCCATTGTGCCTTAAGCCTAGGTCAAGGGGTGACAAACCTAGGCGATATTGTCAAAACCTTTGGTGTCAAGTCGGCCATTCTCCCTATACCAAAAGATGTAATTTACAAGAAAACCAACCAGCCATGATGTAATATCTAGAGAAATATATAATAATTTTGTCTTTTGTATTTTGTTTGTCACTTCATGCACTTTTTTTTTTATTGCACATATGGCCAATAAATCTTTTTCTTCAACGCGTTCACACCTCCTCGAGCATCCAAGCACCCATATGACGTGGGACGTCTATCGATGAATATTTTGCGAAACGGAGTTGATTCGGGTGCGTACGGAGGCCTGGGACAACCAAAAGCCATGCCAAGGTTCAGCGACGTGGAATGGGCCAAAAAAATGCCCTGTGTGCCACGACGCGCATGGGGCAGTTTTGATTTGAAATGCTTTATGTTGCCAAGAAAGTGGTAACTAGGTGCTCAGAAAGTGGTGACCAAGTGGTTAGAAAGTACTCTGAAGTGCTCGATAGGTGGTTAAAAAGTGCTAAACAAGTGGTTAGAAAGCGCTTAGAAATGCCAAGAAAGCGTTTTGACAAGAATTTTTCAAGCATTTTTTAATTTGCTTTGAATTCTTTAGAAAAAGTTGAATAAAAGCATTCAAGTTGTGCATTTAGTTCCATCCAAGCATGAAATGATCTTACTCTCTGCTATTGTTTATGCTGTGGTTGGCAACAAAGGAATATGGAATTGGAATTTGAATTAGAAGCCTTGACATCTCGAAGAGCATTTATGGATACAACCATTCAATATATCCAGGAAAAGGGTAGAGGCACCGTCGATTAAAGCCTCTATTTTGAAACCATTTGTGTGTATTGGGGGTGATTGTGTTGCATGTGGGAAACCCCTCTCAGGTAACCACATGGCAGGGTTCTTCTCGCTGGAATGTCAACACAAATATCACCCATTTTGCTTTACAGTTCTATGTGGCACTATGGCAGAGTGTACTCACCCATTGTGTACAATAAAGATTCCAGAAATTGCCAAGTGTTAAGCACTTGGAATTGAGTACACAAAGCCGGAGGGTGGGTTCACTATACTTGGCTTAAATCCACTTGTCATGAGATAAGTCCCTTAACATGATTTTTTTCTTCACAGACACCTGTCTACTTGAACTTGACAAGAACAATATAGAACTGTTTGAACTTGACGAAAACAACATAGAGCTATCTGAGGGTTTTTAGCATGGCAAGGATGTTGTGAAAAGTGGGGATAGAGTGGAGGACCCCGAGGCTAAACCCTTCATGGTTGAGAACCATGGAAAGTAAACCATTGGACATGACTCCAACAAGCTCTCAACCGACAACCAGGAAGGTAATGAAGTGCATATATGTAGTGTTTCATTTTTGTTCGAGCAGATTTTGGTTTTTTCCCCTAAACCTTATTGTGATCCCATAATTGGAAACTGCGGATAAAGTGGAGGATGTAGAGGATGTGGAGACATTACAAGTAATTGCAAATACCCTGAGGAAGAAATGCGAGTGACAATAGGAGGAAGGAGTGCATCATTTAGATCCAAAGAAAATTACTAATCAAGATCCCCCCAAGACCCGCGCACATTGAAAAATTTAAGTTCCATGTGCTTTTTGTGTTATTTACTTATTTTGAATATAAGATATATTTTTTGTCTCATGATGTCAATCTTCACTACAATTTATTGGGTGCGACTTTTTGGGCGTTGTAGTAAAAATACAAGTGATTGGTAATGTTGTGCACCAGCATTGTGCTCAAGAAGACTTGGGGCACTTTGATTGGGAGACACCCCTAGTAACTCAGTTTTGTGTCCCTCACCTTTTGGAGGATAATAAGTAATATTAATGATCTGCTTATTGTCACTCACGACAAGAGAGAGGGACCAAGCCTGCCTAATGTGGACATGTTGCACTTTTTGAAGGTGAAGCAGGAAAATAATATAATATATGCACCATTTTGTAGAGTGGGTTGTTCTTGGGACTAGCCATATTGTTGAAGTGTACGTCTGGAACACAAGCCCCTATCGAGACCTAGAAAAGAGGTTAGAATTGTGCTTGCCTCACACCCGCAGGTGCTTGAATGGGTGGATTGCAAAGGAGGCATGTAGTAGAAGCTCATGGATTGACGAGCAAGGGGAACATATACTCTTTCTAGTCTTTTTCACTTTTTGGAAAGAGTTTTCACAATTCAACAAAGATAACACCCTCCTGCTAGATGACAAATATCCCAAGTGTTGCATGAATGACGAAGAATCCTATGTTATCTTGCCTTCTCTAGAGGACCAGACGGAAGACCAATGGGAGAAGTTTATGCATCATGAAGTTTTGCCATTTGTGTATGAGTGGAAGAAAACAAAAAATCGATTGGAGCTGATCACTGCTTGTAAACTGGATGCTAGAAGAAGAAGGTGGCAGCAACTTCGAAATGTTGAATCTGTGAGGAAAAATTATCAAGCGGCAAAGGCAAAGTGCTAAGTCCACTACGACGTTATAAAAGGCCGCCTTCTGATCTCCGATCTCAACAGAAATCTTAAGAGTTGTGTATCTGTGATCATGTATGTAGATACCCATGATACCCATGTATGTAGATACCCATGATGAGTTTGATAGTGTAACTCATGATGAGGACTTCTTTTGTTTTGTAAAATGGGAAAAAAACTAACATTGTATTGCAGAATTCTATACCGATTTCTAATGTAGAAACATGATTTGCTATTCAATCGACCATTTTGTTGTGTGCCTTGCAAGATGTCACTATAAGTTGATTTTAAATTGTTTTAGCAATTTTTCTTAGGGATTTTGTAGAAGATAAAAATTAGCGGTTAGTGGGCAGAAGTGCAAGATATACCACTTGTGAAGTGTGGACCACATGCAAGTGGTTGAAAACCATTTGCATTATGTAAATTGGTAGCCACTAGCAAGTGGTTAAGAACCCCTTGAAAGAGGTTTTGAACCACTTGCAAAGACCTTCTGGACCTCTTTTTAGGTCTTCTATTCCACTTGCAAGCACTTTGAAAGTGGTTATGAACCACTTGCTAGTGGTTAAGATAGCACTTGCCAGTGGTTTTGAACCACTTGCCAACATGGATTTAACATATACGTAATTACCACAAATTTTGTGTGATCACAAGGTCTTATTGACACATTCACATAATCACACTTATCATGATCACAAAGAAGCAGGTTTAGGGTATCGTGGAAACCCACAAAAAGCCTGCCAGGGTTTTTGGTTTTCCTTGAGAGCTCGCCAGGTTTTTAAGTTTTCCTTGTGGGCCCATCGAGAAAACCAGGAAGCCCGATTGGGCCATAGAATTATATATATAGGGTCCTGATCGGGCCCGCTGGGTGTTTTTTCTTGAGCCATCTTTAGAGAGAGAGAGAGAGAGAGAGAGAGAGAGAGAGAGAGAGAGAGAGAGAGAGAGAGAGAGAGAGAGAGAGAGAGAGAGAGAGATAGATTGTATTATCGTCCACGGAGGTCAAATATGACCTATGGGACCCAAGGCAAAACATTACAAACGTGGGGGGTTTTGGGGATACATCTCAGTTAAGGACTGAGGGTCCAAAAAGAAGGTGAGAGATAATAAGATGAATATCGTCTATGCAGAAAGGGGTGTGAAGGGAGTGGGTTTGGGAGTGCGAAACTCTTGAATAATGGCTTTACCTCTTCGGTAGATTGCCCATTTCCCTGCTGCGCGTGCTTCTCGCACCTTTTGTAGTTCTACTTTCTTTTGCTTGAGTTGTGCAGGTGTAAGATCTTCTGCAAACCATATTTTGGTGTCCTTGAGAAGCCTTGATTGCTCAAGAAATTTGATTCGGTCCGCCTTGGTTTTGAAGGTGTAGATTGCATGATTGGTGCGAGGTTCGTGTGTAAGAGAAGTGAGGGTTGCCGGATCACACTGTACCATGGGGATTGCGGATTGGATGCGGGCAAATGACTCGTGACTGAGGTCTCCCTCCCCTTTCCAATCGCTTGGGAGCCCTCCAAGGCAAACATTGAGGGCGATTTCCTCTTGCCGTTGCTGTTCATGTAATGTGGAGGCCATGCGATCTTCGAGCCTGTGAGAGATTACCTCTTGTATTTGAGTTTTGACCTCCTTTGTGACGGTCGTCTCTACTTCTTCTTTTGCCTTCGTGAGCTTGATTTCGATCTACTTCAGCTCCTCCTCCTTGCGATTCTCTATTGTGGCAAGCCGAGCTTCGAAAACTGTAAGCCTTTGTTTCAGCTTGTCATTCTCCTTACGGAGGTTTTCGACTTCGGCTTGGAGGCGGGTGATGTGTGTGTGTGTGTGTGTGTGTGTGTGTGTGTGTGTGTGTGAGAGAGAGAGAGAGAGAGAGAGAGAGAGAGAGAGAGAGAGAGAGAGAGAGAGAGAGAGAGAGAGAGAGAGAGAGAGAGAGAGAGAGACGACCGCCTTTGTAGGTATGTCGAGAGGAGAGAGGGAGAGACGGGGTCGTGTGGGAGTGTGCTCTATGTCACAGTGCGTGGCAGTTGCGAAGTACCTGACTACACGACCCAGGTAAGTGTTGTGTGTGTGTGTGTAGGCGTTGTGTGGTGGTGTGCCTTTTGTTGTATTGCACGGCAGTCATAAGGTACCTTACCACACAATGGGAGTGTGTGCGTAAGCTGCTTTACGGAACAATGCTTACCATGGAGGCATCACCTTGGTGTCACAGGGGAGATGGTGTCCTTGTGGTGAGCATTGGCTTACTGTCTGGGTGGTATGTTGGTAACGCGGCGAATCTAGTATCCTTATGGTGAGTTAACTTCTTTTCCCCTTTCCAAAAACACACATGGGCATTGGTCGGTAACACGGCTATATGATGTTTGTATACAAGCTATTGTTTCTCCTTAGATTTGGGCGGCACTCGATCGGTAACTCGGCTAATTGAGTGTCGTTTGTTAGAAGCATCTATTTTTGCATAAATGTGGCGTCTAGGTCGTTAACCAGTCCGTACAAACGCCATATATTTTGTATCTGCATGTGATATTCATTTTTTAAAGTGTTAAGTATATGAAATACTTGGTCAGTAACGCGGCCGTGAAGAGTATTTCATATACAAATGCTTGAATTGTTTGATATTGTTGTTTTTAAGTGTTCTCATGAAAATATATACTAGCTAATTATATTCAAAAGAATGCTTTATTCATCAATCATCATTGCTATTTTAAATGCTACATTTACATAAATTCTATGTAAGAAAGTATATGTACACAATTTGCATGGTAAATATTCATTTTTATCTTTTTAAAGAGCAAGGAGTTCTTTGCAATTTCCTAGAGCGGTTTGTATACTTTCAATGTTTTAATTGAGCTAAGCTAGATCTGGACAATTTTATTAGGAGTGACTTATTTTTATTGCATTCTACACGAGTAAACATATCATTTTAAAGTCAAAATGATTATCAGTCTGAATAAAGATCAATCTTTAAGTCAGTGTATGCTTTGTTTGAACTAGTGTAAGAGTACACGATGAAAAATATAAGTTAAAAATTCTTAGATGAAATGTAAAATGCTATTGTGTGGCGTTAGATTTTTAACATGTATTGTTTGATTTGGATGAAGTTCTTATAAATGTAAACATTGCATTTTAAAGTGAAAATTATATCTAATGTTTATCAATATATTCGTGCACATTGAGTGTTAGTGCAGTGTGTAACCATGAATTTGTATTTGATATGTTTTTTTTTATTGTCCAGTGCTAAAATGACGCCAGATCAAAAGAAAATTATTATGCGTGCCATTCAAAAAGAATGTATTTTGGCAATATCATCATGTGCAATGGTTGCATACAACAGATTATTGAAAGCGACGTCTTCATCAAAGACCTCACCAGCGCTATATGGGAGAACAGAGAGCGGAGGCTGCGAGGTGAAGGCCAATTTGAGTTGCTAATTCCAGTAGGGATTCGAGAATTTGACCCCACCACAAGGTAGGACAATGTTGGACAATATGAAAGTCTATTGCAGAGACCTAAAGGAAGATATCTCTCCTGCCTATGATATGACAAAATTAGGGCTGTGGGACAAATTATTGGAGGAACAGAAGGTCAAGATGAAGCTGTGAAATCTCAGGACCAAGCCTCTTTGACCAAGAGATTGAAGGTATTGAAGTGCCTCCACAAAGCGATCAAAGAAAATGCTGAAAGGATCTACTTGGAAGTTTATGGTCATCCATTTCACAATGCAGATTGTGCGTTATATTTTGCAAAATGTTATATGTTCATTTTGTGCAATAGTGACTAGTAGACTTTTCATCGAAGGAGACAATTGTTGTCACCCATGATATCAGGGAAAAGTCACTTTCACCCGAGATGAGTTGGAATTGATAGATGAAGACCCCGACCTACAGTTAAAGAGAGAAAGATATTTACACGACACAGTTGGCAAATAAAGATGCAGAAAGAACACTGCTTTCTATAGCCACCCAAACACCCCAACCCTCACAAGTTCACATGGAGAAAAGTATTTACCGCTTAAGCCAAGACATTCAGAGTCGTACACAGCGAGCGAATACTCTGCCTGTACAAGGGAAACACATCAGTCACCTTATCCTGCATCCAGATTTGGTCTCCTAGTCTACTTCAGATGCATCTTCATCATCCCAATATCTAGTTTTCTACAAAAATTTTGATGGATGGAGTGGATACTATACATGGACATGTGGTCATTATTATCACTTTGTTTGTCTTATTCCTTTGATGCAAAATAGTAGCTGATGCGCCATCTGTTCACAAGATATTCCAAAAGTAATATATGTTATGTTTGGCATGGCAAATGATTATAAATTCAAGCAAGCCCACCAAGATACCCCTAGTACAATTAGAAATCTGTTTGGTGACCAAGATGCTAGTTTTGAGCATAACAATTAAGATCGACAAACTACGTATAATCGCAAATATGAAGCATTGTATATGATCAAAACACATTGAATACAAGCTCTTTCATAATGTTTTTGACACAATCTTCATTCTACTCTCAAGCTATATTGAATTTGTGAAGTTTTTATCTAGTTCTAAGTCTGAGTATTGTGGGTCTCCTTGTAAGTCTGTTTCCACATCTATAACTAGGTTCTCTTCTATTTTGTCTATAGTGCATTGAGATACACTGGAAATGAACTCTTCTTTGTCTTTGTTTTGACAATCATACAACCAAGCTGGCATTTCCACCTCGTAGCCAACTTTCAATGTGATGCAATGTCTTTTCGTTGCAAAACATATACACTAATTTTCCGCTCTGTCTGCTAATAATCTGTTGCGAATAGTACTATGAACATTCTTGTACATACTCCAGTTTCTCTTTGAACTTGAGTTTGTTGCACATTGTGCCAATACTTCATTGCAAGGGGACATAAGGTTGCTAATGCTCTCCACCATTCATCATCCACCACTTCCATGCAGGTTGCTCTTTTTCCATTGACTGTAAAAAATCATTCGCAAAAGTATCCTCTTTTAATCTAAATGCACTCATTTCTTTGATACAATCAATTCGGTCCTGAACGTTGGAGTAGAACATGTTGACCATGTGATAGAAATCACTGACCACCTCTGTATTGGACATCAGATCTAAATTTCAATACTTCGGATCAAGCATGTAAGCCACACTATGGAGTGGACAGTGAGCGCTCTTCCATCTTGCATGAAAATACTTGGCCAAAATTCTTCGTTGTTTGCCATAGAATGATAGTCACCATTCCTTCTCTACTACAGAATCTTTCAGTTCCTCGCGATTTTCAAGACTCTGTTGGACTGGCCACCATGTCATCCACATTTTGTCCATATTTGGCACCTTTTGATCAAGGTGGCGAATCCCAAACATACGGGCATCATTACATGGTATGAATCCATTACACTCCTCCACCAAGGAGCCTTGTTTATGTTGCCACATAGGCATGTAATTTTCTCTTTCACTTTTTCTTTCTCCTCAAGCTGCCATGCATCAAAGGCCGTGCAACTGAAAGTGTCAATCACAATGCACTTATTGCAGAGAAGTGATTCCAATGTATAAAAATGCGTGCAAAATTGATGTTCAGTAGGACGTTTCAATATCACTGGCATGCACATTCTGTAAAAATTGAGCACTCTTTGTCGTTTCAAGATTAATTTCACAACCTGACGTGTTGTGTCAAGTATTTTGGCGAACCATGTCGTTTCTTCACTAGTGTACCAATCCTTCAGCACCAAGTTTAACCATTGTCAAAAATGTATGGAAAGTTTTACAATTCTTTGCGTTGTCCATGACTACTTGAACGACATGTTCAACACCTATTTCTTCAATTACATTAATCAAGAACTCAAATGTCATAAAATCTAATATCTAATATCTAATATCTAATATCTAACCAACCCAAACGATTTTCTTATATTAAACTGATCACTTAATGTGGGAGAATAAACGGGAACAAGGGTTAAAATATAGACATGTGCTTATAGATCTATCTCAACACGGGGCCAATGGTAAAGGGGCCCAAATGAGAGTTGGTCTATCAAAGAGCAAGGCTAACCAATGGAGCATAAGACCTTAGGGTTAGCTTCATTGAATACCTCCAATAATGTGTGTAAAAGTCCTTTGACCTTAGGTAAGCTAAGGCGAGCTTTAGGCGGGAACCCGACACAGCTCAAGGTTCTTGTCGTGCTTGTCATGCTTGATGACTGAGGTGCTTGAGGTGATTGAGATACTTGAGGTGCTTGATGATTGAGATGCTTGAGGTGCTTGACATGCTTGAGATGCTAGAGTTGCACTTGAGGTGAGAACCCAGCCCAAGCTTAAAGTGCTTAAGGACCAAGCTTGTGGTGGGAATTGGGCCTATGCATGAGGGGCTTGAGGTGTCAAAAGGTCAAGATTCAATCCCGACAAGGAAGGGGCGAGCCCTACAAGAGGAGGGATGCAAAAGGGACGCTTGTCAATTTCCTCCTCATGTTGCCCTCATGGTGTGCCTGAAGCCTATTGGTTGGCCACCCAAGGGGTGCAATGATAATTTATGAGATTTAATTAATTGGTTTTGCATTTATCAATTCCTCTCTCTCAAAGGGGAAAGGGGGACACTTGTCCCAAGGCTACCGTTGTTGCTTGTAATGCCTCCTGCTTGTGATTGGCTAGACCTAGAGGGGTCCAATGAGCTTCAAGCATGAGCTACAAGGGGGGGTTGACCCAAGCAAGCTAGGGGGTTGCTTAGGGGGTATACTCACACACACACACACACACACACACACACACACTCACAAACACTCTCATTGTGGACTATGCAAAGTGCAAGAGCTCCCTCTCCTTCTCCAAGAAAGTAGAGTTTGAGAGCCTACACCAACACTCTTGGCTATGGAGTGCAAATCCAACCAAGAGCCATGCTTCAATGCTTAAGCTTGCCATCTCCTTCTTCTTCATTACTATGCTATTATGTATGCTAGCAAGAAGAGTAATGATAAGTGAGGAACTAATTCGTTCTCCTATGAAATGTTTCTTCTTCCTCTTCCCTACCCTCATTCCCTGCTAGCTCTCTCCACCTTTGAAGGTGTTTGAGGTCTTGGGACTGAGGCTTGGGATAGTTAAAGTTTTCTTCAATTTTATGTTATGCTTGTGATGCATGAAGCTTTCCATATTCATTGCATCAGCTAGGTCACAAGGAACACAAAGATTGTATTGTAACAAGTCTCTCTTAATGGGAGAAATCATAATACAAATGCCTATTGGAGGGGGCGCCGGATCCACATAAATCCGGTCCTCAACAGTTCTCATGTTCTCTAAATTCTCTCTCTTGCAAAAGTATTGTTCATTCCAAGCTAACTAATTGCTATGATTATGTTGCTATCTTCAATTATGTTCACCCGCTATGATCAAAAAGTCATTTCTCAAAAGTACTCTCATTAATTTCCACTACTCTCAAGTTAAATAGGCCAATTCCATTACATCAAAAATGTATTTTCCACTTTTAATTACACCAAAACTGTCAATCTCCTTTATGAACGTTTCTCCCCTTGGACAAACCAGCATTACATTGATCAGTGGTCTTCTTTGAACAACCATCACTCACAATTGTGCATCTTGAAAGCGAAATGTTTTCAATAATTATTTTGCCAACATGCTCTTTTACATTTGTCCAAGAGAACATTTTGTATTGTGTGATAAGAGGGAGCTGAAAATCTTGGGCCAAATTCATTGATTTTCTTCCAAGCGGCCTTCCAATGATTGTTGTCTACCATGACCAGAGAACTTCTAATAAGAATTTTTCTTTGATGAGTGCGATTTGTGCTTTTTCTAGAGACTGCATTCGAAAGCTTTGATAGAATGATTTTTGATGCATTTAACCAAGTCCACCTTCATTGTGACGCTTAGAAGGAATGTTGCTTGACATTTTCTCTCCTTGTGCAGGCTGTTCTCCAAGATTAGTTGGTGTCACCACAGGATCAGCAGAGTTAATATTTGGCTCTGACTGCTGTTGGCTTGCATCAATAACAGAGCTATATATCTTCTGTCTTTTGCCACCTTTTTTAGCAAGCTCTTCTCTCAAACGATTTGCAATTGTAGGTACCTGAGGATGTTCACATTTCTTACAACTCTTTTTAATGATACCCAAAAAATGTTCCCTGATATGAGGTGCACCGCCTGATTTATCTGTGAGACAAAATTTACATTGCCACTCCATATATCGACTGCATATGTTGTGAGCATAATCCCACTCTTGGCCAGGAGATTTTTTATTTTTTGGCTTCTTTGTACCACATATGCCGACATTTTGCTCCATTGCTTTTAAATTAAAACTGAAGACAAAATAACTAGATGTTCAGTTTTTAAAACATTTTTCTTATTTTCAACATTTATTAAAATTTTCATTCACTAGGAAAGTAATCAAATATGTATGATATGAGATTTGCAACGCATGCTAGTCAATCCATATATCGATCACCTATGTTGTGAGCAAACATGCACATTGCAATGTACTCTCTGCACTGCATAATAAATACAACAATGCTATGAATTTCTCAATGTAATTATTATTACGATGATTATTTATATGTCCTCTTTGATTGCAGACAATAAGAAACATCTAATTTCAAATCATACAAAGAATAATCAACTTCTAAACTGAGCGATGTTAGTTGTTTGCAAAAAACACACGAAAGCAATAAAATATATGATTGGTCATGTCATACACTAATAATCTTTCATAATACATAATGCACTCTCTGTGTAAACCAATGCATGAAATAATGCAAATAAATCTTCAATATAATCACACAATTGAGGACTACTTGTACCTAGTCAAGGATTGTAGCCCCCTTATGCAACCAAATCAATATATAAAAACTATTTTCACCCAATTAAGGATTATAGCTCTTATATTGTGCAGTGACAATGTATATCAACTCAAATCTATGATGGTGAAAAATGCAAGACTTCAAGGATCTTTATATGCCCAGTACACTAGTACAGGACATCCAACCCTTGACTATCAACTCAACATTTGCATATGCTCATCTTCTAAAAACCAATTACAACCCTCATTTGGATCAATGGATTCGTCGCAATGAGCATGACTTTCCAATTTTTCAATTGTTTTGGTTTCGTACCTTTATGTTCGGTAAAGGAATTAAATATTTCTAGAGGCGGCTACCAAATTAAGAATCATGTTCAGCCCAAAAAAAGGACCTGTGACTCTGTAACCTTAGGTCAATTCACAAGGAGATGACAATACCCAGCACTCGGATACACTCCCCAGGGATTTGCCTAGTGAAAGCACAACGATAAGCACGATGTTTACTTTATATAATTATGCCCGCCGAGCATTGACTTTTTCTCGACAGGCTCACCGAGAAAATAAAAAAACCCGGCGGGCCTTTCAGGGAATATTCTTTTACCCGGCAGGCTAACCGGCTCTATGAATTTTTGTAGGTCATCACCAAAGTCACGTTCACGATTAACATGATCATGTATTTTGCTTGTGTAATTACTAAAGTTATTAACGTAATCACACCATCATGATCATGTCAATGAAATCCACGCTTTTCGGTGATTAAGAACCTCTTGCCAATGGCTTAGAACCACTTGCAGTGGCTAAGATAGCACTTGCCAGCGGTTCAGAACCAAAGAGGGTCAAAACTACATCCCACAAGATTAGACAGTTCAAAAAAAGATCTTGTTGTCCTTCACAGTAACTTAGAGGCTACATAAACTTGCAAGTATGGGGGGAAGAGAGAGAGAGAGAGAGAGAGAGAGAGAGAGAGAGAGAGAGAGAGAGAGAGAGAGAGAGAGAGATCCTTTTGCCAATGGTTAAGATAGCACTTGCTAGTGGTTTAGATATCTTTAGGCACCTGGGGTCCCCCTTGGGGGTGGATGTAACGCACGAACAAAGATTTCATTGGATCCTTAAAAAATACAGAACAAAAATGAGAAGGTGGGAGTACGCTCTTGTCCCATTCTTGAGCCGGATTAAAGTGATAAATTCATTTATGCTCCCCTATATCATTAGGATAAATATGAACCCTCTCGGGGCCCTTTGGGATTAAGGTTAATTAGCCGTGGTCAAGGGGGTTGTTGGGGTTGAAGTGATGTGCAGACACTTGAATTGAACTTGCAAAAGTGATGTCTTGGTATCCAGAGCTGCAGACAAGGCCAGAAAGGGTCAAAAGGGGGGTGGCCACAAGGACACACACATATGACCCCCCCCCCCCCCCCTTGGCCCTTTTTGGCCTTGTCTGTAGCTCTAGACACCAAAAAACACTTGTGCAACTTCAATTCATATGCTCAAGCACTGACTAGGTCCCTTGTACTAGAGCTTACAATGTGTTGCTGCATAAATCATTAGGGAACTTTGAAGGTAATTTGGATGTCGATTTCCTATTGATGGTATTTATAGATCTTCATGGACCTCACTGTTTCAAACTACAATGGTTGAGTTCTACAATGTAACGTTTGAAGAGAAGAGAGAGAGAGAGAAGTAGTTAATCTAGGGGAGGAGAAGCAGAGTTTGGAAGGGGGGGGGGGGAGATACAAAAGACTCAATATTCTATGACTAAGTAGCACTACCACGCGCGGGGAGAACTCTATTCATCACAAAATGCCGCCCATGTGCCGTAGTGCTACTTACTTCTAAAGAAAGTACGGGAAGAGAGATAGAGAGAGAGAGAGAGAGAGAGAGAGAGAGAGAGAGAGAGAGAGAGAGAGAGAGAGAGAGAGAGAGAGAGAGAGAGAGAGAGAGAATGAGAGAGATAGAGAGAGAGAGTTTGGACAATTGTCCAAACTATGTGTGTGTGTGTAGCTTCTAAGTCACTCTCTACCTCTTTCTCTCTACTATGCTCTATGGCGCACCCAAGACAACCTAAGGTTTGTAAACGCATTGATGTGCACTGTGGGAAGAAAAAACGATATTCCTCTATCTCTTAATATTTTGTCCAATGGCGCGCGTAGGAGAATATAGCAACACTATGTGCGTCCAACACGTATCATGGCACAAAATAGAAAGCTCATATATATATCTATCACATAAGCAATAATCCTCATGCAAATTTTTGCAACAGAAGCATAAACTTTTGTTATCTTTTCCTTGGCTTCACTTGGCTTGGCATGGCTATCTTTCAAAGATGAATAGTTCAATGGTATATGGAGCACACTTCTAACCTGGTATTCAAATATCTTCCTTGCAAGAAGTACCTCCAATCAAGCATCTTTCTCTCTCTCTATCATTCTCTCTCTCCATCTCTCATAATCTAAACAATCATGTAACCGTTTCCGCCATGCATGGTATTTTAATGAATACATTTCTCACACATGTGAAAAGTCTAATTTTGTCTAGTTGGCATTTCATGTATCGTACAATTATAATAGAAAATTCAATTATTTACTTTATTGTATGTACTACGTTCACGTAGCGTGATCCTTTTGCCAGTGGTTAAGATAGCACTTACTAGTGGTTTAGATAGCACTTGCAGATGGTTCTGAACCACTTGCCAATGGTTAAGAATCACTTGTAGAACCACTTGCCAATGGTTTAAAACCACTACATTGGATAAGATAGCACTTCCATTGGTTAAGATAGCACTTGCTAGTGGTTCAAAACTAGCTGTTACTAGTTAAGATAGCACTTGATAGTGGTTCAGAACCACTTACTAGTGGTTTAGATAGGACTTGTAGGTGGTCTATGAGATCGAAACTACGCATACAAAAAAAGTGGTTCTAAAGCACTTGCAAAGGCCTTCTAAATCACTTGCTAGGTCTTCTCATCCACTTGCAAGTGCTTTGAAAGTGGTTTGGAAAAGGTTTTGAACCACTTGCTAGTGGTTTAGATAGCACTTGTAGGTGGTCAATGATATCGAAACTACGTATATAAGGGTGTCTTGACAAATTTTGGGTGGCTTAAAGGGCCATATATTTTTGTAAAGTCTAGTTGAAGGTAGTTTAAAGGTGACTTGCAAGTGGATGGCAAGTTGTAAGCTACATGTACTCGAAAGAATAAAAAAGTGTAAAAAACGCTTCAACTTTTGGATGAGGAACACAAGCTTTTGTGAGGAACAAATACAAGAAAGAGGTACCCAATTATACTTTATGAGGTCAATGTGTTTTAAATAGGCTTGGTATCAGAGGTCATGCTATTGTAGGTGTGCTCATACATGGTATCACTCAAAGTGTAGACATTAGGCTCATTTCTCTCAGTATACAAGGGGAACTTAAGGCATTGAACTAGGTGCGAGTACATGGAAGCAGGAGTCCTATCGTCTAATAACACATATCGATCGAAGCGTCCCTCAAATTTATTGTAAAAGTGCCCCTCAACATAGTAGGAGTTCTTCTTTATCTGATTGTGCCATGCATGGAGTCTGAGTCGCAGTGGATAGCCTCTTCTCTATGCAACACCTCAGTATATAAATATCGGAGTCTTCCTCTTTAGTGTTGATTGCAAAGTAATCTCCAACTCGTAAGGCATCGCTCAAATCATCGTGATGACCAAAAAACATAGGTGCATCAATCTCCTCGTCACTTGAAACATCTTCATCTATGTCAGCCTCTGATTGTATGATCCTCAAGTAATACCATGCTTCTACGTGAGCTTTGTTTGCACATCTTCTCCATTGACCATTCACACAAGTAGGACAGATTTCTACACCTCAGTGTAGTCGTATATGTTGAAGAGAAACCATTCACACAATGCATCAAACATGATCCACTGATTTTCTTGCAATCCGATTCTATATCTCTCAGCAGATCACCTACCTTGATTTCCCAGAAGACCCTATCAACCTTGTTTGCGGATGACCAATAGTCTTTCCTTTTGTTCATTAGGGTGAGTAAATTGACTACTCTTGTTGCATTATACAGGGGGTGTCCACACACCTTCAATTGCTTATGGGTTAATTCCATCTTTCTGACTATGCCAGCACCATCATGTTCACCTTTTCCATGACCTAACCCAAAAAATTTGTGCATCAATCCAAGCCCAGCAAGTTGAGAAAATCTTGTAGCAAAGAAGAAAGGCCATCATGCTTTGAATTGTCAAGCTGCACCATCAGACCATACCCAGTGTCTCTTTAAACAAAAATCGTGGTCCTTCAACCACTAGTCATGCAAAAGAAAGCAATGTTGAACGAACAATGTGTCATGCACATTATCATTGGATATAGATGGACAATTTTTATGATGTCTCCCATTGTCAAGCGCACATAGCATATGTGGACCAAAATGCTCCCCTGACCAGAATACCAGTGCATGGATTGGATCTCATTCTGAATTTTAAAATTGTAATGTTTTGCAAAGTCTAGGACAGAGACAACAACATCACTTGGAAAACTCTGTAAACACTCTTTGAATTGGTTAGCTTGCCATCTGTAGATGTAATTATGTTTGATAAACTTGGTCAGCTTGTATTTCATGAATGAAATGAAAGTGGAGCACCCAATCTGCTGAATAACAAGATCTTTCCTTTTGTGGTGCTGGCCATCTTCATCTATAGATTGTGTCTCCACACCAACAAAAACCTTTGCAGTCACCTGAAAGTTGTCATTGTGTACTTCAAGAGAACAACATCTAAGTTGTTTGGCACTGCACTGATCGCATTTTCCCATCAAGAAAATGTGTAAATGAAACATGGAATTTTCTGGTTTATGACAAAAAAAGGACTCCCATAGTGTTGTGAGGCTCTCAAATGTTGACTTTGCAGTCACACATATACTACCACTTACTGCAGGGTCACAAACATCACAAGCACAACGACAAGAGCCTCCATGTACTCCAAACCTAGCTTGATGCATTTGGTTGAAGCATCTTTTAGATAGACAGCTTGCACATGATATTTGTAGCAGTAGGTATTGTGGTCCCACAATTTTCAAACAAAAAAGGGCTTCAAATTCTCAAAGCATCTAAGCTAAATGTGCACCGTTGGATGCATTTCCTGAAACCACCAGTAAATTCACCTGCACAAAAAAGCAGGCAGTATAGAGTGAGAACAAATAACCAAACTGGTTGGTACCATCACCCACAAGTGATAACATCCACTCTCATGTTTGTGAAAGCACATAAGAGGAACATTTACCACTTAGAAGTTGTTTTGCATGTTTGAAAGGGGATTTAAACTTCTTGAAACCACCTGAAGCACTATAAACCACCTATAGGTGATTGAAAAAGGTCATCAAACCACTTTCAATCACCTTCAGGTGGTTTGAAATCTTCTAAGTGCTTACATAGGTTCTCACCTAAGCACTTTAAACCACCTGAAGCAGTTAAAAACCACCTAAATGTGATTGAAAAGGGTCGTCAAACCACTTTCAATCATCTTCAGGTGGTTTGAAATCTTCAAGGTTCTCACCCAAGAACTTGGAAGATTTCAAACCACCTGAAGCACTCAAAACCACCTAAAAAAGATTGAAAGTGGCAAGTGGTTTGACTTTCACTTTCAATCACCTTTAGGTGATTTGAAAACTTCCAAGTGCTTACATAGGCGCTCACCTAATCACTTGGCAAATTGCAAGTGGTTATTAAAATACTTTAAAGTGGTGACAAACTATTTTAGCACTTTGCAAAGTACAAGCTTCCACTTGAAGGGGGTTGAAAGCAGTATTTTAGGTACTTTAAATCACTATCAGTACTTTAACCGATTTGCAAATTACTTGAAGGGGGATTAACCACTTTTCGATCAGTTTAATAGTGGTTTTGACAGCTTAAAAGTGGTGAATAGTGGTCACTATACTACTTGATGATGGTTTTTTACAGTTTGATTGTGGTTGTGACAGCTTGACAGTGGTGAACATTGGTCAATATACTACTTGGAAGTGGTTTTTTACAGTTAGATAGTGGTGTATAAGGGTCAATATACTACTTCAAAGTGGTTTTTTAGAGTTTGACAACTGTTATAGTTTAACAAAATATCAGTGCATAGTTCATAATACCTGAGGTTGATCCAGCAAATGCAATGGATTCATAAGAACAACCTTTCTGCTGATACTCCTTTGGCATATGTCCTTCTTGTTTGGAGAGACTCAGGTCTCTGCTGTCCAAAAACCAAACACAAGCTCCTTAATGTCCTCTGTGATGTTTGTAGAACAATGAGCTTTTCGTTGACATGCTAAGACTGGAAAAGGACTATTCTCATCCTCTAAAGAAGTTGTGCATTCACAAAACCGATGTTTCTTTTGTGTATGCCCAATGACTTTGCAAGTGCTCTATCCGTAAAGGGACGTGCATCTACTTCGTCCCTCAAATTAATGCATGCCATCATTGTTGCTTCTTTGTCGATAGTTCTTTTGAAAAATATCTACCAGTTGATATCCTATCAACACTCCTTTATAGTTTATGCATTGTTTTTTGTTGAGTCTTGCTTGATATTTTGATATTTGTGCAAAGGAGACTGTGCGAAGAAGATTATCTATATTGAGAATATTTTGCAAAAAAAATTGCATAAATTTTGCCATAAATTCTTAGTCTAAGTCTCTTGCTTTTGCTCTTGTCAGTCATAACTAGACTTTCTGAGAAAGAAGAGTATTATATTAAGAAGTGAGGCACAAAGTTCATGATGTGGAAGTAAAGTATACTTGACATTCAATAAGAGCTGTGTTGTGCTAGTACATACAGGTGTATGAAAGATATTAGAACTCAGATCAAGGACGTGTTTGTCAAGCTAAAAATTGCATGGGGAGTACTTGACCAAAAAGTCAAGCTACTTTTGGAAGGCAATGCTACAGTAGCAGAGGACTAAGGACCATAATGACCCTCAGAAAGCAGGAGATGAATCTCAAAATCCTCTTTCATTTAGCTCGCATCACCATGATGATGATGCAATAGGAGAATCAAATAGTTATGAACTTTATCAAATTCATCCGAGATTCTCCAGTCCTCATGTATGCACTATCTACTAAAGGGGTTGAACTCCCTAGGTTCTGTCCAGCATTATATTCCAGATTTATTGACCCTTTTGATCAACAAAAATATATCAAGATAGTTGATGAGTTAAGCGAGTGGTACAAGAACGCACAAAATGTCCAGTTGTATGCCTAAACTCTTCAGATCAACTTGTAGCTAATCTCTTCAGATAGCTGATTCTAGTGTTAGAATTTAAAGCTACTGGTAGGTCGTCAATTCAACTAGTGAAACTGGAATAGAGAACTGAAACCGGACTGAAATAGTTAACTGAATTGAAATAGTACACTGAGATGAGAGACATACTGAACAAGTGGAAAAGTACTTGCAGATTTAGATTAATAGTTCAAGGACAATCAATACAGTGTGTAATAAGTTTGAGCTCGAATGATTACAACAGTAATGATTACAGAGTATGGGTCCTATTTATAGCTCCCATGCGTTACTGTAGTAACTGCCTGTGGTAATTACTGTCATGTGATTGATCCACTGTTCGGCCTTTCAAGGGACAGTTCCCGCCTGCTGGGACTCTCTTCGCCTTCTACATCCTTCCCTCCTTTCTTGAATTTCGGTATAACTCCAAGAGTTCTAAGAAATCCACCGCCTGATTTTGAGTTGGTGTTGAGGAACCCATATGGGTTTCTGGTTGTGTCCCAAAACCCAAACCCTAAACCCATCTATTTGTTTACTAAGTTGGCCGAAGTTCCTCATGAGTAGGACGATGTTCCTCATGATAGTACTCCTCTGGAGTTGCTAGCTCTTCTAGTATTGCTAGCTTTATACCATACTTCATGCTTGTTGAGTGCTTGACACCCCTATAGTTGTCATTCCAAGGGTGCCCAACCACAGAAATTCCAGTGCCTCACTGGGAAAATTCGTTGTCTGATTGTGAGATGGAACTATCCAGTATTCTTCCACTGAAACCGCTTCCTCTTGCCCTTCTTCTATGCTGGTGCCTCAAAAGTTCCAGTGCGAGCATTGTCCTTCCGGATCACTCTGTAAATGGCCTCATTCTCAAGCCGATCCCGCCTTTCAGTGGACATCTCCAATTCATAAGGCGTGAGAGGATTGTAGGTTTTGGTATTAGGATCATACAGCATGCATCTACCCTTTGTCAGACGAGTTTTGGCCAACTTGTGACAATGCGAAGCTGTGTGGATCCATCCCTGCAGAAGAGGTTGATCTGTTTTAATCCTAGCTTCAAAGAGAATCTCAGCCATTCCTCTGTACTGTGGCCCCAGTTCTGGTTTAGCTACGATATCCTTTGAAGGGATCTTAGAGGACTCCACAGTGAGTTGAAGCAGCTGATTTGTGATCTTGGTGAGACCTCTGAATTGGATCTTCCATTGTCCCATACAGAGTTTGACCCTCTGCATTTCTCCTTGCAAATTCCAAAACATTATTCAGTTGAAGAGCATCATTGATCAGTGTTTGCCAGGTTTTCCATTCTATACTGGCTCGCTCATATCTGTCCTGAAGATCATTAGTAATGTTAAAGTATGTGAGCCGATCCACTGGTTTTGGATGCTGAGGATACATTGCTGGGAAAAATCGGGGCAGTTCAACTTCCTTAGTAGGCAATGCATACAGGAGAATTGGTGAATTAGGCACAAATTCCAGGAAATTAAGTACAGCCTGATTCTCCTACTGCATCACTTTTCGAGTCACACGCACCAACTGAAAGAGTTTTTGGAGAGCAGTTGCATGTTCCCCTCTGGTCCAAAACTCCTCTGGTAATTTTCACATGAAGTACAACTTCCTTTAGTTGATTCTTAACTTCCTTCATGCTTTTATATGAAGGCATGTTCCCAAGCTGTAGATCTAATTCAAGAGCTAAAGAGTGTCTGTCTACAGTTACTATCGCTGTGAGTGTGGATTGACTATCCTGTCATCAGAAGTCAGTGCCCACTCAGGTACTCTTTCCAATGGCTCGATGTTGTTGAGATGCACAAGTAGTTGGCACAACTCCTGATCATGGAAAGAAGTTGATTTTCAATGCTGAATCATTTCTTTGGTGCTGACATATAGCCTTTTAAAGTGTTCTAGATCAGAAAGAAAAACATCATCTTCCAAATACATCCTAGTAATAAGAGCTTGTTGATGTCTCAGTCTCTTGTTCAGTGGGATGGGCTGTAATGAATGTTCCTCATCACCCTTCAAGGTCTCAATCACAGCTTTAGCTTTTCCTTTCACATCTCAACTGTGTTGTGACTGGTGTACTAGGGAGCCTTCAGTGTTTTCTATCTGTTCATTTCCTGGTTGCTGATCATCAGCCCGTTGGTCTCCCTACTGCTGGTCTGGCTGGCCCTTGTACTGGTTTGGTTGTTCTGTGTTGGGCTGATTGCATGGGGCAGTCAATTATCAAAAGACCCCTATATCACGTGCGTTCAAGTGGTAATTAATAATACCCCAATATGCATACTATACTTACACTGTGAGCCTATTTAAAAAACCCCCACCCCCCTCTGTATGTATACATTTTTATACATTTTGGTCTTTTAATAATCCTCTCCGGTTAACTCACGTGATATCATACACATTCTAAAAAGTGACCGCCCCGGGGCTGATTGCCCCCTGTGGGCAGCTGATTACCAGCACTAGATCCTGAAGGTGGAGATGGAGGAGAGTCATAATCATCATCATGTTTGTCTGCTAGTTCGTCCTCCCTCTCCTCATCCTTTTCTTCTGCTTTCTCAAAATCCTCATCAAGGTTATTCTGCTTATCAATGTAGTCCAGAATAGCTTGATTTGCCAAAGCACTATTATATTTAGAAAGCTTATCTTGCAAATCACTCTGCATAGTTTCCATCAGTGCCTTTAGATTATCCATATTGAAAGTGGCATTGCCTTCTGGATTCAGAATATCATCCAAGTTATTATATATTTATTTCTCTATTAAAAATACTTTTAATGCAGTGTGGCTAGTTAGCAGTGTGTCGAAATCAACCCTCTTCATCCTCAGCATAGTCTCAAATTTGTCCTCATTTCTCAGTGTAAGGTCTCTACTTTCAAATTGCACACAAGTTCTATTACGCATTTGTATTTTTTATAAACCATCACTCCTTATTTAAGATATTCGAGTTCAAATTATGAATCGTAGGTTGAGAAAACCTAGAAATTAAAATTTACGCTACAAAATTCTGACATGTTTAGCTATATGAATCACTAACTAACCTATTGCAAGACTTATTTACTGATTGTAGAATTTTCTTTTACTACTGTAAAGTTTAACTGAAAAATGTAAAGTAAATTATTATTAAGGAAATAAATAAAATAATTATAAAGACAAAAGAATACACAGGGATGACAAATGAAGGCACATGGATCACATAGGAGGAGACAAAGTGGGACACACTGTCACATGAAAAAAGAGAGGCTACTCTTGATTAATCTTAATGAGTGGGGGCATGTGTGGCTTTATCTTTTGATGATAATGACAAAGTGGTCAAGCTCATGGGTACCACAAGGGTACCAAAAATGCGGGTATGATTTTTGGGAAAAAATAAAAAAATAAAAAATATTTTTTTATTAAAAAAATATTTTTTTTGAAAAAAAAGTTGGACGTTTTTCTTTCTGCTATAAATAGAGCATCCATACTCACACTTTAAACATAGAGATTGCCTCTATAGAGCTCACGAAGTGCTGCCACTTCTCTTAGAGAGAAGGCGTCCACAAACCACTAAGAGAGCAAAAACTCTAGTGAACTAATAAGGTGCGTATTAATTGAGCATTCAATTAGTTTTAAGAAGGATATACTCTAATCTCTCTAATAGATTAGTAAGATTCAATTAGTTATGTGTGTGTGTGCTATCTATTACTCTAATCTCCAATGGAGTAGTAAGATTCAATTAGCTATGTGTGTGTGTGTACTATCTCTTACCCTAATCTCTCTAATAGATTAGTAAGATTCAATTAGCTATGTGTGTGTGTGTGCTATCTATTACTCTAATCTCTATAATAGATTAGTAAGATTCAATTATCTATGTGTGTGTGTGTGTGTGCTATCTCTTACTCTAATCTCTCTAATAGATTAGTAAGATTCAATTAGCTATGTGTGTGTGTGTGCTATCTTTTACTCTAATCTTCTAATAGATTAGTAAGATTCAATTAGCTTTAAGAAGGATATGTGTGTGTGTGTGTGTGTTATCTTTTACTCTAATCTCTCTAATAGATTGGTGAGATTCAATTAGCTTTAGAAAAGTATGTGCGTGCGTTCTCTTTTACTCTAATCTTTCTAATGGATAGTAAGATTCAATTAACTTTAGAAAAGATGTGTGTGTATGTTTTCTCTTACTCTAATCTCTCTAAGTATACCTACTCTCTCTAGTTAGTACATCTTCACTATTAACTTATATATTGTTAATTGAAAGTTAATACATAAGAGAACTCATCATATTCTTATTATACATGATGAAATTCTCATTCACGAATGTTATTGTCAATTAGGTTAAATAGAATTTTGACTAATACTAAAAATTGATTTAGTTGAAGTATAGAATTGAAGTTAGAATTGGATTAGAAATGTCATGCATAAAAGTAATGCATTCCTAAACTTTCACTCGTAATTTACACACTTAATTTTTGATTAATTAAGATTAGCAAATATTTGATGTATAGAAATTAGATGTAGAACAACAACACTAAGTGTGAATCCAAGTTGGCAAGGGTTCAAATTACAGACTCTCTTTGGAAACAAGGAGATTACGAGGGAAATTGACCAATTTAAATTTCTAAGTGTATAGTATAAGGGTAGTACAAAAAAATGGCTCCAAAGCGTGCTCGAACACAAAGCGCTAATGATCATGAAGCCGGTACAAGTAACGGTGGAACTCGTGAGGAACATGCTATGTCTCCACCAATCAGACCAATCGGAGCTATGGTACAGGTTAGTAGTGCAGTTTCAAGTTATGCATCATTGCATATGCGAGACCATAGGAATATATTATTTACCTTATGAAAAGAAAACACGGACCGAAACCACGAGGCTTAACCCCAAGAAACTCGTCATATGTTTGACAAGTAGGAAAGATTGTCTGGTTAAACTGGTTGCTATAGGAAAGAATGTTTGTCCAAAACCTTCGGTATGGTTTCTCTCAAGTCTCTCTACTTATTAGCGTTGATATTATGTGGCAGTTGCCGAGGCGTGAGATGATGCTGTGGTGGGAGTACACCCAGATTAGCCCAGCTGGATACTGCAGTTTTGTTTTGTCGTGGCGTGAGGATGACGCCCAGATTGGCACCGTTGTTGCTGTGACGGGAGTACGTCCAGATTAGCACAACGAGTACTTGTCGAGCGGTATGGGACGCTCATGAGGACAAGGGTTTTTATAAATAATGTATATACCGATCGGACATAATAGCGCCTGTAGAGATTCTTGAGTGAACCTAATCCAAGGGTTGTTGGTTTAAAATTGGATGACTTCTTGTTTGACAATTGTTTGTAATACTGTTTGAAGGGCTGTTTTAACGAACCAGTATCATAATAAAATAAAGGAACATGTATGTTTTAACAATGTGGTAGTAATTAGATAACAAAAGAAGGGTGAGTGTGGTGTGGAAAGTGGGAGAATGATACCCGAAGGTATCATTCTATGGACGGGTGGACCCGATGAGTCGGGTAACTTTCCAATGCTAGAATTTTCGTTTAGTCATAAATCTTAAAAGAGACAAACCTTGGCGGCTGTGCTTCTGAAACATGGAGAAAAAAGCGCACAGGTTGGTCACTCTAAGATTTATACTTTTAGGTATAATTGATTATAGATAGTTTTTAGATAGGGTTATGGTGGTCACGCTCCGCCATAGCGAGATAGGACCAATCATTCACTAACGGTTCATGCCCGTGGCTACGTAGTAGCTAAGGCAATGTCCGTTGGTTTTTCCTTATCAGGATTGGAGACCTATCAAAGGTACTCCGCTCCTCTCGACAAGGGGCAGGGACCTCACACAGAGCCTCTACCTTGTCTTCAGTTAACTGCCTATTCTCTGATTCAAGCTTTAACATCTTACTTTTCAACGTCTGAATTGTCCTGGCTGACTGATTTTCAAGAATACTATGACACAAAGATTGTGCTCGTATATCCTGATGAGGCATTTATCAGTGGAAGTTGAGGCATCCATCATTTGTCCCAAAGCATTAACAATTGTATTCTAGGATGGCTGGATAAGCACTGAGAAACCATCCATTACTATCGCTAGGTCAGAGGGAATTGGCTCATAAACCATAACAGGTTCCATATATGGTAATGTTGCAAAGTGAGGCTTTTGAAGAACCAGTCATCCTTTGAGAGGGTGATTTTGTAGCTGCTGTAGTCTGTCCTTTTTAGTTAAGGATAAAGCCAATTCACTGAAAGGGATAGGAATTTTACTAGCTGGACTAGCAGGTTCTGGACCCTTTCCCTTATCAGTATGGACCGCCAGCTGATCAGCACCGGTCCTCTCGTGCTGGTCTATTCCAGCAATGGTGTTTGCTAGAGTCTACTTTGCTTGCAGGCTGGTCCCAATAGTAATCCGTGCTGGAGCCTATTCGGTGTGCTGAAGCCTGGCCGACTGAAGTCTGGCCTACTTAAGATTTTGCAGTCGGTAAAGTCTTAACCTGACTTTCTAGTTGCTTTAGGAAAGCACTGCTTTTGGCCAATGTAGCCTTTGGTTTCTTTGAACTACTGGCTTCCACCTGTGTGGCCTTCCTCTTTTGTCCAGTTAGAGCCAACTGAGTGCTTGGAACTTCTTTATCTGAAGATAAATCAACATTAATAGTCTCTAGGATGGGCTTCTAACTCCAAGCCATCTGTACCTGATAATGAGCATCTGGAGAATTTTCCCAGTAAAGAGATTGCTAGACATACCAAGCTTTGAAAACATTCTAAGATTTCAACTTGGCAGTCTGCTGAAGCACATTATGAGACAAGATCTGGCATAAGTTGATTGGAGCTGTTGCATCTAATCTTTTTGCAAGCAACATAGCAAACAACTTTTCTGACACATATGTGGGGTTATTTTTCAGACTAACGGCTTCGGCCACAAACCGATAAGCAGCGGGAACGTCCAGACCTGCTACTAGAACCCCTTGTGCAGTAGCCTTGCGTTTTTTCTTGGCTGCTTCAACTTCCTTAAGATCTGTACTTATCTATTCTACAATTGATGTGCTCGGCTTTGCCTCATTTGGCATTTTGAAGGCATAAGCAATGCTGTTAGGAGTGGCTGACACTTTCATACCATTTACTACAGCACTGTCCTCATCGACATTGAAGGAATTAAGAACCTGCTTGATTATAGCCGTGTCAAAATATAATCTTGTGGCTTCTACCACTATATGCAAATCCCACAGTCGAAGCAACACTTCTACTTGCTCAATAAACACATACCGTTGTATGTTGCTATGGGGAATAAGTGGTAGAGAAGCTTTAATAGAGGTGATGAGAGCCGAAGTTTCATCTACGGTATCGTGCATCTTCTTTGACATTTTTCCTCTACCCATGCGCTGTGAAGATGATAAGTCTGTAGAGAAACAAGACTTACTTGGATAGTCAAAGCCGTAACCAGGTGTGTCTGGTAAGGATAGACAGTTATCGACAGATGCTTCAGACGAGGAAGTTTGTGGTTGTAGTGAAGAAGCCTCAAAGCTCGGCAATGGCAAATGTGTAACAGCAGGCAGGCATCGTGCAAGAGATTTATGAGGAAGAATGCCCACCCGCCTTACTGTTGTTATATGCGTTCGCACCATAAAAGCTCCACTACTTACCGTTCCTAGATTTTTGTGCACCCTTGGCGATGTGGCATACATGCATTGGCTAATACTCCCCATATTCCTTATAATGATTATTACCGACAGTCCCACTTGCCCTTTTACCCATAAAAATTGATACTAGCTTTGACACTTTATTGATTCTACTACTGGCATGGTTTTGTCGTGCTGAGACTTTCTGACCCCTTGACTGAGTCTGGTACTTGTTGTACATGAAAAAGGTTTAGAATAGCTGACTTTGAGTTTTCCAGGCCATCAGTTTCCAAAATGCCAGTATCTTCTTCCCTGAAAGTCTCTTTTCATTCAAATTATATTTCAGGGTGTTGTCTAGAAGAGCCTTAGCTTCCAACCATTTGGTGACATAACAAGTGGCCATCAATATATACCGGTTCTTCCTTGGAGTAATTTTCTTGAATGGACCCATGAAATCCAGACCCCATTTCATAAGGACTCCCAGTGGTTGAACTGGAGTAAGAGGAGTCATATCAGTTGTTTGCTGTTCATTTGCCCATCCTCTAGAATATATCACATGTTTTGCAAAAGCTTCTAACATCTGATATTAGATTTTGCCACCACAATCCAGCTTGCAAAATCTTCTTGTAAGTAATATCAATGGGGAAATGTCCTCCAAAATCCCCATCATGTGCTTCAGAAATAACTTGCATTCTCCCTTCCATCGGCACACACCTTCAAAGAACCCCATATACTCCCAGTCTATAGAGCAGTCCTCCCTCAATTCCTCCTAAGATGGTGAACTTCAGACTCCAAATAATCAGAGCCTTCTTCTGATTCTAAGTCCAGTTTTCTTGGGAATCCTCCTTTAGTAAGGAAGTGATATATATCATACCACTCTCGATCGGTGTTTTCCTCAGCTGTCACCTGAAACAATTTTGCGTCCATTGGCTCATCTATCAAGGATATTTTGGAGTAGCCATCAGTGCTCCTAGATAGGAAATAAGCACCACAATGGGTTTTACTAGGCTTATGAAATATTTTGAATTCAAACTCCGCCAGGAACATCATCCATCTTATCAATCTGCCCTAAATAATGACTTTGTTAATCAAGAATAATTATGCCTGATGATCCACATAAAAATGAAATAGCTTGCCCAACAAATAGTGTCGAAACTTAGTAGCACTGAAAACCATTTTTAAGGCCTCTCTCTCCATAGTGATATATCCTTGTTCAGCCTGACTGAATCTCTGACTAGAAAAATACAATGGGTAATCAATCCTCCTTTCTGGCTGAGCTAATATTGCTTCCATTGCCAGTCCTGAAGCATCAACATGCATATGAAAAATAACATCCCAATTCGGTTGTCAAAGAACTGGCTGACTGATAATGGCATTCTTCAAATCTTGAAAACTCTCCTCACATTCAACAGTCCAAATGAACTTGACGTTCTTCTTTGTGAGCTCATACAAAGGCAATGCCTTGGAAGAAAACATATGCACAAATCTTCTATAGAAATTGATATATCCCAAGAAAGAACTTAACTCTGATGCTGCGTGGTGCCTTAGCTTGCTGGACACACTGGATTGTGTCGTTGGCCATCTCTATGCCATTCCTGGACACTATCTATCCCAACAGTTGTCCTTTCCATACCAAGAAAATAGATTTGAATGGGTTTAGACAGATTCGCTTTTCCTTGTAGCACTGGAAAACCATTTCCAGAAAGAGCAAATGCTTCTCCTCGGTTGAATAGACAGTGAAGTCGTCCATAAATATGGCAAGAAATCGGTGGAGAAATTCACTGAATATTTCCACCATACATCTTTGGAAGGTCGTTGGAGCATTGCAAAGTCCAAATGCCATAACCAGATACATGAATGCTCCCCATTCAGTAATAAAAGTAGTTTTACTTCGGTCTTCAGGAGCAATCTATAGCTGATTATAGCCACTATAGCCATCCATAAAGCTATACATCTCGTGGCCTGCAATTTCATCAAGAAGCATGTCCATAAATGGTAATGGAATTAAAGGATCCTTAATGGTTTGAGGATTTAGCTTTTGATAATCCACAAAAACTTTGAGCTGTCCATTTTTCTTGGGCACTACTACAATAGGAAATAACCAGTCACTACTGGCGAACTTAGTGATAAACCCAGCCTTCAGAAGGTTATCTATCTCTTCCTTGACCTTCTTGGCATAATTTGGATTCATTCGATACCGTTGCAATCTCATTGGTCTGGCATCCGGTTTTAGAGGTATTCTATGTTGATAGACTTCGGGATCTACCCCTTTTAGATCAGTGTGTTCCCATGCGAATACGTCTTTGTACTTCTGAAACATGTCTCGAGCTTTCTCTTTCATTCCTGGGTCTAAATGCTCGTTGAATTTGATTAATCTAGGATTTTCCTTAGACCCCAGGTTCCATTCTTCAATTTCCTGATCACCTCCCTTCCTCTTGGTTGACTCCTCAGCGTAATCCCAAGATGGACCCCTTAATTCTGAGCCATCTTTTTTATCTTCAGTAATTTTCTTAGAGTGTACTTGTTCAAAGGTCGCTCGCGTACTGGGATATGAGAAATCTTCTGTAGAGTCAATTGTTTTTTTTAGCCTTCCAGTTAGCTGAATTGGTCGTTCTCCAGAATTCAGTTCGGTGAAGTGACCTGGAAATTGCTTCCTTTGCTTTTCAACTTGATCTTTGTCAAATAATATTGCATTTAGATCTATCTTGGTCAATGGAAAAATATTCATTGGTTCTCTCAATCTTCTTTATCCCATACTTTTGGCAAAGCTCTTCTGGTCGTAGTGCCTTTCTCTAGCTTCTAGTATTATTGGTCTGAATCTGAATTCTTCTATTGGTGCCCTATATTGTCAGAGTCTGATTGGCATAGTCGGGAACGGCCTGCGCCGTTCGCAACCATGGGTGTCCCAGTAGCATCCCATATGCACCTTGCACATCTAGTACTAGGAAGCTGGTCTTGAATTTATCTTTGCCCACCCTTATTTGCATACTCTCTATCATCCCAGTTGCGTGCACAACTCTATGATCCGCCATTCAAACTTTGAAGGGTGTTGGTTTTAGTTTTGTGATACCCATTCTTTGATGAAGGTGTATCCCCAGGATATTTACTCCTGCTCTGCCATCTAGTATGACACCAGATAGTGGCTCCCACTGTTTCCTAACCTTGTAGTCTACTTGGATCACCGGCACTTCATCGTCTCTGACAGCAGCCAAGTCAACTGCTCTAGCTTCTGCTTCAGCCTTGCTTCGCTGTTTGATGAATTTCGCTTCTTCAGACAAAGTTTTTCTAATGTCATCTAGTTCAACTGTCAGTTTCTGAATCCTTTCACAAATCTTGACATGAATTTCTTCTCTCTCTTGATCGGAGTTATTATCAGAACTTGAAGGATCGAGACTATGTGTACAGTGCCATTCCTCTGTTCTGATACCTATAGTGCCTCTTCTAGTGTTTCCTGTTGCAGTTGTTTCTGATTAACATTCCCTAGTTCCTTTACTAGTCCCTGAATTGCAGCCAACATGGTCTCAGGAAGTCCAGACCCTGACTGATCTGGTTGTGTTTTCTCAAAGGACTGGGCTGGTATCTTTTGAATGACCCGGGCATGAGAACTTTTTGGTTGCTCTGGTAGCTTCTTGGCTAGATATTCTATGATATTAGCTGCTAGTTCTCTCTCCTCTTACCATTCATCGACCACCTTTTCCTTACCCTTTGCCTTCCACACCTCTACTGAGTCCATTTACTACTTTTCAAAATGACTGGTTTTGTTGGCTCATCTGGAGTTTCCTCAATGACTACCCCTTTACTGCGTGTAAGTACTCGTACAGGACTTTGGCTTTGGGGCTTTTGCCTCAATAGCCACAGTGTTGGGTGCTTCTGGACACTGAGCCGCAAAATGCCCATACTTGCCACAAGTATAACAGTTAAGGCTCCGAATTTGAAAATTACCACGACCCCGGCCCCGGCCAGTACTTGCCGTGCCCAGTACCAGTGCCACTGGTACCTGATTTATCCTCTTGGGGTACACTGGTTCTCTCCACTCTGGCTAGTTCAACATTGGTAAATGCCACTACATACAAATCTTTTCCCTTCTTGAAGTGATGAATGCAAATGCCACAATTATTTCATAGATGACCATATGCTTTGCAATAAGTACATTGTGGACACTCATTGGAAACATGATCTTTAGATTTGCACCTTGAACACCAGGTTTCCATTCTTCTAACTGGTTGTCTCGTTTGGCTAATTTCAAAAATCTTCCGGGCCATTTCATCAATCTTACTGGACTAAGACCTCTTATTGGCCTTGTGTCTGCTCTTTTCATCCGAGCTGTTTTCAGAGCTACTGGAGGTCTCACTGGAATCATAATTCTCAGTGGAAGAACTGCTACTACTGGACCTCCTTTTCTTGTGACCCCTCTCCTTCTTAGTCTGCTGTTCAAGCTTCAAAGCTCGCTGCACCAAATCATTAAATTTCTTTGTTGGTGCAGGCACCTCCTATTCTCTGAGCTTCTTACTGCGGAACCCATTTAGAAACCATGTGCGTAGTCTGTTTTCTGGTGGTGGTTCTAGCAACTGCCTGGTTAACTCCTTAGTTTTCTCAACATAACTTCTCACTGACAATTTCCCTTGTTTAATCTTATCTAGCTCACAGAGGATGTCCTCATCTCTCCTGTTGTTTGAATATTCCAATCTGAAAGCCTTGAGCAATTTGTTGTATGATCTGAGTTGGAAATCCGGGTAATGGTAGTACCATTTCCTTGTTGCATCCTTTAGTGTCTGAGGAAAGTATTTTCCCCAGTCATCTTCATCAATGTTATTCAATTTAGCATACTGTTCAAAACCTTAGATATGAATATCTGCATCATCTTTCTTCCCTCCTTTGAACACTGCAAAAGAAATTTTCAATGAAGAGGGATAATCATGCCGGCCAGCATCGTCTCTGCCTCTTCTAACCTTGGGAGCCTGATTTCGTCTTGAAGAATTCTTGTAGTGTTCTGTATCAGCATCTCAATCAATTTCTTCTTCAATCTTGGTTTTCGTCTCTTCCCTGGCTTTTTTGTTGGAATTGTGATGACTACCCTTGCTACCTTTGGCCCCAACATCCCTATGTGTGGTCAGAGAACTCCTGGCCTTGTGTTCTTCTCGCTCAGCCCTTCTCCTTCTAGATTGACTGGAGTGCTGAGAGTCTTTGGCCTCATCAGCATGTTTGTGCTCCTCTTGAGCCTCAGTCTCAGTCACCGGGTCCCTAGGATCAGACTCTCTTTCTGACTCCTCAGGAATAGGGTCGACACGGTTGGAATCAATACCTGACCGGGTTGACGGTTTGCGACCACGACTGGCTTTGGGCGCCATCAGTACTACCGAACATTCTAACTGGGAGATAATAGGACTCTGGTCAAAGAGCTAGTAGTCCTAACCACCGTGATCGCCAAAATGGAATTGGAGCTGATCTTTAGATAGCTGATTCCAGTGTTAGAATTTAAAGCTACTGGTAGGTCGTCAGTTTAGTTAGTGAAACTGGAATAGAGAACTAAAATTGGATTGAAATAGTTAACTTAACTGAAATAGTACAGTGAGATGAGAGACATACTGAACAACGGAAAAGTACTTGCAGTATCGTATTAATAGTTCAAGGACAATCAATAAAGTGTGTAATAAGTTTGAGCTCGAATGACTACAGTAGTAATGATTATATAGTGAAGCTAGAGGCAAAAGGCTCGTAACTTGAGAATGCTTGGAAAACTAAAGCCAAAAGATAAACAAGTAGCCCAAGAACTAAGAAGTACGAAGCAAGAAGCCCCATTACAATGTAATGGATCCTATTTATAGCTCACAAGAGTTATTGTAGTAATTACCTGTGGTAATTACTGTCGTGTGACTGATCCACTATTCGGCCTTTCAAGGGACAATTCTCGCATGTTGGGACTGTCTTCACCTTCTACATCAACAATGGAGCGATCTTTGATCTGTTGATTCACCATAACATCCTCAATTGTGAGGAACCATTCAAGCATAAGATCCAACTCTTGAACACAACTAGGATTTGCTGGCAATCGACAGACCCGCTGTTCATGGTAGTTTTTCTACGTCCAATCCTAAACCATTTGGAGAGCTCATACAAATAGCATTTGGAACCTCTCAAAATCAGTATAGATTGTCTCATCATGGAGAAATTCTTGAATCAAAACAGCCCTTTGCTTCCTCATCTTCTTATTTAGTGTTATCAGAGTCGTAGAGTGATGTGGGTGGTCTGAAGTTGAATTTGAATCAGAAATAGAATCGACCACAACGCTTTTACCCTTATCATTGAACTAATCTATTGCCCTATATAAAACAATGTATTTTTCAGTGCCTTGCTGGCTCTTCTGCTATTGTTGTTCTTTCTTGTGGGTATCTAACTGAGTCTGCTAAGTACTGCTGACTTTGATGAGACTGGGTCTGATCTGGATGTTGACTCTAATTACCAGGCTTATTGTCCTTTTAGCTGTCTGGCACAATGCCAGTGTCTATCTAATGTCTTCCAATCACCAAACTTGGAGGTGGGGATTGTCCATCGTCATCATCATCCTGATCACTTTCATGACCCGCTTTCGCCCCATCAACCTAGTTTGGGTATTCTTCCTCTTTTTCGTCCTCATCGACATGATGGTTCTTGCTGTATTCCACTAGTACTTGGCTCACTAGAACTGCTATATACTACTCAACTTTATCTTCCAAGTTGGACTTCATGGATTCAACTAAATTTTGTAATTCCTCCATGTTCAAGGTAAGGTTTCCCTCAGCATCAACTACATCAACCAAGGACTCACAAATATACTTTTCAACAATGGCCTGCTTCAGAGTGTTATGATTTGCAAGCAGCGACTTCAAGGTTGTTCTCTTCTCATCTTGGAGCTCTTCTTTTGCCTCGACTGCTACCCGCTTCTAGCATCCACTCCCCAAAATTGTATCATACGTACAATGAGTTGTACTATCATATTAGTGTACATGGTTAGGATTTGAGTCCTTTTATGTGCATTGCATTGTACAGTGAACTCAATGGCATCCACCAATATTTCAAAGCACCAAATTTTAGAGTAGTTCATAACTCTTGCTGTTGTGGAGCTTGAAAAGTGACCTACTTCTACACTAGCATGGTCATATGAGGACACTTCTAGTTACTTTGATTCTAGCACATGCCATCCTAGAGCATCTCTTATCTTCAATGACTATTGCTTCTTTATTTGCCTTCATATGGCCTATGTTTGAGTTATCCATAGTCAAATACTCTTTTTGATTTATATGCATTTGTAGTAGGGTGCACTACCCATTTGGCTATGGGGCATGATAGGGCGGGCATTTGTTCTCAAGAATATGTGGAGAGACAATATTCCAACTCTCCACCATACTTGTATGTGGTGCTTAGCTAACTTGAGCACTATCATTTTTTGTCATTATTTTGGAGAGCTTTTGTAATGTACTTTTTGTTAAGCTCTTTTTGGCTCTTTGTTGAAATGCACATTACATCGATGGCCTAAGTAAGACCTTAGTAGCATGGAGCTCTTGAAGAAATTGTGAATCATTGGATAAAGCTTGGTTGGTTGACGATTGTTTTTCCTACTCTTGTACAAAAGAGAAATGAGAAGTGGTTCACATCGTTAGACACACTCTTTCTCATCCTCTTATGTAAGCCATCGGACCTTGTTTGTTTTACGTTCTCAAGGTCAAAGATCTTCATTAATAATGTCTTGGGAAAACCGATAAACTGCTAAGAGAAAAGGCCAACTTGTCTTCCAAAGTTGAAGTAGAAACCTAAACACGAAGAGCCTAGATCCAATACTCGAAAGAAACCTAGGTTTAGTGTAATCCCAGATTTACATGTAAATTTTAAATTTGAAGGTGAGAAAACATACAAAATTTAAAGAAACATAGTGTTAAAACCATAAAATATAGTCAATCTTTACCTCTAGCATTGAGATTTTTGGAGCATTGTGTAGGAAGAGGGACCAATAAGCTTTTTTGGGAGCCCATGCATTTGCCCAATTGGAAGCCTTTATGTCGGGTGTGCAATTGGTGCAAACATGTCTTGCAAAAAATGTGAGCTCTTCTTCAAAAAAATACCTAAAAATCTATGAAATCTCTAAATTTTGACGAGCAAGGTTGCCCTTCAAATCTACGAACATAATATGGTGAAAGGGGGAGCCTTTTACACGTGTCGCAATCTACGACCTGAAGGCTAAGGTCCAAAATGATAACAAGCCCCTTTGCATGCGATAAAGAGGAAGAGAGGGGGAGAGAGAGAGAGGCCGGCGAAGGCGATCGGTCGTACTAGTATCATTGAAATTTGGGCGTTCGTTTTCTACCCTCGATCAGAAGTCGAAGAACAAAGGTCAGGTCAGTCCAAGGAAGAGAACGGCAAGAGCTAACGAAATACTGCATCGGGGGGTGTGTATTCGATAATGCAGGAAAATGCTGATGGAGTCTTCGAGGGGAATTTATCTCACTACACGACGCCACCATCTCTGCTATGTAAACCCGTCCTCAACGCTCTTCTTCACCTGTCTCTCTTCGCACGCAAACGCACGCACACGGCCATGGCAGGTGCAAGAGGAGTGTGGAGCTTGACCCTGCCGCTCGTCATGTTGCTGCTTGTCAGTGGCCCTCTCTTCTGTAAGTGTACTACTACTCCCCACCCCGTTTCGTTCTATTTCTGAAGTGCCACATGAGGTCTTTTATTCTTGAGAACCCTAAGATATTTGGAGAGCCGGAGGGATCAATAGTTGGGGAGAAGACTTGAGAGATCCTATATGAAGTATCGTCGCACCATGGAGATAGGACCTTAACCTTTTTGGAAGTGTGTTGCTTGCAAAAACTCATGCTAGGATAGATGGACATTATGTTTGCCTTCGCAAGAGTAGGATGGAGGGTCAATCCCCATCGTCGCACGAGCAGGGCTCATACCTCTTTTGGATAGTAATCACAGGTGGTACATGTATCTACTCTTTGGTCTTGATCCCTCCTCCTAAAGAGAAGTTTTCAATGTCTTAGGAACAAACCTCAGCTAGTCTTGCTTGGTTAGCCTTGCCAAAGAAATTTGTTAATATGGCTTCATATTGATGTGTTGTTGCAACTCGAAGATAGTTTGCTTACATATAGTACATTGTGGGGTAGAGCAATGCAAAATTTCACCTAGACTATTGGCCCGATTGTTGAGTAAGCGTAACGTTGTTTTGTCAAGCTATAGGGAAACCATGCAAGTAATTAAACTTTTCATCATGCAATGAGGAAATGACACAAACAACATACCATATATAGTGCACCTTATACAAAAGTGCAATATAGAAGTATCATTGAAGAGTTGGTACTATTACCCCATAAATTATAAGGAACAAACATCGTGCCCTATCTCGTAGTCTAGATGTGCAATCCGAACAAACACATAGACATGAAGATTTGGATGCAAATGATGAACCTTTATGACTTTTTGACAAATAGTTTTGTCTATCAGTTTGTAATCGTTCCTATTGTAATATGGTCCTTTGTTGCTGCTCTCACAAGGCTATCTTCTCTTTGGCTGAAGCAGATTGTGTCATTGCAACTGTTTGAAGTGAACCATCTAGATTTCTTATAAGTTTTAGGGGTGAGAGATTAATGAAGTATCTTGTTTTCCCTCATAATAAAGCTGGTTCATCCTCATTGAGCTCAACTTCAAGCTCCTCTTTAATGCCTTTGTCTTGAACCAAGAGTTTAGATCCATTAGCATCATAATTGGAATAATCCTCACATCCAAGATGCTTATGCTAGTAGTTGCCTAGCTTTCTATCTCTCAAGTGAACTCATTCTTCTCCTAGAAGAGTAATTTTCATCCTGTATGATGATAATATCAAAGTTGATGATGCAAAAGTGTAGAAAATTGAAGAGAGAGAGAGAGAGAGAGAGAGAGAGAGAGAGAGAGAGAGAGAGTTTTGAACCAACCAGTCATGCAAATGAATTAGTGATTTACAATGGGAGTAAGGTGTTACGTAAATTGTCCTATCCAAGACTTTGACAACTAAGTAAAGTAAATACCTAAAGCCAAAATAAATATTGGGAGCATATTGGACTATTCACTTGAGATACTACAATTTTAACACCCTCTCTATAGCTCATAGTGGACGTATGTAGGAAGATGAAGTCGATGTAGAAGCTACCATGGACACACCATCAACTATACACTCCACTAGATACACTTGTCGTCCTTTTCAGGCTTTGCCTCTATCCTCTAGCAAGCTGGTGCATTTGCTTTTGGCTTCACAATCTTGAGCCAAACAAATTGACGGCTTCCTTGAGAACTTTGTCCATGCAAAGTTGTTAATAACTCTGTGTTGGTTCATTCACTTTCTATAGCCATTTGTTGGCATTGGTCAGTGTTGTCATTGGGGCTCAAGCAAGGGGTGTCATCTAACGGGTACAAGGTCCATAAAATATTTGTCTTCCTCCTCGCAGTTCAAAACAAGGATTCAAAAAGTCTCCCGAGCCACTCCAAGAACTCGTCGTTGCCTTTCCAAACTCCTTTTACTCTTTTGAGCTTCCAAACACGTCCCCAAGCCACACCAAGAGGCTATCTAGTAAAGCTCTCCATTGCCATTTTAAAAGAATGGATATTCCTTTTCCTATGCTCCCGAATTCACAAAGCAATGCCAATATAGTGTTTCAAAACATTGGCAACAATCAGTTGAAAAGAGTCGCATGGAATATGGTGTCTCAAGACGTTCTTACTAAGGAGCAAGAGGGGGCTACGTAGCTTAGCATCTCAAGCTGCAACAAAGAGGGGAGGAGGGGGGATGACTTCACCAATTGCGAATATATTATTGCATCTCAAAACCTGCCATAGGGGGACCTCTATGGCGCTACATTGCATTATGAAATTCCCACTATTGTTGCCTTCTACTGTAGAATGGAAAACGTAGCTAGTACCAAAGAATGCTAACGTTTATTGGTACATTTTGACTAGGTTCTTCTTTCCTCGTTGCAAAAGAAGCTACCACTTCCACCTCTCCTTTCCTTCAACGCGTGAAATTTCTCTTGAGATCAAATGCTAACCGCTTTGATACCATGTCAAAGTCAAGGATGCAGAAGCATAGAGCGATGTAGAGAATACACGAGAGAGAGAGAGAGAGAGAGAGAGAGAGAGAGAGAGAGAGAGAGAGAGAGAGAGAGAGAGAGATTCTTGAACCAACCAACTGGGCAAATGAATTAGTGATTTACAATGGGGGCAAGGTGTTGCTTATATACTAGCCTGGAGGCCCTTACGTAACCGCACTTAGTAAATTTTTCTACCCAAGACTTTGAAAAAATAATTCAAATAAATACCTAAAGCCATAATAAATATTGGGGGCACATTGGGCTATTTACTTGAGATGTTATGACTTTAATGGATAATTCTAGAAAGCCCTTTGTGATCCGTTTGATGGTTGATTCATGCTAGAGGAATTAAATTCCTCATCCAAAGAGCTTTTTTTCATCGGTAGATCTTGCCCTTTCTATTAGTCCACATATCTCACGGACAGACTAATTGTATCGTTGGTCATGGACATACCCTTAACCCATACCTCTTGATCTCTCTTCCCAACATCTTTTGCATCAACAATCATATATATGGTAATTCAGGATGTATGAAGAAACCCTTCGGTTCAATCACGAAAGTCTACAAGGTACATAAACCAGCCATGGTCCATGACACTTGAACCCCTATCTTGGTAAATATTAAAAAGCTCAAGTGCCTATGGTTGATGCCCTTTTGAAAAGCTAGGGTTTCTATGATCCAAATTCCGTTTTGCGGCGCCGGTCTCTACGTTCATCATTGTCATCATTGCCATCATATAAATTATATATATATCCATATGATTATCATGATTTTGTGACTCTTTCAATCACCTTCCCTATGGCGACAATCCATTCTACATTTCTCCTCTCTATCATACCTTGATCATGTCTATTGCTCATGTTTTGGCAATCATACTTATAGCAATTTGCGATACATGCACAATCCCTTCCTTTCAACCACAAAAGCTTGCAAGCTACACAAAACAGCCATGATCCATGTCACTTGACGCCTTACCTTGTTGAACATGGAGCAGCTCTCAAGTTCTTATGGTTCATGCCCTTTTGAAGAGCTCCCATTTCTAGCATCTTGATCCCTTCTACTTAGGTCTCTGTGACCATCATCCTCGTCAATACTAACATGTCCAACGTATCCATCATATTTAGAAACTGATTGAAAAAGCGAAAAAAGCTAAATGTAAGCCAACTCATCATCATCTTTGTTTTTGTTTCCTTTTTCAAAGGAAAACTCTATCTTTGAATATTAACTGGCATTTTTAAAAGACACTCTACAATTTGGTATTCCTTAGAACTTTTTTTAAGCCAAGCTCTATCTTCAGGTATACAAAAAGTGCAACATATGATAGTTACTTCCACATCTATGGGGTTTCTCGAGCAAGAGCAACACACTGACCATAAACATTCACAAGTTGTTCTGTCAACATTTAGGGGGAATTTGCATGAATGGAGTTCCTCAAGGGCCTGAGATATGTTTTAAACATGGAGATAGACTTTCCATGCGTGCCTCTCGTGTAGTTACTATCAAGCATTGATCTATGGTATCATGATTAGGCTATAATTTTCCTTGCCCTCTATAAAGATTTAAAGCTTTTGAAGTGTATGCTTAAATGTTACTAGATGCAAAGAGATGCCCTCATGCTACATTTGTGTAGGGAGAATGCATTATCCCCCTAGAATTTAATATCGTATTAAGGCTAAAACAAACAAAATAGGAAATAAGAAATAGAGGATTATAAGGTAGACTATGGTTTTGAATAACTGCTTGTATTTTAATTTGCACTGGATATCTATACCTGCAAAAAAAGTAATGACATTTGTCAAATGTTGTGAGAACTTCTACATTATGGGGTTACTTGCCTCATTACTAAACTATTTCAACCATGCAGGTAGCAAGATCCCCACCACAAATGGAGAGACAACTTGTAATGCATCTATCCTAGTGAAGGAGAAAGACACTTGTTTCTCTATCGCTGAGACTTTCAATAGCACAATTGCTCATATTAAACAAGTTAATCCTGGCATCAATTGTGACAAGCTCCAAATTAATCAAACGGTGTGTGCGTGAGTATGTGTGTGGGTGTATGTAGGCTTACTAAGTTTCTTGTTTACCTATGTGCAAATGGCTACTTCATTTTTATTAGGGAGCACATAAGTGATTTTCTGCATCACGCTTGCTCTAACACATTGATCTTTTCTGTGTTGCAACACAAAATTTGACAAGGGAAGAAAATCAATGGGAGACACGTATTAACCCACAACTTTGATTTGCAGATGTGTCTTTGTTAGTGCGAATACAATATTCTCAAGACCAACAAAGGACAAGTGGCTTTGCATCAATATCATGTAATAGTTTTCAATAAGGACATGGAAATCCTAGAGGCCATGCCTAATCCAAAGTTTATACCTATGAAACGATATTGGCTTCATGATGAACTCAGAGAGGTCATGGAAGCCATCTTTGCTTTGAAAGTGGGAATATGATGGTGTATTTTTAATTTTACCAAAGTTAGTGCATATGCATTGATTAAATATAAATCTACTAAGATTGCTTCTAAGTTTCTCATGGATCTTCTAATTGACAAGATGCTTGTGTGAATATTTAATTCGTCAAAATTGTTTTTAAAAAATCTCAAAAATGTTGTAAGAGACTATCTCTTTATCTTCTCATCGATGAAAATTGCCAATTCTATAGAATTTTACAAATTGAAGAAAATAAAGAAAATTAAAATCTTGTGTAAAATCTAGCAAAGCCTTCAAATTTTGATATAGTACGCTCTATGTGAGCCCTTGTTTATCTCTAGTGAAAAGAATTGTTTTGGACAAGCCCTAATTTGTACATTGTTGAGACTTGGTGCCATTGAAAGCAACTATAGTACATAAGGTCTCTGGAGAAATGCGAAAGTCACAAGAGTGCATGCTGCACACTAATAAAGTAATTATATAATGTAGGCAATACTACCAACATGTCCAACTAACAATGATGGAATCAATGGTACTGTCAATGAGAAGTTGGACAAGAACAAGTTCCATGCTGATCGGAAGTTCATAATTACAAATTTACTAATGTGTAAAGATTAGTGGGAGTATGTTGATTGTGAATATGAAGATGCACCAGTGCTTCTTGAGGAGAATCCTACTCCTCAACAAGTGAAAATGGTCAAAGATCGGAATCAAGGAGCACAAAAGGTCATGTATTGGTTGTTTATCAATGGGGTAGACTCTATGGCTGGTCATTTAAAGGAGGCCAATTCTCTCAAGAAGGCGTGAAATATTTTGGTCTCCCTAGATGCGAAGGCAAGGAAGATATAGCTCATTAAAGACATAGCTCAATAGTATGAAGACATTTAGTCTACCCGTTAATGATTATGTATTGAAGGTGTGAATTGCTTGCATCCATTTGTGTTACTCTTGAGGAAGATGATAAAGGGAAAGCATGCTTGTGTGATTTAGGGCCACCGTACTATTGGGGTAAAGGTGCTTTGCCTTTTGCTCGCCCAGACGTCCAGTGTCCGCCCGTTCGCCCACGTGTGTACATACCCTTATTCTTCATTACATATGAGAATAAGGAGCTCCTCATCTTGACTTCCAGAGGTTGCTCCACCCACACTCTCTTGTGATTCTCCCCTTCCCAGCATGCACGCATCCGTGCGCACGTACACTCACAAGTGATATCAGAGCTACGACGATGAACGACACGTGCACACATGCACTCACAAGCGATACCAAAGCCAAGTTTGTGCAAATTTCATCAACATTTGGGTGTCACATGTTTGACTTGTTAGTGTCGAGGCCCAATCTAGCATCTGCAGTGGCAACATTTGTAGCAAGGATAGTCAGTCGTACGGTGACTAACACTAGCATGATGCTTCGTGGAGCTTTGACACCATACAAGGTTGTCTGTGGGATTTACATGCAGGCTCTAGAATGGGTGCGCACACTAGCCTACCACCAGAGCCGATATGACTGCGTGTAGATCAATAGAGTGAGCCAGTGCGCATAGGTTGAGAGAGTCTCTCACCTAGTTTCTTGTACATACTAGTAGTTTAGCTAGTAGGCCTCACTTATTAGTGCATCTCCTTTAAGTGGGAGATTGTTGGAGTAAAGGCGCTCCACCTTTTGCCCGCCCGGACGTCCAGTGTCCGTTGACCGTCGGTCCACGTGTGTACATACCCTTTTTCTTCATTACATATGAGAATATGGAGTTCCTCATCTTGACTTCTAGAGGTTGCTCCACCCACACTGTCTTGTGTTTCTCCCCTTCCCCACACGCACCGCACCACACACGCATGCACACATCCGTGCGCACGTGCACTCACACATACTAGCGGCTCAAGACCTCTGTTCATATTGGAAAAAACATTATAAGTTTTATAGATCTTGTCTCGTTTTTAATTTTGAAAGATATGAAAAGAGAAAGAAAATTAGTGAACATTCATCTTCACAGAGTCCGTAATTCTGAATTGGTCTTCTACAATAACAATAGAGGTAGGTTAGGCCACAGAGATGGCTGAGAGATCCCCCTCCCCAGGGATTTATATGCAAGAATCATACAATTGATACTTTTCCATCAATATAACAATTTCAAGACACATCAAGTGCGGAAGCAATAACGTAGGGAAGCATTTCTCAGTGCCTAACACTATGAAATCTCAAAACACTTACCGCGTTTTGTAGAGAGAGTCCAAAATGGTCTGGCCAAAGAAGAGAGAGGGAGGTAGGCCAATATTACCACATATATTACTGCTTGTATTATCGCATGCTTTGCCCTGATTATTGCCGCTAGAATTGTCGCGCTTATTATCAAACCCCGCTTTAGCGCTTAAACATTCAAATTTTGGTGTTTCCCTCTGTTTGGCTTGTGAATAACAATTTAAATAACATTATTTAAAAATTCAAAAAATAGAAAAAATGATATTAAACCATGAAAAAATGGCTATGTGGATAAACATGAAACTACAAAGAGGAAGCTCCATCCTAGAGTTATGTATGCATCTCCATGTAAAGAAAACACCGTCAGAGATGAGAAGCCAAACATGGACGACATCTTCTGTTGAGGCATGGACACTACTTTGTCAGACTTGGCATATGCCCATAAAAGACACCTCCATGGAGTCCATCCATCATGTTTTGAATCGGATCTCACAAATTGAGGCAACTGATTCATCCCATTACAACAAAACATAGTCAAAACTACTTTACAAGTGGAGCCCCTTGTCTTGTACCTACACCCTCCAAGCTTGAGGAGAAAGCCCTTCGTTCAACAAAGAGTTCTCGCCTTTAAGATAATCCTGGCATTGTTGGTTACTGCCACTTTGGAGCCCACATTTTCAATTTTCATCATGATAGAGTGAAGCGTGCCCACATTTTACCAAATGGCAACACCAATTGTTGCTCTATCTTGCAACAATGTGGAAGTGGCCTACACTTTTACAAGAACCTTTCTCATTCTCTTGCAAATGGGTTGTCCAAAGAAGTAAGAGGGGGATGGGACACCAAATTTTTAATGTTTAAATTTTATCTCTTTTATTACCGCTTCTAATATCACATGCTTTCCCCGAATAGCGCACACATTTTACCCGAGCGACTGCATCCATGCATTGTTTGCATATTCTAAAAGACTTTATATAGTGGTGCCAAAGAGCTCTCTTGTCATGAAAAGATGTTGAGCAAGGAGCACTTCTTCAAAGCACTCTCGCACTCCATACAACACAAAATGCTAGCTCCACATGCACCCACAACACTTTGTAATAACAACTAAACACAATGTGTGAAGGTGGATGCAAGGGAGAGAAAGAAGTTATAACCATCATTACTACCTGTAGCATTATTGTGCCATGCTTTGGAGCCAAAATATGAAAATTTTTGTATGCTTATCTATTTTTCTTAGAAAAGTACAAAGCATTTGTTATTTTTCATAAATAATTGTTTCAAAAAAGTATAGATATTTTGTCATTAATTAAATTAATGACATCCACTTGATTAATATAACTTAGCATGCTTCACAAAATTAGAGAGAGAAAGAGGGGGAGAGAGAGAGATCAAAGAGAGATGAATTGAGGACATGAAGAAAAAAACTCATAAAAGTATACAAAATGTTTATAAATCATCATTCAAAAGATCTCTACAAGAAGCATCATTCAATTCTAAGCTCCTAAATCAATCAAGAGAGAAATAGAATTGTCATTTGTGGATGTGTTGGCTTCATCATCTTCAAATTCATCATCCTCCATCTCATCATCATGGCAATCATCCTTGCTAAGACTGGTGGTTGTGGTACTTGAATCATCGATCTCTCTCTCATGTCTCTCCCCCTCATCTAAAGTAGTAGGTGGGAGAGGGTCGAAGATGGTCTCCACTTCATTAGTGGCAAAAATGGTTCTCCTCGGAGGTGTTATACACGAACTACAAACCAAAGTTTTGGTTAGTGGATTGATGGGATTTAGATGACCTATAGAAGAGAAGTTTAAAGTGAGTAACATTGGTATAATTAATGTTACAAGAAAATAAGGGTAAAGAAGGTAATCACTCACCTACTCACAATTTTGTGGCAAAACTAAATTTTCATACCTCGTGTGATGCACACCAAACTCCACCATGCAAAGGCCATTCTCATGCCATCTAGACACATTTGAAAACCACTTGCACTCAAATATGAAGGTATGAAAGGTTCATAAATTGACCTTTAGTATCCTTTCAAAATCCCCACAATATCTTGCTTCATCACCATCTGTGTCAAAGTTTCCCATGATGCCACAGTCCATGGTGGTTCGGTGCTTATCAATGTGGCATGTACAAAAGTGTCAACCCTTTGAGCACATAGAGTTGAAGGAAAGGCACAAGAAAATAGAAAAAATTCTTTTATCAATTAGAATTATAAAGATAAAATCAAGAAAAAACTAAACATTATGGTTTAATTATATGAGTACTCTACCTTTGGCATGCAACCTCGTGCATACTCCCATTCTTCGTCGGTGATATCTTCTCCGCGTGATTTTGCTTTGGTCATTCTCTCATGAATCTACTTGCTAATGAGTTCTGGGAACAACTCAAGGTGTCAAGGCACTAGGGGTGCCCTCCTGCCTCTATTTGCTTGCTTCCATGCTTCCCTCTCCTGCAAATGCCTTGCCTTTTCCATCGTCCACAAGTCCACCCACTTGATCATAATCTTTGAATTGAGGATGCAAAAATTATTGACCACTCAGGATAAATTTATATCCATGTTAAATAATTTTTCCTTTCCACTTGGCAAGTGTGAAGTCATCCTTGCATCCTCCTCATCTGACCCATGCAAGGCATTGAGGGATCAACTTGTGTCAAATACTGTAAAATGTATACAAATGCCTTGTTCCTCAAGCGAGGGGAGACTGCACTCCCATCTACTCGTGTGATTTTTCAAGGATGCCAAAGCCCTTTGTTCTCCACATGCTCCAAAGCAATGTGTCTCAAGCGAGGGATTGCCAGTTTGCACTTGGCACAAGGAGAAATGAGTTTATCCTTGAGCCATCGGTTACGTTCGAGGCCATTTGGAGGGCCACAGTCATTCAATCTTCCTACAAACGTGTGAAGATGTGTTAAAATTTATTCAAAAAACTAGAATAAATAAGAAACAACAAGACCTACTTCAAAAATACCTATAATAGAAAATTTTTAAAAAGATAAAAAAAAAAGTTTTAAATTTAAAAAAACATGTGCTCAATAGTTAGAATAGTTACTAGAGTAGAGGGGCTAATTTTACAATAGGGAGTTGTACAAAAGTAACTAAAGTATCAATAAAAAAAAATATTTATTAAAAAAATAAAAAGGATATATATAAGCTATCATATAATCTAAGGGTATATGGGGACATGGGACCATCACTCTCTACAACAGAAGTAGTGATAAAAAGATATTTGACATGGCTAGCAAGCAATCTTTGGATGTTGATTCTGATGAGCAAGATAATTAAGAAGACTAATCAAGTGAAGAGGAAGACAATATATGGGGATGGTGGTAGAGTGAGGTGGAAGATATCATGATAGTGATGTAGATGTTTCCTCCTGGTTTCTTGAAGAAAAGCACAATGAGAAACAAAGATTTCTTTGCCTGATGGAGAATGAGAAAATCTCTAGTCCTTATGAGAAAATTGAAGAGTTGATGCAACCCAAAGCTCTACCTAATGTCAAATAGGAGTGGATTCAAAGTATGCTGTCTCCAAATTTGACTAGTCATGAGAAGGACGAGTACTTACACATGATACAATAGTTTTCCAATTTATTTACATCAATTCTTATGAGGAAATTAGAGGCTGAAAAGGAGATGAAATCAACATTCCAATCAAGGAAGGATCTTGGTCCATATGCCAAAAGCTAAGGAGAATGGGACATGTACAACTTAATGCTTTAAAGGAACATCTAGACAAACTTCTCAAAATAGGTTTTATATGTGCTGTGAGTACTACAAAAAGGGTGAGCCTTGTTGTTGTCACAACCAAGAAAAGGTAGACAAGCTTCTCAAAATAGGTTTAACGTGTTTTGTGAGTACTGCCAAATGGGCGAGTCTTGTTGTTGTCACACCCAAGAAGGATGGAAAGTGGAGCATTTGTGTTGATTTCAAGCCTCTAAATGCAACCATGAAGAGGGATCCATACCCTCTTCCTTTCATAGATGAAATACTCAATTCTATCGCAGCGCATTAGAGGTATAATATATGTGACGGCGGATATTATTGATGAATTTGTTTTTATAGCTATAGAAAGGATCATTCTTCAAATATGACGCAATATGATGAAAATGGAGGTCAATGAAACCCAAAGAAGTGTCATAGTAATCAACCAAGAGTGATGTTTTCGGGACATACGATCTCTGAGAATGGGATTGAAGCAAATTCTAACAAAGTGAAGACTTTGGCACTTCTCCCATCACTTGAAGACACCAAGAAACTTGCTACTTTTATTCAAAAGGTCATGGTTCATTCCTTTATCCTCTCAACCTCTCTACCCTCTACAATAAGTAGCAAGGTTGGATCCTCTACAATGGATGAATGAATGTGAAGAGGTTGTTCAAGGCATCAAGGAGGTTCTTGGTACTCTTTATACTATGCAATCTCCTAATTGGGATAAAGAATTTTATGTCTATCCATCAGTAGGTGAGGATGCTATTAGATCTATGCTTCTTCAATGAGGTAGTAATTCCCACTACACAAAGCCTATCTATTGTGCTAGTGATGTAAATCTAGGGGTGGAAAGACTATGCAAAGGTTGAGCTCATTATGGTGAATGTCATATATGCATGTAGAAGGTTTAGGTATCACCTTCTTCCCAAACCTTTTACATTTCTCACTAGCTACACTCTTCTACCGCAATTGGTGAATAGTCCTACTTTGTCAAAGAGGTTCATGAAGATGATTAGGAGCTATAGGAATTTCAGTTCTCTTTTCTATTTGGGGAAATTACATGGGATACATTGGCTGATTTTCTTACGTATAAAGAAATCCCTCTTCTTATCAAGGAGGATGCACTGAAGAAGCAACACACACAGACAGGGCCTATATATATATATATATATTTTTTGATGGATCTTAAAGTAAAGCACATGGTGAAGCTTCAAGAAATGTAATTTATGATCCTCAAGGTATTTTGGTAACCAAAAGGAGTTCTAAGCTTACAACACAAAGCAACAATGAAGCTGAGTATGCTACTTTGGAGAAACAACTACACCTTTGCTTGAGCTTGGGATCCATCTTGTGGAGGTAAGTGGTGATGCTCTTTTGTTGGTTAAGCAAGTACTTGGGGGTGTGGAAAATTAAGAATCAAAGGCTAAAAAGTATGTGCTTTTTCAAGTGAAGAACTTTCTTAAGGGTTTTGAAGCTTGCCAATTTAAGGCATGTTCACATATCTCAAAATGAAGAAGTACATGTTGCAACACAAGCTTCAATTGACCAATTGTATGTTATAAGGGATGATGTTTTTTTTGGGGGAAGGGAATATTTGGGGAGAGAAGAATACTTTCTACAAACATGTATTCTTCCATAAGAGTTGGAGAAATCAAAGAAGTATGCCTTCCTTCATTGTGCCAAAAGATATGTATTACTAAGTGATACATTGTATATGAAAGGGGATGGTCTTGTGATTGATGAGAAAGGTGCCATGGATAGAGGAAATTTTATAAAATTTTAGAGGAGAATAATGAGGTTCCTTGTGGTGGTTATTTTGCTTCAAAGATCACTTTGCATAAAATCTTGCAAGAGGAGTATGTGTGCCCAAGCATCCAACGCGATGTTCATCATTGGTTCAAGTCTTGCAAAGAGTGCCAAAGCATGCAAAATAGGGTTTGAAAATTAGAAATTAGAGGCACCATTTTGGCGTATGATGTGTTTGAAAGTGGGGTATTCATACAATAGGTCCTTTATCTATAAGAGATATATGCAAATGCTGCATACTTTTACCATTGTTGACTATCTACCTAGCCAAATACAAAGCGACTAAGCAAATCACAAGCACGTATGAATTTTCTTTTTGCAAGTTTAGCCTGCCATTGGAGCTAGTTTTTGACAAGGGTCCATGTTTCAGGGGAGAGCTAGTAATTTATCTATGCACGAAGCTTCATGTGCATCATATGTAACTTACTACTCCTTATTATCCTCAATGTAATGGAATGAATGAGAGTTTTAGTGGAGAAATAATAAGTATTCTTACAAATATAAAAATAAATAATGTGAACACTTGGGATTTAGAGCTACCTTGTGCTCTGTGGGCTTATATGACTACCATCAAGTTAGGTACTCGTTTCTCTCCCTTCCAACTAGTCTTTGGCAAAGAGTCTTTGGTTCTTGTTGAGGTGGAGATCCTTGTTGAGGCGGAGATCCTAGCCTTGAGGATAATTTTAAATATTGAAGATGAACCTCATGATGCACTCAAAGAGAGGCTTTTATATTTACAATGTGCACAATTGGATAGGTTGTTTTCTTTTGAGCATTATAAGTATTGAAGAACAATCAAGCAAAGGAAAATGAGAAAGTGAAGGACAAAGACATCAAGAAGGTGACATGATTTTTTTTTACAATAGAAAGGAGATATAACTTTTAACAAGTAATTTCAAATCAAGTGCCAAGGTTGTTTTCTTTTGAGCATTATAAGTATTGAAGAACAATCAAGCAAAGGAAAATGAGAATTAAGTGAAGGACAAAGACATCAAGAAGGTGACATGATTTTTTTTTACAATAGAAAGGAGATATAACTTTTAACAAGTCATTTCAAATCAAGTGCCAAGGTTGTTTTCTTTTGAGCATTATAAGTATTGAAGAACAATCAAGCAAAGGAAAATGAGAAAGTGAAGGAAAAAGACATCAAGAAGGTGACATGATTTTTTTTTACAATAGAAAGGAGATATAACTTTTAACAAGTAATTTCAAATCAAGTGCCAAGGTCGTTTCTTGCTCTTGAACAGGTTTCCAAATGGTATATATCAGCTTGTTGACTTGGATAGCACCCCGCATAAAGTGTGTGTGAATGGCTATATGTTACAAAATTATGTTTCAAGGTTGATGAACATGGTTGAGATGAGTCTTCCTTTGAATATTTTTTTGATTTTGTGGCTGGTTATGAAGATTAAATGAAGACTCTGTTAGCAGGTCATCGCGATAGACATCTGGGGCATATCTATCTAGCACTAAAAAATACTGTCAATACTTAGGAAAGTAACTCGGATGGGACACAAAGGCTTTTTGAGGCTGCACAAAGATTACTTGGAGAGAAAATAAAAAAAGGTACAGATGATGCGTACATGGAGCTTGAGGACGGTGAAGACTCCAGGAGTGCAAGCGATAACAACGTGCAACAATGTCATCCATATGAGAGCCTCAACCTATACCTCAAAGATCTACAAGAGCAAGTAGGCCTCCAAAAAGATTCGTTCCTTCCTTCAACCATTTATTAGTCTCAGATTCTAGAGAGAGAAAAATATATTAAGAATCTATGCAACACAAATCCAAAGAATAATGGATGAAGAGCATGCAAGTGGAGATGAGATTGCAACCAAACATGGGAGTTGGAGTTGCATAAAGGTAAGTGGGCATTGCAAAACAAATGGGTATACAAGCCTAACGAAGAAGAAGGTAGAAAGAAAAGTTTAAAATGAATTTAATTAGGATTTTCTTAGGCCTTGTGGTTGCTCATGACTTAAGTCTTGATGAGTAAATGGATGTAAACATGTCGTTCCCACATGGTGACTTGAAGGAGGAGATTTACATGCTTCAACCAAAGGGGTATGAAGTAAAGGGTAAGGAGAAAATGATTTGCGGATTAAAGAAAATCTTGTATGGTCTAAAGAAAGCATCAAGACAGAGGTACTTGAAGTTTGATTAATGGATTCTAGATCATAAATTCACTACGTCTACGCAAAGAATTTGGGAGATGGGAAGTTCATCATTCTATTGTTGTATGTTGATGACTTGTTGATTGCAAGTGCTAACATGTAGGATATTAAAGACCTAAAAGAGAATCTATCTAAATCTTTTTCAATCAAAGATTTAGGTGCTACAAAGCGAAGACTTGGTACGAAGATATCAAGAGATAGGAAGAATAAGACACTAAAGGTATAGATCTCAAGAGGATTACATCAAGAAGGTACTAGAGAGGTTTGCAAGATACGAAATCCTATTCTACATCTTTGGCTAGTCACTAAACTAACCAAGGATATGTGTCCAAAGACACAAGAGGACATAGCCTATATGTCTAAAGTTCCATATGTTGTGGCGATAGGTTCTCTTATGTATGCTATGGTATAGACAAGGCCAGATATTTCACATGCAGTGGGAGTTGTGAGTAGATCATGGACAACCAGGGTAAAGAGCATTGGCAAGCTGTGAAGTGGATACTTGTTGGGTATTCAAGCCCTGGACCGATTGGTCTGTCAAATCCCATGGGAACTTGCACTTAAGTAGCATGCATTATAACCTCAATTTTAGTGAAGTCTTTTTGCATGGCTATAAGGCTTTATATGTAACAAGGATTTTAAATAAAAAACCATAGCGTGCTTTTTTATTGTTGTGTGGACTCGTTCTCTCTCTCGCTCTCTCTCGTTCTTTGCACTTCTCCTCGCCATGGCTGCACGCCATCACCCTCCATAGACCTAAGCCTAGCACTAGTATCAGAGCATCGAGGGCTTGTGCTTGATAAGCTTCACAGGAGTGACCGGTTGCCAAGGAGATAGACGCTTCATCAACCTGTGTAGACATGGTGATTACCAACATCAAAAGGTTCGCCATGGTTTGAAGTACAACCTTTGACACTAAACGACCCTCCAATTCCACCTCTATTGGCTACGTAGTAGAAGAAAATTGACAGTAGCTCTATCTACGATACAGAGCTCACCATCGTATGCTTTTTTACCTCACTCGTTTCACACTCAATTTAAATTTTGGTCTTTTAAACCTTCAAGCAAGAGGGTTTTCGCACCCTATAGTTTGGTGCTCGTCGACTAGCAAGTGATCTTGGAAGCTGTTTGTCAAGCTCAACATATTGTGAATTTCCAGATTGGCAGCATATTGGCAAGCTTTTGCTCAAAATTTACAAGCTAAAATCCAAACAGTATTAAAATAAAAAGGGTATCTTAAGACGACTCACAGTTTTGAAAAGCGAAGGTGTGGCAAACTGCTGCTGGTTCAAGAATATCTTGAGATGCTTCAATTGGCTTGGCAATGGTAATTGTACCCAACAAAAGGCACTTCAATATGGCATTGATAGTCAATAAGTTTAATGGATCTGGCTTCCACACCTAGCAAATCAAAGTGAAATCTGATGCGAAAGAATCTTTGGAGCGTGGTCAAGCCTCTGTCAACTAACGAAGCTGGCACATCGACTGCAGTTACCAGAGCCTTATCTACCGAGAAACAACACAAGGACGAGAAAGCATTAGTTATTATTCTGACATCTTTGAAAGATGATTTTATTCATTATCTGGATGACATGCAATCTGCCATGACGCTGCCAGGATACAGCTAGAGAAGGTTTATGGTGCTAAAGATAAGTATTCATTGATGAGTCTAAAGATGGAGTTGTACTCTCTTGCTATGCATACTGATGAAAACATTACATCTCTAGTTAACCGACTGAAGAGTATTATAACTCAAATTGTTTATGTCGAAGCCCCAGTGCCAAAAGAAGATCTCATAGCTGTTTTGTTAGAAATTTTGCTGATAAATTCCATCAGATTGTTAATGTTTTAAAGGAGAAATATCGGCTGCCCTCCTTGGATGGTATCATCAATTCATTGCAAGAAGAAGAAAGAAGGGCATCCCACTTCTCCCTTATTCCTAGTGCATATACTATCTCCCATGCAGTATCACCCATCAATTCTTCTGATACTCCTAGTGTCAATGTACTCACTAATTGTGCTTCTACCTCAGCTTCATCTCGACCATCCATTGGCACCAGATCTTGTACCATTTGTGGGTGCAACAATCATCAAACAAAGGACTGTTTCAAGAAGAATCCTTGTGTTAACTGTGGTAAAACAAATCATCCTTCAAATAGATGCTTTCAAAAGGGTAAAAATCAAATTCATTTGATTGAGGGAGACACAAAATCTCCAATATTTTTTGTTGGCAATGATGCTTTTTAGATAAACTCTTTTCATGTTTTTCCTAGTCAAAATAAATTGTGCGGGCTATAAACGCTGCCATACATGAGTGGTAAGACCTTTCAAAAAATCAGTTTTTGTTCAAGTCCTATTTTGTTCTGCTTCTTATGAGGTTATTGGGTACACCTTAAACCCAAGTTTTGGCAGTGAACCTAAAACTCCATTTATTGGTAGCTAATTTTTTGAACTACACCCTGTCTGTTGTTCAAGGGGGAGTTTATTATCATAGCACTAGGTTATGGATACACCAAAATCCTTGGTTGTGAGAGAACCTAAAACTGACGTTGACGAGTACACAAAAAACTCAAGGTATCACGAGTCTTATTCTGTCTAGTTCGGGCTTAAGGGGGGATTGTTGGGTATTCAAGCCCTAGACCAATTGGTCTGTCAAAGCCCATGGGAAATTGCTCTTAGGTAGCTTGCATTACAACCTTAGTTTTAGTGAAGTCTTTTTGCATGGCTATAAGACTTTATATGTAACAAGGATTTTGAATAAAAAAACATAGGGTTCTTTTTTATTGTTGTGTCGACTCCTGCTCTCTCGCTCTCCTCCCTCGTTCTCTGCACTTGTCCTCCCCATGGTTGCACGCCATCACCCTCCATAGCCCTAATCCTAGCAATACTTAAGTATCTAAAAGGGACAACAACAAATGCTTTGTATTTTGGGGGCACTGATATTTTCTTGCAAGGGTATGGTGATGAAAATATGGCAGGTGACAAAGATACTTGAAGGAGAACTATTGGCTATGTCTAGATAGTTGGAGGCACAACAATAAGTTGGGCTTCAAAGCTACAGAAAGTGGTCTCACTTTCTACCATGGAAGCAGAATATGTAGCAATGATGGAGGCAAACAAAGAAATTATGTGGCTTCATAGATTCTTGGAGGAGCTTGGATACAAGAAAAAAAATTGTGTCTTGTACAATGATAGTCAAAGTGCTATTCATCTTGCAAAGAATTTAGCATTTCACTCAAAGAAAAATCACATTGAGGTGAAATATCACTTCATGCGTACTCTTTTGGAAGAAGGACAACTAAAGCTAGAAAAGGTGCACACAAGTGATAATCCTACGGACATGTTAACAAATTTGGTTAACAAGGAGAAGTTGAGCTTTTTCTCATCTTCAATCATCATTCAAGGATAAGAAGCAATCACAAGTTTGGTGTATCTCCAAGTGGGAGATTGTTAAGTATGGAGTTGTAACTTTTAGTCTCAAACATGAACATTTGTAAAACCCCGTTATGAGGAGAAGCCATCATGTGTATAAAAACAACTCATCAAAATCCCAAAAATTCATGCCGGAATATTCCCTTTCTTTGGAATATTACGGTTGGATGACGGCGATGAGGTGATAAAAAAACAATCAATGATCGGTGGCAGGTGGTGAATGGCTGGTGGCCGCCAGTGGTTGGAACTCTTTCGCCAGTGGAGGAGTTTCATGCAGACTTGTCTATGTATGTACATGGGAAAATGGCCAATTTCTAGGTGTACTTGTCTTCTTAAGGGCGGCCATACATGGGCACATGGAAGAGTTCAACTTGGACTTGTCTACACAAGGGCAACTGTGTGAGGTGGTGAGAGTGAATCAAGGTGGTAGTTTCATTAAGGGTATAATCCCTTTGTAACTTACTTCTAGTTTGAAGTATTAATTAAAGCCAATGAGTGGCTGATTTCCCGTGGATGTAGCCCACATTGTGTGAACCACGTATAGCGTGTGATCTCTCTCTCTCTCTCTCTCTCTCTCTCTCTCTCTCTCTCTCTTTTCTATAATCTCTCTTGTGTGTCTCTCCATTAAGTAAACTACTCTAATATCTACTTAGCTACACCCTATTTCTTAACACGGTTTGACATCAAAGAGCATCTAGAAATGATAGAGCTACAATTCAACTATCAGAAGATGCTGACTTGCATTCAGATCCAAGAATTGAAAGAATCCAACACTACCACTGAGCTAGGACACCAAGAGATAACACATCTCAATGGATAGCCTTAAATAAAAAGAAGAACAAGCTAGAGACAAATCTCAAAAAGACCAAGAAGGATGCACGAGACATTTACCAAGATTTAGAAAAACAGATCAAAGAAAACACTGCAATCCAAGTGGAGCAGAAAGACCTAGAAGAGGCTCTAGAGGGGGAAAATAAAAGATATTCAAAGTTGTGCAATTCTTATGATGTAATCAAGCACACTCTCTCCACTTCCTGGAAAATCAGGATAGTTCTCTACCTGCATCTACCTCTCAATCCTCAACCACAAATTTAGAGGAGATAAAAGCACTAACAGCAAAGCTGGATCAAGAAAAGTTACAAAGGAAACTTCTAATGGCATGCATTCTCATGAGAAATGCACAAAGAGAGTAGCAAATAAAATAATTTCAAGAGCAACTAGCCAAGAAAGAGAACCTCATGGCAAAAGCAAAAATGCATGCAAAGGAGTTATAAGCTAAAGTTTTGGATTTGGGTGGTGCTTTACAAACACATACACAAGTACCAATCACCCAAACACAGTAGCTTGAGTTTGAGAGTGTGGATCATCTACCCATAATAGATTTACCAGGCACATCATTCATGGGAGGCATGCAAGAGCTAAAAGAAGAAAAGAAAATAGTGGATGCTCTAGATGAGCTCAGAAAGTGGCTAACTGACATGCCGGAAAGAGTTCACAAAGAATATATGCTATATTAGACTAAGGTTCTAGAATTCGTGGCCCTAATTATGATCAAAACAAAATGCCACACTTGTAACACTTCCCTTTTTTATCAGCGTTGTGCCATCCCTTCAAGAGTCAGTCCGTCTTTTCAAGAAGTTAAAAACAACATTTCATTTCATTTCTCTCTCAGTACATGTATAATGCGGAAAATCTCAAATTTTGGGTTCTCAAGAGGTACTTTTTTGACACATTTGTAACATTGGTTCTTCTTTATGGAGTTGAAGTGCGGAAAGGGAGCATCTCAAGCCCTGCACAATTGCCAATCTAATAGCATCCTCACCTACTGACGGATTGCAATGGCCATGAAACTTGGCAAGAGTGGGGAGTAGGTGCTTCCCCCATCCCTACAAAGTTTCATGCGCATATGTTGTCATCCCGTGCGTGACACAATTGCCAATTTTTTCCATTGGGCTTGATAAGGGCCGAATGACAAAAATTTGGTGATTGTGTCATGCTTGACCGTTGAGACGGATTGCAATGGCCATGAAACTTTGTAGAAGTGGGGAGTAGTGTGCTTCCATTGATCATGTAAAGTTTTATGGCCATCCATTTCCATCTAATTGGCCATGCGTGACTGTTGAAAGGTCAACCTTTCAACAATGCTTCCACAAAGATTCCATAAATATTCCTCAAAGATTCTCTAAAGATTCCAAATAAATATGTTGATGAAGTGATGAAGACGAAGATGGATGCTGTAATGTGAAGATACAAGATCATGGACATCATCGAATATCTCGTTATTATTATTTTGAGCCATTACGGCCACTTTTGTAATGTTTACGAGAACTTCACTACAAGAGGTTGTGTGCTCTTATGACGCTGTTAGCGACAGAAATACACTGGGTTTTTATAACCCCCGGCGTCGCTAATAGCGTCGCTACGAGAGCGTCGCTATAAGCGTAGCTATATAGAGACGCTCATAGCGACGGTTATAGCAACGTTTACACAAAAGTCTATAGCGACGCTCATAGCGACACTACAAAGCCATAAATAGCGACGGTTATAGCAACGCCCGAGAGAAATTTTTTTTGGTGACCTTCTTGTACTTGATTCACTTTTTAAAAAAAGTGCAAGGGTAGATAATAGACCCAAAATAGTCACCCACAAGACGCATTGTTTGCAAAATTTACAAGCGTAAAATTGACAATTGTACACATCATAGGCAAAATGAATTGATTGGAAAATGTAATAATGACAATTGTACAACATCATAGGCATAAAGAATTGATTGGCAAAATGAACTGCGGTGACAAATGTAATAATATACATGGTTCAAAAAGACGTATAAAATCCGTCTCATGATACATAAGCTATGAGAAACCCTAAACTAATGCTATCTAGCTACGGCTAAACTGACGTCGTCTAGTCAGACGTCTCATCGCATCCAAGTGGCGTATCTGTCGGATTTTGCAAAAAAAGACAATAAGACAGCTTTCAGTAAGTATAAACATATAATGACATTTATAAAACAATACAAAAAATAGAAACGAGTAAACCCTAATACAAACCATGCCGCCGCGAGAACTGAGAATGTCCATCAGGGCGTTTAAGCCCTTCCTGCCTGCGTACTCGCGCTCGTACGGTGTGGGATCACGTCCTGTCATCGACCACTGTCAAAACATACAAAGATTTCATTATGTTAGAATTAAAAAACTCATAAACCCTAAACTATCGAACATAAAGAGCAATGTGAAAACACTTACAAAATCGGCCTCAAATGATGCCCATCCACCGCTCCCCAAGTGGTGCGAGCTCCCTGCCTCTGCTCGCGCTCTGGCTGCATCCTTTTGTTGCTTCCACTTGTCGGGATTCTCGCGCGCTGCTTTCTTTGCATTCTTCCAATCTTCTTTGGCCAGCCAATCTGGCCTGTTCCACCCATGCTTGATTGCTTTTTGTACTTCGGAACGCTTGTGTTTGCAGTATTCGTGCATTCGAATCTTCATCAGGTCATCATTGAAGCGCTGATCCCGTGTTGGAACGGGAAACTCATCATGAAGTATGCTGATGACTCTGGCTTTTAAATCACTTGTTACTTCACTCCATTTGTTTAGTATGTAGTGTCTAAACAACTGAGAGCAAAGACCACGCATGCGCGAGATCACCTTCTTGTCGTCATCATCCATGATGATGCCGCCGCTGAAGTCGACGGAGTAAGGCAAGCCCTCTGGCCGGTGACGTGTGAACCTGGGTGTCTCGGCAGGGGTCTCTAGCGGCGTGTCGATGGGGGTACGAATGTCAGGTGTCTCCACCGGCGTCTGGGCCCCGAAGCGAGGAGTGTCGAGTGGGGTGGCTCCTGGCGGAGTAGGTAGAGGTGTGTAGCTGCTAGGAACAGTCAGCCGCGCAAAACCTGGCGTAGATGGCGATGCTGTGGCTAGTGTGGGGGCGGGCAAAGAAGGGGAGGGTAAAGAGCCTCGTCGAACACGAGGCGGTGTGGAGGCATCGGCGGCGGAATCCCCACAACAACCGCCACCGCCACCACTAGAGCGCCGGTGTCTAGACGAGTGTGAAGATCGTCTCGTCGACACCGAAGCTGCGGAGCGCGCCGAATGCTCCGAAAGAGAGGGAGATGCGGATGGAGTAGGAACGTGCAATGATGCGCCAGAGCGATGACGCTCCACGTACCACTGTCTCTGCTGCGGTGACAAAGAAGAAAGAAACTCCTCATTATCCATACCTGCATTAAACACGCGAATATTTAAACTTAATATTGAATGAATAGAGTAGACAATGACGCAAAGACCATTAAATACAACGACGTAATGACGCATATAAATACAATGACGCAATGAATTGAGTGATAGAAGATGCAAGTCCAAAACTCAGAATTTTCAATCAAAAGATGTGAGCGCGAGTAGAAAAGAGCGTTATACACCATGGAAGGTACTTAGAGAGCCAGAGCTTTTACAACACGGAGCAATATTTGTGGCATCAAGTACAATATTTGTGGCTTTAAGAGATCTCTCTCTCATCCTCGCATAACTCAGCATAACTTCCTATATCTATATAGAGCTCTCCGTTTAAACACATATCCTCTATTTCATTTTGTAGCTCCTTTGCATGCACCCCATATAGAGTAGTAGCATCTTGATGCTCGTCTGGCACCACCGCAGCGGCTTCTGATTGAGCATCTTCTCTGATCTCCTCCATTGATGCCGTTGTGATTGGCACATGGTACCCTTCATACGTCCTTGCACTACGAGGGGCTACCTCTATGACGTACCACCAGTTTGATGTAGACTTTGTAGGATGAAATATTACCTGCCAGAGCCACATAACTTACATGAGAGCTTTCAAGCACATAACTTGTAAAAGGGGGATGTTAACTATTTACATACTTACTTGTTCACAATGCTCGGGTAGTACGAAAGTGTCTCTTAGGTCAGTCCATTTCTTAGTAGAATCCACCTCAAGAAAACCAGACTCTCCTCTACGCACAGTAGCGTTGCGACCCTCCATGATTATCTTGAACCATTGTACGTTGAACAAGTCGACAAAAAATCCTCTATAATCGATCCTCAAAATCTCTTGTAGCGTGCCGAAGTAAGTGAGTTCCGCCACCACAGGATTTGCATCAGAGGAACGTCGTCGACTAAACTGTTCAAATTTTGCCATGATTCCACAATCTTGAGTAAAACGCTTTTTGTCGATCCGTTCCACCCTAAAATGTCGACCTTTACACCATGCTGTTGTGTATGACTTATACTACAACGAACAAAGATTATGAGTGGCTGTTCAAACGTTTAGAAATAAAGTCACTAGCTAGTCGTACATTGCAAAATTACCTTGGTCGCGCAACCCCGAGAGTACTTCCACTCTTCCTCAGTCACTTCGTCACCGCATTGTTGTGCGCTTTTCAATTGGTTGTGGAACCATCTTAAGCTCATGAATGTTGGTAGGCTCTCCAGACCCGTCGAATAGTGCATCGGTGGTCGTCTTCCCCGTCTTCACTCGATTCGTGCCCTTTGTCGCTCTTGCTTTATCAAATCCGTCTAGCCACTCTCCAATGTACACTAGGGACTCTAATACCAACCAAAATTCTGCCATGCTACCCTCTGGACGTGCCTTTTGACGCACATATCCCTTAAGCGTTTTCATGAAACGTTCTAAGAAGAACATCCATCTGGAATGAACTGTGCCAGCTATTTCCACCTCATCAACTATGTGAACAAGAAGATGCACCTGAATGGTTAGCATGGTAGTAGGAAAATGTTTCTCAAACATGCACACAAGCTCCGCAGCATTTAGTTTGGCGAATGGTATGGAGTCTACGTTGATCTCCTTTTGTGAGATCCATTGCACCAGCTTTGCAAGTTTGTAGATTGTGTTACGGATGTCGAGAGACAAACATCCCTCAATGGCAACCGGTAAAAAAAACTGTCAAGTATGTGCAAATATCATTTTATGCAATGATATTAAAGTCCACTATGAACGTACCTGACACATTTTATGCCAATCGTGCGACTTCAAACCGGTAAGCTTTCCTTCTTTAGTAAAACACGTTCGGAGTGAGTGCATTACTCCAGTGGGGGTCCGCAAAGATCGAATGGTCTCTTTTACTTTGCGTTCTTGGGCTCCTGTGAAAATCCATGGTGCTTTAGGGAGTTTTATCGATCCATCAGACGCTGTTTGCGGCCAATATTTCTCCATACAATCCACATTTCTAAGGTCAACTCTGGCTCCCAAAGTATCTTTCTTGCCAGTCAGATGGTCCCATAGTAGATTACCCACATTCTTGAATATGTGCATTGGATCGAGCAAGTGATTGATCATGAGTCGGGGCCAGTATGGTAACTCGTACCATAGAGATAGTCTCTTCATCCCTGGAGGCAATCCGTCATTGCACATCTCCTTCTGCTCTAACCATGCTTGTGCAGACATCCTTGGTGGCTCTCTTCCCAAAAAGCCATCGCGTAACACATGATTCTCTAGAAGATACGCTTGATGACCTTCGTAGATTTGCTTCTTCAGTGAGGGCGCCCTACGTGCATTCAGTCTAGGTCCACATGTGACACATGCTCTGTATACGCTTGTTTGAAGCGCTGCATGTATACACATGATAATAGATCAACTATGGGGAAAAACAAGATTTACAGTGTCTGAGTGAGGAGTGTCAATAGATCACCTGAGCATTCTGTTAGCCCGGGATAGTCATGCATGGTCCACATTAGAATGCCTCTGATCAAAGCATTCCGTCGTCCTGTGTGTCGGCTCATATCCACCACCTCTATGCCAATCCACAATTGTTGTAGCTCTTCCAATAGTGGACGAAGATACACATCCATATTCTCCAGTTTATATCGCCCTGGCACAATCAAACTTAGCCATAGGTGCCCCTTCTTCGTAGTCAACCACGGGGGAATGTTGTAGTTGACGATGACAACGGGCCATACACTGTAAGATGTTGATCTTTGACCAAATGGATTTACGCCATCCATAGCCAGGCCTAAGCGCAAATTTTGAGCTTCCGTGGCAAAATCCGACCATGTTCCATCTATATGTTTCCAGGCTGCGCAATCTGCAGGAATTCGTAGCACACCATCCGAAGATTTATTCTCCTCATGCCATGATGCTAGGGCGGCCATGGACTTACATTCGAAGAAATGCTTGATGCGAGGAAGCAGAGGAAAATGTCGCAAAACCTTTTGTGGAATTTTTGTCCCGTGGAGATCTACTCGATATCTTTCGGAATCACATTTCGGACACTTCTCCATGTCTATGTATTCCCCTCTGAAAAGAATGCAGTCATTAGAACAAGCGTCGATGGAATTGTAATCCATCCCCAAGTTTCGCAAAATCTTTCTTGCTTCATCTCGGGAATCTGGCATCACATTGTCAGCTGGTAGTATGTGCTCTTTAAGCAATCTACACAACATAAAAATGCGATACAGTCGTGTAAAAATCTATCAGATCATTATACATTTAGAGTTTTATTAAAGTACTAAACTAATTGTAATAGATCACCTGAAAAGCGTTGTGACGCTAGTGTCACTCCATCCAAACTTTGCCTGCATGTTGAGAAGAACCAGGAGTGCTTTCAATCTAGACATACGTGATCCATTATACAATGGCGTATCGGCTTCACTTTTCATATCATCATAGATAAGCCTTTCTGAATCCATGATCGTCTCGATCATTTCATCAATCTCGGGCTCAAACATTGCCTCGTTGGGAATGTGCTCTGCATGATCATCCCCCGAGCTGTCAGAGGCTACATCTTGTGGCCTCACATATGCTGCTTGACCAAAGCGCCTGCGAACACGTCTATTGGGTTGCAAGATTGCTGCTTGTTGGCCAGCGTCAGAGTCCGACGAGTTATAATTGGCAACAACTTGATCTATAATAGATGGATCAAACTCGCCAAATTCGCGAACGTGCTGTAAAGAAACACGTCTTGTTCGTCGCACAACATGCTTGCATTGATTACAAGGACATAAGACCCTCGTTGAGAGATAGGTGTTTCGGTTGGACGATCCCACATCCTCGTCACTACTCATAATGAGGATAAAAATCTTATAACCTGGACAACAAATTTAATATTCTATTGGCATTCTTCATCTTATCTCTCTCTCTCTCTCTCTCTCTCTCTCTCTCTCTCTCTCTCTCTCTCTCTCTCTCTCTCTCTCTCTCTCTCTCTACCTCACATTCTCTAGTCATGTCCAATCCCCGCACACCTCGGTCTAGAGGTGCACGGAGATCAGAACCGCCGGGTTATAATCTCGTCTTTATTGGTCAATACCTATATTTGTGGGTACAAGAAATCTACAGACCCACGTCTACATGATACTGCATGTAGTGGACAAAACCCCTTTGCCTCTTCTCTAGCTGTAGCACTTCACAGCATCTTAACATCTTTTCACAGTAGATCTTTTCACTGTTCGTCTAACTCTAAACCCTAAACCGTAAGTAATTCTTGCGTGGACTCGATCTAACGTAAATAAGCGTAAATCTAAATAAACGTAAATCTAACTAAAAATAAACCTAAATCTAATTTAACGTAAGTCTACATCTAACCTAATCTTTAACGTCTTTTGGGATAGTTTCCTACGATGTTAAAACTCTCTTCTTCTTGTGTGTGTGTGTGTGTGTGTGTGTGTGTGTGTGTGTGTGTGTGTGTGTGGGTAAACCTAAATAAACCTAAGTCTAATCTAATATAACATAAATCTAAATCTAACGTAAATTATGTTATATTAAAAACAAAGAACTAAACTAACAGGGATTATAAGAACCTTAAAACTGATTTAACACATAATTGTTCACATAACTTGGCAAGAGTTGGCATTCTCATCACTAAAGATGTGAGAGTTAACTTCCGGCGGTGACGCTGCCTCATCTCCATCCACATCTGACGATAGCAATTGGCCCTTTGGACCGTTCTTGCTCTTGTTACTAACTTTGAAGTTGCTGCTGAATGACTATAGGTTGTCTAGATGGTCATTGTCGGGGATGTAGTGACTCTTGCTGCCGTGAAGATCCACCTTCTTCCCTATCTTCTGAAGACATTTCACCAGTACTTTTGGATCGACGGAGCCCACCATGAGTGAAGGCAGCAATACCCTATATTCCATTGAGGGCTTTCTTCACCCGCTTCATGCAGGCATCGCAGTCTATGGAGACCTAAATCTAATCTAATATAACGTAAATCTAAATCTAGCGTAAATAAGCGTAAATCTAACTAAAAATAAACCTAAATCTAATCTAATTTAACTTAAATAAACCTAAATATAATTTAACGTAAGTCTACATCTAACCTAATCTTTAACGTCTTTTCGGATAGTTTCCTACGACGTTATAACTCTCTTCTTCTTGTGTGTGTGCGCGTGTGTGGATGTGTGTGCCAATAAAAAGAGATAAATGGTATAACCTTTCTATCACCCATGCCAAGTATGATAGATTGGTTATGCCATTTCCCTCTTGAATAATAGGTCTTGAGTTCAACTCCTCGTCGGCTAGATCTTTAGGTCTTTTAATTTTAATTAGTTTCCTACGACGTTAAATTAGTTTCTCTCTCTTTCTCTCTCAATGTGTGTGCGTTTTTTTGTTTATGCATGTTTTCTCTCTCTTTTCCTCTCTCAATATGTGCGTTTTTTGTTTATTCATGTTCTCTCTCTCTTTTCCTCTCTCAATGTGTGCGTTTTTTGTTTATGCATGCTCTCTCTCTCTTTTCCTCTCTAAATGTGTGTGTGCATTCTTTGTTTATGTATGTGTGTGCGTTTTTGTTTATGTTTGTACTCTTTCTCTCTCTCTCTCTCTCTCTCTCTCTCTCTCTCTCTCTCAAAAACACTATGTGTGTGTGTGTGTGTGAGAGAGAGAGAGAGAGAGAGAGGGAGAGAGAAAGAGGGGAAGGGAACATGAGAGTGAGGAGAGGGAAGGAGCATACCTGGCTCTCCTTCCTCTCCTCGTGTGTGTGTGTGTGTGTGTGTGGGGAGAAGAAAGAGAGAGAGAGAGAGAGAGAGAGAGAGAGAGAGAGAGAGAGGGAGAGCGTTACCTGCTCCTTGCTTGAGGTCGCCGAAAAACTCAGATCTGAGATCTGAGTTTTTGGGCGCTCTCTGTTATTTTTTTAAGCCCAGCCGGCGTCGCTATGAGCGTCGCAAATTTACAAGTAAATTTGCGACGCTCATAGCGACGCCGGGAATTTTTTTTTTATAGCGTCGATGTGTGAGCGTCGCTAATATGAATAGCCTCTTGTAGTGCTTCATATTTTAAGTCGACAATTGTATTTTGGCCAGAGATGCTTGTTGGATGAGCAAAACCAGCTCACAGTGTTGTAATTAAACTCTATAGAAGCCTAGGGACAAATCAGGTCATTTTGGTCGGACATTAGGTTTTCCAAGGCTTAGTATATAAGCCAAAACCTAAAGCTTTGTAAAGGAGACTTCTAATATATCTGATCTTCTGTGTCATTGGGAGACTGCGAGAGAGTGAGAGAGAGAGTGTGTGTGCTACAGGAGCTACGGTGGTCGGAATCGCAAACAGAGAGCAGCAGTGTGTTGCCCACGAGGAGAGCTACGCGTTGATGCTTACATCACACGCGTTCGTCTGTGTTTTGGCAGATTCACCCGCGAGCTACTTTTGGAGTTTCGGTGAGTAACTGTTGTCCGTTTTTGCATTTCAGCATATCCACGCGATCAGAGCGAGTAGAGCTACACATTAGGCACTTTAGTTCTTGGAAACGTCGACCTGTAAAAACCGGCCAGACATCCTACGCGTTTTCTGCACGGAGGGTATTGAGTAGGTTTTTTTGGTCACGGACCTTAGGGAGAGTGGCCTATTGGTGTTGATAGGATATCCCTCAAGTTTCGTAACGTTTCGAGAACGTCTAATGGGCTTTTGGCTTGCGGTAGCATCATAGGAGACTCTCACATAGTAGAGTTGATATCTCTGTAGGAAGTAGTCATTAGTCGGTCGAGTAGAGGTTGACACCCTTTGCTTGCTTCCACGCGCCTGCGGGTCGAGCTTCGTCCTCAGTTGACATTATATGTTAGGTGAGTTCTCGTTATGCTAACGTCCGTCGCGGCGTATCCGTCCAACATTGGCGCTGCTGCCGGGGACGAAGGCCCTAAGTAGGTGACCGAGACTAGTCCTTGAGGATAGAGGTCCCTTTGGCTTGCCAGGGTATATTCATTCTTTTAGATAGGATAGGAGAGTGGTGGACTCTTTTGGTCTTAGAGGGAGTCTAGGGAGCGTGTGTCTGGCCTAGATCCTTCGTCTTAGGTAGTATTAGGTAGGAGTTGGAGTGGTAGATGTGGTGGTAGGTTGACTTGAGAGTCTGTGTGAGGCCAAGAAGCAACCAAGACATCAAAATCACCATCTCACATGATGAGTAGGAGTAGGGTAAGTAGGATATCTTGATTGTTGATCTAGAGTACTTTATGCATGTCTTATTTGTTGTTAGGCTCATCAGAGAAGTGGGAAACGCTAAGTAGGAAAGACTGTAAGTTGTGTTTGGAAGCTGATTTTGAGTCCAAAATTTTCTGTGATTATTGCTGAGAGCTCTACGGAGCATAGGGAGTACTACTGCCAGAAAAAATCTGTATTTTAAGACAATAGACATCCTACGCGTAGGATGTCTCCAGAGCACTTTTGGCAGGGAATTTGGGAAAACTGAGGTTACCAGTGTGTTCAGAAGGGGGGGTTTACCCTTAGTATACATTGAAACTAAAGTTTTGACCAACTCTTGACACCCAATAGAACAAAGACGGAGTGTCAAAAACACGAAAACAAGAAACTTAAGATTCTGAGCACAACTTTGCATAAAAACTGGTAGGAATGCTTGAAAAGTAGTACTCAAGACTTGGGGATGCCTATGGATGACTTCTGCCACAAATTTCATCAGTAGACATCCTACACGTAGGATGTCTAGAGAGTGATTCTGGAAGCAAAAATCAAGTTTTGGCATCATACCCATATTTTGCATGTTGTGTTGGACACACACACCAAAGCTCATGTCATTTGGACATATAGACTGAGAGTTAAGGGGATGTTACTCTTTCAGAGAAACATTTTCCCAAAAGTGGTGATTCTGAGCAATTTTGACATCCAAAATTTGTTGTGATCACATATTCTTGTTATATGCATCAAGAAGCACCTTGGGTAGAAGCAGAAGTCCATTCTAAGAAAAAAAGACATCCTACGCGTAGGATGTCTACAGGGTGATCTGGTGGAAATTTTGAAATTCTCAGTTGACCAGTGTGTTCAGAAGGTAGGTTTTACCCTATTTTCACCTGGAAGGGGGAACTTGACCATATCTTGATAGGATAAGGCCAGATAGACTGAAATTGCCAGACATCCTACCCAAATTGTGTCAAGGCATTATTCCAAGACCAAAACCATAGGATGGCTGCAGGAGCATCATCTGCATGATATATTGAGTGACTGAGAGAGTTTTCATCTCATTTGGGGAAGAAAAGGGGTTCCTAAGCAGACTTTAGCACTTTTGACTGAAAAAGACTAGAACAGCTAAAATTGGGATCTTTTGAAATCCAAACCAAAATCTGAGCATAGAATTGGGTTGCTGACATCAAGGGGAAGCTGTGGGACAAGTCAAACAGGCCAAAAAGACATTTTATGCGTAGGATGTCATATGTGTGATTTTGCACTCCAAAATTAATTTTGAGCATACCACAGTGATCAACACCTTAAGGAGAGTCTGTGATTCAAATTTGGGGCAAATCTAAGCAGTTAGACATCCTACGCGTAGGATGTCTAAGGCATGATTTAGAGGCCAAATTCAAACTGTGGACATAGCAGGGTGTTGTATAGCCTTAGGCAAGCCTCCTAGTCAATTTTGGTCCAATTTGGAGTTGATTTGACTTAGGAATTCATCAAAACAGAGATCAGGCTTTTGGAACAGATTCTTGATCATTTGACCAACCTATAGGTGTCAGAATAAAAAAGTAAAAAGAGTTGTGAGTTTAGAACATCAAGGGGAAGCTACAGTGCAAGTTTGAGTTGAAACAGATCAAAAAGACATCCTACGCGTAGGATGTCTCCAGCTTGATTTAGGGCTCCAAACCAACTTATGAGCACACCACTGTGATCAACACATCAAGGAGAAGCTAGAGTGAAAATTTCAAATCATTCTGAGCAAAAAGACATACTAGGCGTAGGATGTCTCAAGGCCATTTTTAGGTCCAAATGAAATTCTGAGCATATCATTGTGTTGCTGGACTTAAGGGGAGTCTCTGAACCAAATTTTGTTCAAATCTGAGCATATAGACATACTACGCGTAGGATGTCTCCAGGCCAGTTTTAGGGTCCAACTGTAACTTTGACCATACAGGAGTGTTCACAGTGTCACAGAGATCCCAAATCTTTTTTTCAAAATTGAATTTGGACTCATTTTGACCATTCTAATCTGCAATTCACTGTTTTGGCCATAACTTTCACAAACGGTATCGGATCGGAAAAGTTTTTATATCAAAACATAGCCTGAGAACGACTCTACAGATCTTAGAGCAAAGCATGAACTAAATGATGCCTACGGCAACTGTTTAGTTCAATTTTGAAAAAAACATCGTTTAAGGCCTCAAAATGCATCTGAAAGTCGGGAGTGTCTAAAACCGACAGTTCGAAAGAATTGTGAGGAAACGGTCACGGTTTTTGAAGACTGCTAAGTTAGCAGATTGAAATTACCTTTTGGAAAACCATTGGTCACCCGCTGGAAGGTGCTCAAGGAACAAGTGTGGCCGTCAAAGGTACATCAAGGATTTTTGCATTCATTGTGAAAAAGTTTGCTAGCTAAATAGAATTTTGTAGATTGTGTGCTAAAGTGAACACAGGTTAGCTCGACTCAAGAATCGCTACAAAGGGAGCAGTCGTTGCAGTATAGTGGTAAGTTGCATAACTTATCACAGTGCTTCCACTAGATCGAGGCCTGCTAAAAAGCTCTAGGAAAAGCAAGCAGCCAGACAAAACAGTATCAGTCTTGGCAAGCAAGGGAGCTAAGAAGTTCAAGCAAAGCCTAATTCAGAAAACTCAGAGATTAAGGCATCCACAAAAGCTGAAGGACCTCAAGCGAAAAAGACCGACACTAGGGTGCTAATAATTTTTATTAGCATTGAGGGAAGCAATTAGAGCTATCACTGAACAGGTACAACAAGGGAGTCAAGACGAAAGCAATGGCGTCTCAAAGGAATCAGACCTGTCAGGAAGAAGCTTCAAGTACGTCCACAGATATTACAAGAGAGAAAATTCGGATCTATCTGATTGGATACTACAAAGGACTGCCATGCTATGAGGATGTCAATCGGAATTTGTACATCAAGACGAAGAAAGATACAGAGGAAACTCGGACGTCTCAATATGTGGAAGTTGAAACAGTGAAGAATGTACTACACCCACATCCAAATTTCATGGAAGACTGTCTGGGATCAATTTACATGAGGCACGGAAAATACATCGACAATGAGATAGAAATGTTGTACAAGGATCAACTTACAGAACTCTACGCATATCCTCCAAGCATTTTTCTGTACAAAGCACAAGATGGAAAACATAAATTTGGTACCCTCTATGGAGATGAAGACGGTCGATACTACAGGGCTGTCACAAGTCATGAAGTTCCTATAGAAAACAATCATTACTTTACAGCAGAAGCGTTTGGCTCAAGAGGAGAAGACTACATGTCTAAAGGTGGTAATGTATACCATCTCGTCATGGGTTTACCTCTAACTACGCACCTGGAAGAATTGACACCTACGGCTGTCACTACACAAATGAGTGACACACTACATGACACACAACAAGGCACAACACAAGACACCACATGGAAAGACACAACACAAGTCTCGTGCACTGCACCAGCAAAAGAGGTACCAGCTATGAAGATAGCCCAACTTCAAAAAGAAATAGCTTGGTCTCAAGAGCCCAGTAAAGCTCTACATTGAAAAGAAGAAGCAACAAGCCAAAAGCAAAGTTCAGACAGTGACAACAAGGGAATGGAAGAAAGAATCCCCAACAAGATCTCCGGAAAAGAAGCAGATCTTGTTGCAGAGCACAAAAGATAGGCTCAAGACACAGTTGCTTGAAGTCAAGGGTGTCAACGACATTATCATAGAGAATCAGGCTTTCAAAAAAGATCAACTGAATCAGCTGATTCAAGATCGTTTAAGGAACCTCAGTGAGGACAAGTCAGAGCATCCACAAGGTGATGAAGATGAAGCTCGTAGTTCAAGGTTCGAGAGCAAAAAAAGCCAAGATTCAGACGATAGTGAGCCAACGCAAGAGGAGGTGGCAGAGGTAACAAAAAATCTTAGTGCCACATCACAAGTGGAAGACATGCAAATAGAGTCAATGGATGAAGCTGAAAGTCTACCAAATCAATTTTCCATTGTGGACTCTTCATTGGTGATTGAACAAATCAAAGAGTATGAGAAGCTAAAAGAAGATGTAACTGAAGACATACAATGCACAGAAAAACAGAAAATGACTGAGTCCAAGATTGACTACCAAGGACAAGCAATACAGGATATGAATGATATTTTCAAGAGACTCTACAAAAACCCATGGAACAATGGAAACCAAAGGCCACGGCGACCATTGCATCAGAAGAAGAAAGTAAACCTCAACATCCTGCTACACAAGCTTCAAAACATTTCCAAGAAGAAAAGTCACCACTGAATGACCTTCAAGTGCTAGAAGAAGTAAATAGTGACAGAGAGCTTCTAAAATCAAGAATCAAGGTGTCACAGTAGCAATGAACACCAACAAGCAACTACAGCAGAAGATAGTAAGCACTTGGGACAAGCTACAACCAGTCAAATGACAAAGAAGTTCAACATACAAGAGGAGGACAAAGCTTCCAAGGCACAAAAATCCAAGACAAGTACCAAAAGCAAAGAGGACATCAGTTACTTGGCAACCCACAAGAAGATTAAATTCTCGTTAGATGTGTATGAGAAACTGAAATTCCACTTTACAACAGAGATAGATTGCACTGCCACGACTAATGTCATGTCTTATGGGCTATGTTTACTTCTAGGTAAGCCAGAACTGTATGAAATTCAGGTACAGGTTCCTATATCACATGGAATATCCGTCACAAGTTTAGGGATTGCGAAAGCTACCCTTAAACTACGGTCAAAGGTAATCAAAGACAAATTCCTAGTGGTGGATTCATCGAAAATGAGTACACATCTGATTTTGTCCAAGCATTGGAAAAAAACATTCGCAGAAGAACCTGGATTTTCAACAATGGTCATCACGACTAGCTCTCAAGAAATCCAGCCTACTACTGCTCCAAGATTATCAACTTCCGATAAAGGCAAAGCCAAAATGAGCCCACAAATGTCCTACCAACAGAAGCAGCCACTTAAATCAGAGTCCTCAATCCAGCCCCGAAAAGTTCAAGACAGAGCTTCGACATCAACTGACCACATGCTTCCACATGAAAGACAGACTCCAAAGAAAATCTTTCAACCGAAATACCCTACACTGCACGATCATCGTCAACAAAAATCTTCAAAGGTCTACATCAAAGCTGAAGAAATCAAGGTCAAGGACCCAATATGGGTAAATGAGCCTAGCCGATTAACGAAAGGTAAACACATGGGATGGATAGCCTCCCACTACAGCTTAGCAGAGCAAGGCTATTATGAGGGTCAAAAGAAACTTTGGTTACCAAAACCACAGACCTTGGCTTATGTGGTGGATAAAGGTTTCAAAAAGCGTCCCCAAAAGAAACAAAGCTCATATTTATATCGCCAGAGGAGACCAACCAACAAGGCTCGCCAAAGGGATGTAGGAAATTTCAAATCCAACTAGCCTTCATACCAACATAGGACTTCATCGATAAATAATCCCAAAAATGGCACTCTTGTACATCTCAACACGACATCAAAAACATCATGGGAAGTGCCATCTACAATTCTTCAAGCACAAGGTTACTATTGAAGCGGTCCGGGGCGGGCAACAGGAAGAGCAACCTCTAGACACCCTTCAAGGCTCCCATGCTGCTCAATGGGGCTGGGGCACAACACAACACAAACCAAAACAACAAACCCCCAGCCAAATCCCAACTACACAAGGGGCACCACCTAGTTTAAGAGCGAACTAGGACGCAAAAGAGGAGAATCGTTAGAGCAACCCACAAACAAGCAAGGAATTTACACTAACCCTAACACCAATGGAACACTCTCACACACTAAAACACGAGAGAGAGAGAGAGAGAGAGGGAGAGAGAGAGATGGTGCTCGGGCTGCTTTGAAGTGTATTGTTAATGATCAAGCAAACATAAATATATATATGTAAGAAAGAGAGAGAAGGGGGTGCTTGTTGCACTAATGCCTCCTTACAAATCTGTCATGACCAATCAAAGTGAGATTAGTATTTGTTCAACATAGTCTGAGTAAATTACACCACAACACATCACAAGAAAAAAGCCACCCCAATCATTGTCTTAAGGCCAGGGGAGTCCTATCCACCCTGTCGCCCTCTTACAGCATGTGGGATTTATGGATAAATTGATAACAATACCCGGAGACAAGCTATCAAGAACTTAAATACAAACACCAAGACACTTACACATCATTATTGTCCATGACTTCACGTTGGAAGGGAGACAAGGTATCCATGCTTAGTCCAAATTCACCCTCCTTGATTCAGCAAATGTTGGGCTTACTCTAGTAAGAGAAATGATAGATTTCCTACTCTCAATTTAATGATCACTCTCTCTTACAATGGCATAGAGTTCCCTTGCTAATCACCCCTAATACAACACATACATATGCCTAATGCCAATGAGATTCCACTCAAGAGCTCCTTCTCAAGAGGTTGAGCTTGGCTTCTCAAGCTATAGCATAGTGCTCTTTCTTCTCCCCCCTTTTGTGCTAGCTACACCCTCCTTTTATAGCAATTTTGAAGGCTAGGGTTACTCCTCTAACCATGGTTGGGTTAGATTTTCAGCAATTTATCTAATTTCTTTTGCTTGGAATTATCAAGAAGTTGGTGGGGAAAGAATGAGGAGAGAAATGGAGGTGATAGGACTTTTCATAGTGGGTTAGTGTTAGCAGAGTTAGTATTAATTTACAAATGGAATTGGATATTTACAATGGGAGTATCCATGTAGGATACAAATAAGGAAGAAAAACTCTTAAGAGGTAAGAAAAGGTGGATTTCTTACAAGGTTGATGCTCCAAGTGTCTTGAGTAGGGCCAATTTTGAAGCTTGTTGACGGTCCACTAGCTTTGACGGTACATTTTTTTTCCACTCTTGACCTTCCTTGAGAGACAAGGTAATTGAAGCTGAGTAATCAACCACCATGATGCTGTCTTTTAAGAGAAGAGGCTGAATTTTGTGGTTTTTTTGATAGATATGGGTAATTTGGAGGAGGAAAAATGAGACTAGGTGGTCAATTTTGGAATGGAATTGTGTGTGGGAGGTATGAGTTCACCATGGTTTCTCTTATTCTTCAAGGTTGAGGAGAAGGTGAGTAGGGTGCAGAGAGGAGTGGTGAGAGAGATGGGGATGATGAGTGGAGAAGTGTGTGTGAAAGAGGAAAATGATAAAGTGGAAGAGAGAGTGTGGCTGCATAGCATGGAAAAATTGGGTTCCACTAATAAAATCATAGTTCACAGCTCGTAGCTCAAAAAAATATGAAAAAATTTGAGGCAAAAGTTCAGTCCACGAGCTACAACTTTTGTTTGTATCACCTTTTCAAATTCGGAGAGCAAATGAACTTTAAAAATTCAGCAAAACCGACCGTTTTTTTCCACTGCACAAGGTCCTTGTGGGGTCCTTCTTTGGATGATTCTTTTGAATACCTCCAAGAGTGAGCCCTCCATAGTGCATGTATGCATGCCACCTACCCTTGACCTTATTTGGTAGGTCTATAATTGAAGATATTGTTGAGATCATGATATAAGTGAATAGTACAACTAAGAAAATCAAATATTGAGGGGTCTAAAAAATATGTACATGTCAAATATAAATAATATAAGTGGAAAAAATATAAAGGGGTCAAAAGAAATCTCTCTTATTATGAGGTTATCATAAAAAGATAAATATTTTTGGTGTTCTAATTTTTTAGAAAAAAAACAAAATAGATGTAAGAAGGGAAAAATCACAATAGTGAAAAAATATACACATAAATAAAACTAGTTTTTTTGGATTTTTGTTGGGGTGGAGTTACACCAAATATAAGAGAAGCTTACATGAAAATATTTCTATATGGAATAAAGAGTATGAAAAATGGTAAGAAAAATTGTGGTAATGGTGAGGCAATGTACAGAGAATAAATAACACACACCTAGGTAGAAATATTTAAATAAATGCCAAAATAATTATGAAAAAATCTTTTATTTAGGCCGTGTATACAAAGAAATATTTACATACGCATGGGCCATAATATACTTATATTTTTTATATTTTTAATATTTTTTTGGCTCAACTAGCCCAATGACTAGCTAATTGAGGGTTTTTTATTTCAGTAAGGAGATATGGGAAAAGTCCCCTACTCACACACGCCTATGTACAGTGAAATGGTAGGGATAGCCATAGCGTTTGGGTGAATTTGGTAGGGTGGAGTAACTTACTATGGCAATTATAGAGAGCTGAAAAACAGCTATCACTATCAAGGAAATCGGAAAATCTGGCTACCAAAGATGCCAGGTAAACATTCTTCAAGCAAATGACTTCAGCTTGAAAATAATCGCAATTTCACGGAAGGCAAAATCAAGGACAATGTCACAATCAAGGCAAAGGATATCTGCAAAGACACGCTAATCACATGATGCAGATACAAATTATGGGTACCAAAAGAACAAAAAATAACGAAGAAGATTGAAGTCATCTCTAGCTCTCAAGAAATGTCAAGACATGATAGACAAAGTGTTACGGGGAATGGAGCGAACCAATCTTCTCAACCAAGGGACCAACAACAACAAAAAGAAATTTTGACAACCAAGGTCACCCAGGTATTGCAAAAGAAACCAATATTGCCAGTATGGTCCTTTACAAATCCTCTCTTCGAGGATGGGAGTTTTGAATTTCAAAACCTATTCTTGGTCGAAAGCTCCTGAGAGTAAGTCAAGTCACCATAAAAATAATGGCATAAGAGTCAAGAGTCGGGCAGCTGAGCCACTAAATGAGCAAGCATTAGACCCAAGCTTCATGTCTTAATATTCTTTGTGGTCTATGAGTCTAGATATTTAGATTAAAGCTCAAGCTGGAGAGTTGAGCATACATAAAGTCATGTCACTCATGCTGGAAGAGGTAAGAAAAACTCTTAAGAGATAACAAAAGGTGGATTTCTTACAAGGTTGATGCTCCAAGTGTCTTGAGTAGGGCCAATTTTGAAGCTTGTTGACGGTCCACTAGCTTTGACGGTACATTTTTTTTTCACTCTTGACCTTCCTTGAGAGACAAGGTAATTGAAGCTGAGTAATCAACCACCATGATGCTGTCTTTTAAGAGAAGAGGCTGAATTTTGTGGTTTTTTTGATAGATATGGGTAATTTGGAGGAGGAAAAATGAGACTAGGTGGTCAATTTTGGAATGGAATTGTGTGTGGGAGGTATGAGTTCACCATGGTTTCTCTTATTCTTCAAGGTTGAGGAGAAGGTGAGTAGGGTGCAGAGAGGAGTGGTGAGAGAGGTGGGGATGATGAGTGGAGAAGTGTGTGTGAAAGAGGAAAATGATAAAGTGGAAGAGAGAGTGTGGCTGCATAGCATGGGAAAACTGGGGTCCACTAATAAAATCATAGCTCACAGCTCGTAGCTCAAAAAAATTTGAAAAAATTTGAGGCAAAAGTTCAGTCCACGAGCTACAACTTTTGTTTGTATCACCTTTTCAAATTCGGAGAGCAAGTGAACTTTAAAAATTCAGCAAAACCGACCGTTTTTTTCCACTGCACAAGGTCCTTGTGGGGTCCTTCTTTGGATGATTCTTTTGAATACCTCCAAGAGCGAGCCCTCCATAGTGCATGTATGCATGCCACCTACCCTTGACCTTATTTGGTAGGTCTATAATTGAAGATATTGTTGAGATCATGATATAAGTGAATAGTACAACTAAGAAAATCAAATATTGAGGGGTCTAAAAAATATGTACATGTCAAATATAAATAATACAAGTGGAAAAAATATAAAGGGGTCAAAAGAAATCTCTCTCAATATGAGGCTATCATAAAAAGATAAATATTTTTGGTGTTCTAATTTTTTAGAAAAAAAACAAAATAGATGTAGGAAGGGAAAAATCACAATAGTGAAAAAATATACACATAAATAAAACTAGTTTTTTTGGATTTTTGTTGGCGTGGAGTTACACCAAATATAAGAGAAGCTTACATGAAAATATTTCTATATGGAATAAAGAGTATGAAAAATGTAAGAAAAATTGTGGTAATGGTGAGGCAATGTACAGAGCATAAATAACACACACCTAGGTAGAAATATTTAAATAAATACCAAAATAATTATGAAAAAATCTTTTATTTAGGCCCTGTATACAAAGAAATATTTACATATGCATGGGCCATAATATACTTATATTTTTTATATTTTTAATATTTTTTTGGCTCAACTAGCCCAATGACTAGCTAATTGAGGGTTTTTTATTTCAGTAAGGAGATATGGGAAAAGTCCCCTACTCACACACGCCTATGTACAGTGAAATGGTAGGGATAGCCATAGCGTTTGGGTGAATTTGGTAGGGTGGAGTAACTTACTATGGCAATTATGGAGAGCTGAAAAACAGCTATCATTAGCCCTCCCCCAGGATGATGGTATATTCATGTGCCATCATAGAGCATCTTTTCTAAAGAGAGTGCTTCAGAGTCTCTGACAAGATCTTCATTGTTTGGCCCCTTGGAATTTTGGTTTGTGTTACACTCATGCTTCATGGAACAATACTTACATGAGATAGTTGCCTTTTGCTCTGGTAGATCCTTTGGTAGAAGGCGACTCACATAGGGCTTCAAGCGATATCCATTTACCTTCCTGGAGTGCTCTTTACCATTCAAGTCCATAAGCTGATAGTAACTAGAATTGAAAGCCTTCTTGACTATGTATGGCCCTTGCCATCTAGTTTCAAACATGGCATCAAAACGATTGTCAAGTCGATTGTCATACCTTAGCACAAGATCTCCTTCATTGATGCCTTTGTCCTTCAGTTTCTTGTCAAGCTTCTCCTTTGTCTGTGTGGCTTTCCTCTTATAGCACTCGTATGCTGCTTCTCTTTTCCACTCAAGCTCAGCTAAGGTAAGAAGTCGATCCATCCATGCTTCTTGATCATCTTGTGCTGATTTGCCATGAAGTCGCATTGTTGGAATGTTTAGTTCAATTGGCTGTAAAGCCTCTTGACCATAGACCAAGTGAAATGGTGTGAACTCCGTGGATTCCCTATATGTGGTTCGATACGCCCACAAGGCACCATCCAAGAAGTCATCCCATAACTTTTTCTTGTTTTTCACCATCTTTCTAATGATGCCTGCAATGACACCATTAGCTTTTTCTACCAAACCATTTGATTGGAGATAGTAAGGTGTACTGTGACGATGTAGAATGCGAAGTTCTTCACAGACTTCTGTGAGCAATCTCTTTCTAAACCCTGGACCATTATCAGAAACAATCTCCAAAGGTGTGCCAAATCTACAACAAATGTGAGTGTAGACGAATTTGCTCACTGTCCTCTCATTTACCTTTGCCACACTTTGTGCTTCCACCCACCTAGTCATATAGTCTACAGCCACTAGAATGTAGAGTTTACCATTTTTTGTCCTAGGCAGAGGACCCATAGCATCAATGCCCCACTTTTCAAATTCGGAGAGCAAGTGAACTTTAAAAATTCAGCAAAACCGACCGTTTTTTTCCACTGCACAAGGTCCTTGTGGGGTCCTTCTTTGGATGATTCTTTTGAATACCTCCAAGAGTGAGCCCTCCATAGTGCATGTATGCATGCCACCTACCCTTGACCTTATTTGGTAGGTCTATAATTGAAGATATTGTTGAGATCATGATATAAGTGAATAGTACAACTAAGAAAATCAAATATTGAGGGGTCTAAAAAATATGTACATGTCAAATATAAATAATATAAGTGGAAAAAATATAAAGTGGTCAAAAGAAATCTCTCTTATTATGAGGTTATCATAAAAAGATAAATATTTTTGGTGTTCTAATTTTTTAGAAAAAAAACAAAATAGATGTAAGAAGGGAAAAATCACAATAGTGAAAAAATATACACATAAATAAAACTAGTTTTTTTGGATTTTTGTTGGGGTGGAGTTACACCAAATATAAGAGAAGCTTACATGAAAATATTTCTATATGGAATAAAGAGTATGAAAAATGGTAAGAAAAATTGTGGTAATGGTGAGGCAATGTACAGAGAATAAATAACACACACCTAGGTAGAAATATTTAAATAAATGCCAAAATAATTATGAAAAAATCTTTTATTTAGGCCGTGTATACAAAGAAATATTTACATACGCATGGGCCATAATATACTTATATTTTTTATATTTTTAATATTTTTTTGGCTCAACTAGCCCAATGACTAGCTAATTGAGGGTTTTTTATTTCAGTAAGGAGATATGGGAAAAGTCCCCTACTCACACACGCCTATGTACAGTGAAATGGTAGGGATAGCCATAGCGTTTGGGTGAATTTGGTAGGGTGGAGTAACTTACTATGGCAATTATAGAGAGCTGAAAAACAGCTATCACTATCAAGGAAATCGGAAAATCTGGCTACCAAAGATGCCAGGTAAACATTCTTCAAGCAAATGACTTCAGCTTGAAAATAATCGCAATTTCACGGAAGGCAAAATCAAGGACAATGTCACAATCAAGGCAAAGGATATCTGCAAAGACACGCTAATCACACGATGCAGATACAAATTATGGGTACCAAAAGAACAAAAAATAACGAAGAAGATTGAAGTCATCTCTAGCTCTCAAGAAATGTCAAGACATGATAGACAAAGTGTTACGGGGAATGGAGCGAACCAATCTTCTCAACCAAGGGACCAACAACAACAAAAAGAAATTTTGACAACCAAGGTCACCCAGGTATTGCAAAAGAAACCAATATTGCCAGTATGGTCCTTTACAAATCCTCTCTTCGAGGATGGGAGTTTTGAATTTCAAAACCTATTCTTGGTCGAAAGCTCCTGAGAGTAAGTCAAGTCACCATAAAAATAATGGCATAAGAGTCAAGAGTCGGGCAGCTGAGCCACTAAATGAGCAAGCATTAGACCCAAGCTTCATGTCTTAATATTCTTTGTGGTCTATGAGTCTAGATATTTAGATTAAAGCTCAAGCTGGAGAGTTGAGCATACATAAAGTCATGTCACTCATGCTGGAAGAGGTAAGAAAAACTCTTAAGAGATAACAAAAGGTGGATTTCTTACAAGGTTGATGCTCCAAGTGTCTTGAGTAGGGCCAATTTTGAAGCTTGTTGACGGTCCACTAGCTTTGACGGTACATTTTTTTTTCACTCTTGACCTTCCTTGAGAGACAAGGTAATTGAAGCTGAGTAATCAACCACCATGATGCTGTCTTTTAAGAGAAGAGGCTGAATTTTGTGGTTTTTTTGATAGATATGGGTAATTTGGAGGAGGAAAAATGAGACTAGGTGGTCAATTTTGGAATGGAATTGTGTGTGGGAGGTATGAGTTCACCATGGTTTCTCTTATTCTTCAAGGTTGAGGAGAAGGTGAGTAGGGTGCAGAGAGGAGTGGTGAGAGAGGTGGGGATGATGAGTGGAGAAGTGTGTGTGAAAGAGGAAAATGATAAAGTGGAAGAGAGAGTGTGGCTGCATAGCATGGGAAAACTGGGGTCCACTAATAAAATCATAGCTCACAGCTCGTAGCTCAAAAAAATTTGAAAAAATTTGAGGCAAAAGTTCAGTCCACGAGCTACAACTTTTGTTTGTATCACCTTTTCAAATTCGGAGAGCAAGTGAACTTTAAAAATTCAGCAAAACCGACCGTTTTTTTTCCACTGCACAAGGTCCTTGTGGGGTCCTTCTTTGGATGATTCTTTTGAATACCTCCAAGAGCGAGCCCTCCATAGTGCATGTATGCATGCCACCTACCCTTGACCTTATTTGGTAGGTCTATAATTGAAGATATTGTTGAGATCATGATATAAGTGAATAGTACAACTAAGAAAATCAAATATTGAGGGGTCTAAAAAATATGTACATGTCAAATATAAATAATACAAGTGGAAAAAATATAAAGGGGTCAAAAGAAATCTCTCTCAATATGAGGCTATCATAAAAAGATAAATATTTTTGGTGTTCTAATTTTTTAGAAAAAAAACAAAATAGATGTAGGAAGGGAAAAATCACAATAGTGAAAAAATATACACATAAATAAAACTAGTTTTTTTGGATTTTTGTTGGCGTGGAGTTACACCAAATATAAGAGAAGCTTACATGAAAATATTTCTATATGGAATAAAGAGTATGAAAAATGTAAGAAAAATTGTGGTAATGGTGAGGCAATGTACAGAGCATAAATAACACACACCTATGTAGAAATATTTAAATAAATACCAAAATAATTATGAAAAAATCTTTTATTTAGGCCCTGTATACAAAGAAATATTTACATATGCATGGGCCATAATATACTTATATTTTTTATATTTTTAATATTTTTTTGGCTCAACTAGCCCAATGACTAGCTAATTGAGGGTTTTTTATTTCAGTAAGGAGATATGGGAAAAGTCCCCTACTCACACACGCCTATGTACAGTGAAATGGTAGGGATAGCCATAGCGTTTGGGTGAATTTGGTAGGGTGGAGTAACTTACTATGGCAATTATGGAGAGCTGAAAAACAGCTATCATTAGCCCTCCCCCAGGATGATGGTATATTCATGTGCCATCATAGAGCATCTTTTCTAAAGAGAGTGCTTCAGAGTCTCTGACAAGATCTTCATTGTTTGGCCCCTTGGAATTTTGGTTTGTGTTACACTCATGCTTCATGGAACAATACTTACATGAGATAGTTGCCTTTTGCTCTGGTAGATCCTTTGGTAGAAGGCGACTCACATAGGGCTTCAAGCGATATCCATTTACCTTCCTGGAGTGCTCTTTACCATTCAAGTCCATAAGCTGATAGTAACTAGAATTGAAAGCCTTCTTGACTATGTATGGCCCTTGCCATCTAGTTTCAAACATGGCATCAAAACGATTGTCAAGTCGATTGTCATACCTTAGCACAAGATCTCCTTCATTGATGCCTTTGTCCTTCAGTTTCTTGTCAAGCTTCTCCTTTGTCTGTGTGGCTTTCCTCTTATAGCACTCGTATGCTGCTTCTCTTTTCCACTCAAGCTCAGCTAAGGTAAGAAGTCGATCCATCCATGCTTCTTGATCATCTTGTGCTGATTTGCCATGAAGTCGCATTGTTGGAATGTTTAGTTCAATTGGCTGTAAAGCCTCTTGACCATAGACCAAGTGAAATGGTGTGAACTCCGTGGATTCCCTATATGTGGTTCGATACGCCCACAAGGCACCATCCAAGAAGTCATCCCATAACTTTTTCTTGTTTTTCACCATCTTTCTAATGATGCCTGCAATGACACCATTAGCTTTTTCTACCAAACCATTTGATTGGAGATAGTAAGGTGTACTGTGACGATGTAGAATGCGAAGTTCTTCACAGACTTCTGTGAGCAATCTCTTTCTAAACCCTGGACCATTATCAGAAACAATCTCCAAAGGTGTGCCAAATCTACAACAAATGTGAGTGTAGACGAATTTGCTCACTGTCCTCTCATTTACCTTTGCCACACTTTGTGCTTCCACCCACCTAGTCATATAGTCTACAGCCACTAGAATGTAGAGTTTACCATTTTTTGTCCTAGGCAGAGGACCCATAGCATCAATGCCCCACTTTTCAAAGGGTCCATTTGCAAGCACAATTTGCCTTGGACCATAAATCAATCTTCTATTCCCATTTACTTGACAATTGTTACAACTTTTACACCAATGTTGGACATCCACATGCGGACTTGGCCAAACATACCCCGCAAGCAAAATCTTCTTCACAGTTAATTCTTGGGAAAAATGACCACCACATGACTCTTCATGCAAACCTTTTAGAATGGCCGGAATTTCCGCGATAGTTGGTACTCTTCTGCACACTTTATCCTTCCCTCTTTGATAGAGGGAGCCTTCTAGGAAGAGATACATGCTTGCCTTCTTCATGAGTCTCCTCTTCTGAGCTTTTGTGAAGTCTGGTGGAAACTCACCCTCCAAAATGTAGCCAATGATGGAGGCCAATGACTCCAATCCCTCGTACCTCGGTTGCTTCACAGCAGCCGCCACCATGATGACCTGCACTTCTTTCTTTACACATGCAACGGCTTGTTGTGCAAGTAAATTAGCATCTTCATTTTGTTTCCTAGGAATATGATATAATTGCACCTCCTCAAATTGATTAAATAGCCTACGGATGGTATGAACTCTGGCCCTTAGTCTTTCATTTTTGCATGCCCAAATGCCTAAAATCTGCTTTACAATGAGAAGTGCATCCCCTTTTACCATGAGACGTTGTATACCATGGCCAATGCATATTTTTAAACCATGAAGTAGTGTGTCATATTCTGCTTCATTGTTGCTAGCTGAACTTGGTAGATTGAACTTCTCTTTCATGACCACCTCTCCACTTGGGTTGAGCAACACTAGCCCTCCCCCTGCTTTTCCTGTGGCTCGACAAAATGCTCCATCAAAGAACAAGGTAAAAGCATTAGGAATACTTTTTGGTGGTGGCAATGGTAGGGTCTTTACTTCCGGCACCTTAATCTCCTTTTCATGCACCCTATAAGTGAGAATCCCTGCCAATTGTGCACGCACACTATCTTCTACCTTGAAAGAGTATTGAAACTCTTGCAACTCCATAATCCACTTTGAGATCCTCATACTAAGATTCATTTGAGATAACACCCAAGGGAACAAATTCTCTGCGGTGAGGATTACAAAAGGTTTCGGGAGCAAGTAGGATCTAAACTTCCTTATCGTAAACATGAGAGAAAGCATCATGAGTTCTACCTCCGTGTAGCCTCTCTCTAAAGCATTCATGACCCTACTAGCAAAGTAGATGGGCCGCATCCTGGTACTATAGGGATCTTGTTGTAGCAAAACTACACCAATTGTTTCTTTCCCAGCACTAGAGCTAACAAAGAATGTGTACTCCCAACAAGGAGGCATGAGTGTTGGTAGCTCTGACAAAATGGCTTTAATGTTACAAAAGTACTCTTCAAGCTCATCAGACCATGCAAATTCTACTTGTTGTGTCAACTTTTGCAAAGGGTGAAGTAACTCCGAGGCTAAGTGAATGAAGCGTGACATATACTTCACCTTTTGAATGAATGAGATGACCTCCTTAAGACTCTTGGGTGATGGTAGCTCAATAAGAGCCTTTGCCTTTGAAGGATCCACTTCAATGCCTTTGTAAGAAACTTTATGACCAAGCAAGATTACTTCATCCTCACCTATATGGCACTTGTCGGGGTTGAGTTGACCTCCCATGTCGTAGAGCTTCTTTAAACCTTCTTCTACCCTTTGTAGATGCAATGATTTTGAGCTATAAATACAGAAATCATCAATGAACACCCTAATTGACTTTCTAAAGAATGCTTGAAACACCATATTCATGAAACATTGGAATGTTGCAGGAGCATTTGTCAGACCAAATGGCATGACTCTAAAAGCATAACAACCCCAAGGAGTGATAAAGGTTGTTTTCAATTGATCCTCCAATGCAATCCCTATTTGAAAGTAACCTGAGTAACCATCGCACACAGTGTACTTCTCATGACCAGCTACCTCATTTAGTATCTCATCCTGGAATGGGAGGGGAAAGTGATCTCTTTTTGTTGCCTCATTGAGGGGACGGTAATCCACACACACCCTCCACTTGCCATTTTTCTTAGGAGTGACAACAACAGGAGAGACCCACTCTGAATTCTCCACTGGATAAATGAAACCTGCTGCTAGAAGCTTTCTTACCTCCTTGAGTAGAGCCTGTTCCTTTATAACTCCTAGCCTTCGTAGCTTCTGAGCTTTAGGTGTGGCCTCAGGCTTTAACTCAATCTTGTGTTGAACAACATCTACCCCACGCACGTCGGTGTAGTCTTTAGCAAAAAGCCTAGGAAAATTCCTTAGCACACATTTGAACTCCTCTCTTTCATCCTTTGTAAGTGTTGTTGATAGTATACCTTCCAACATCCCTTCATCTTGAACACCTTCGTTCTCTTGGGGAACTACCTCCTCCAAGCCTTGACAAGAGGTCTCTTGGTTGCTTGGCTTAAACCTTACCCCCATGACTTCGATGGAAGACTCCTCTTCAGTAATGCTGTCGCTACTTTCTTCTTCTGAAGTGCTATCGGTCCAACCTTCTTCCATCTCACTTTGAGATGATTCTTCATGGAGCTCCTCTTGGCGTTGCTCCTTCATGTCAAAGACAACCTTCTTATGATTGTCATTCCTGCAAATTAATTTCCCACTCTCGCAATCCTGCAAAGCTCGCATTTTCATTAGCCATGGTCTTCCTAGGATAAATGGATAACCACTTCCCTTGGTCGACATAACATAAAAATCCACCGCTTTCTTAATGCCAAAGGCCTCTACAAAGACATTTTTACAAATGCCTACACACCTAGCCTTGCTATTGTTTGCCATCTTGACTTTGATTTCAGGTGTCTCCTGGATGTGCATGCCTAGTCTTTGCATGAGTCCCTCTGTCATGATGCAAATTTGTGCACCCCCATCCACTAGACCTTTCCTAACCAATCTTCCTTTGATGTAACAGTCTAGCACCGGTGTAATGTCCTCATTCATTTCAGCTTGTGCAATTTTTACAATAGGCACACTCTCTTTTACCTTTCTCCTAGTGCTAACTGCCCTTGTTAAATCCCTCCTAACTTGTGGACATAATGCAAGAAATTGAGGCCATGAAATATCAGGACCCTTACCTCTCATGTCTTCCAACAAGTTGTACGGAGCCATACCATGTCCAAGAGGGAAGTCTTGGAGGTTGATACGACGTCGAGTCCTCTTGGTTTCCTTGGTTTCCTTTGCCTTCTTGCCTTGTCCATGGTCACTCTGTGATGTGACTCCTTCTTTCTCTTTACCTTTTCCTCGGCCACGCTTAATGCCATTGGCTTCCATGTCAACCTCATTTGAATTTGTCACCTCTACCACATGCACATTTGGATCTGGCAAAGGTGGAACTCCTTCTACCCCTTGTGGAGGTGGTCTTGGTCCATTTGGCCTTTGTAGAAGCCTTGGTTGTTGACTAGCTCCTTCTCCTGCATTCATCACTGGGTAATTCAAGTTAGGTCTCCCTGGCTCTCCACGGGGCCAAGGACAATTATACATCCCATGTCCAGAATCTCCGCAATTCCAACATTGCAAGACTCTCCTAGTTCGTGGCTCTCTCTCTTCTGACTTCTTTGCTTGTCCCTTTGGACCTACAGCTTGTGCAAGGTGAATTGACAAGCTGCTTAAAGATTCATTTAACTTCTCAATCACTTCAGCTGTTACCTCAGGAAGCTCCCTAGATGTTGATGCTTGTGACTTACCTTTGGGTCTAAGACCTTCTATTGGAACCTCTCCCCTTAAGCACTTGAGTTTCCTATACTTCTCAGCAGAGCCCTAGTTTCAGCTGCATCAAAAGTAGCAGGTGCACCCGCCTCAACTTTTACCTTAAGGTCAGGAAAGAGTTCGGCTATGAACCTCTCCTTCTTTAAAAATTATGCACCATCACCAGGGTTAGCAACATTTCGTATCCATAGAGCCCAAAGACGTAGAAACTCTTGCTTGTACAAGTAGTAGTCATCTAAGTCTTTTTGCTTATGAGAAACAATGTCTTGCCATAGTTTTTGAGTGTTTTGGGGATCAAAGAAGTATCTCTTAAAACGATTCAAAACTTCTGTGTAATTCCCCTTAACTTCCTCAGGCAAAGAGTCAAACCAAGTACTAGCATCTTTCCTAAGGACCACCTCAAACATTTCTACACGTTCTTGATCGGTTACTATCCTCTTGATACGGCAAGACATCTTGAAATTTGCTAAAAATAATTCTGCATCCTCTCCACGCTCTCCAAAGAAAAGAGGATATCCATACATTTGGCGTTGGCTCTCCATTATTATGAAAGATTACAACACGAGTTACAATAAGGGATACAATAGAGATTTAGAACCACTCGCCTGCAAATGAAGAAGTAAGAAAATACCACTCTAGGTTTTCTTCTTCAGCTATCCAAGCTTCAATGAGGTCTCGATTTGTCTGATCAAAACAAAAAGGTAGACTATTGATGAGCTCTAAGAAGGGTTGAAATTATTCAAAGCTAAGGCGATAAATAGAAATCTCTAGAACTTCATTTTCTAGATCCAAAAGAGCAACCATGTCCCAAGTGATAAATTGCACTTGCTCTACAATTCCCAACGCACAAGCGGTTTGTATAAAAACTAGATCTTCATGCTCGTCGAAGGCCGTGAGAAAGTAGCAATTGACTAGGAGCTCCTTTCCTTCGAGTTCCACACAGTCGAAGTGAGGCAACCTTCTCACAATTTCATAAAGAACATCCTCATCAAGTCCAATCAAGTTTGCAAGATTTAAAGACTCCACTTGTGCTACAAAATTCCTGGACAAAAACTCCTTAGGATTATGGTTAAATCATTCAAAAGCATAAAGAGATTTACAATGTCTCTATGAACAAAGTGTCATAGAAAGTAGAGAAGGATGAGAATTTATACAAATTTGCAATCTTCTCTATGCTCTCTTTATTAAGACAAGCTCTGAATAGCTCCCTATCTCCTTTGTTGAAAGCGAAAGGAAGACTATTAATAAGACGCAAATGAGGGGAAAATTCACCAAATGTGAGTCTATGAAGCATGAACTCTGGCCGCAAGTTTCCTGAAGAGTCTTCCTCAATGGTGAAATGCACTCGCCAAACGCCAAATTTCACTCTATTTACCAATCTTAGGGCACACACTAGTTGGATGAATGCGCGGTCTTCCTTAGTGCCCAACAAGAAGAGGAAAATGGAATCCATGCGTAGGACCTTTCGTCTTAACTTCACCACCCTCTTGTTATGAGGGAGACGCCTTACTACTTGCTCCTACAACTCAATTGGTAATAGAGCTAGATCTCTAAGGATTGAACTTTCACTGCACACACATTCCCTGTTAGAACAAATGATCGTTTTTTGTTTCTTGTAACAACTTGGACAAAGAAAAAACAAACATACACACTATTTTGCCGGGCTGCACTTCATTTTAAAATAAAATGAACACATGTACATCAAAAGAAGTGTGGTAGTTGATGAGAGGTAGAATGACAGGGTTTGGTGATGCAAGAATTTCTCCTACTCTTTGGGCATCAAACATGAACACCATTCGTTGTTAAAAATGGATCTTTCTACTAATTGCAATGTTTATTCTAATGTGTGGAGTAAAATAAAAGGGAAAAAACTCTATTCCTGGGCCATTATCCATGGCCTATGCATGTCCTAATGCTTAAAATAACACAAAAATATAGACGTCCAAGCTAATATCGTACCTAATGAGAGGCAAAATAAAAGGATTTACCGAAGTGTTTATCTCGGCTAACCTAAGAGGACCTAAAATCCTACGAATTACCCATTGAAATTGCAACTTAGTACTAACAATTATGTGTATCTTTTGCCTTGCAATGGGAATGAAAGGATCATACAAACTCTCGTGATTCATGCAAACTACTTGACTATGCTAAAAGTTGATCCTACACAAAAACATACACGAGTTGTTGTCCTCAGTGGGGGCACCAATTTGAAGCGGTCCGGGGCGGGCAACAAGAAGAGCAACCTCTAGACACCCTTCAAGGGTCCCGTGCTGCTCAATGGGGCTGGGGCACAACACAACACAAACCAAAACAACAAACCCCCTGCCAAATCCCAACTACACAAGGGGCACCACCTAGTTTAAGAGCTAACTAGGACGCAAAAGAGGAGAATCGTTAGAGAAACCCACAAACAAGCAAGGAATTTACACTAACCCTAACACCAATGGAACACTCTCACACACTAAAACACGAGAGAGAGAGAGAGAGAGAGAGAGAGAGAGAGAGAGAGAGAGAGAGAGAGAGAGATGGTGTTCGGGCTGCTTTGAAGTGTATCGTTAATGATCAAGCAAACATAAATATATATATGTAAGAAAGAGAGAGAAGGGGGAAGGGGGTGCTTGTTGCACTAATGCCTCCTTACAAATCTGTCATGACCAATCAAAGTGAGATTAGTATTTGTTCAACATAGCCTGAGTAAATTACACCACAACACATCACAAGAAAAAAGCCACCCCAATCACTGTCTTAAGGACAGGGGAGTCCTCTCCACCCTGTCGCCCTCTTACAGCATGTGGGATTTATGGCTAAATTGATAACAATACCCGAAGACTAGCTATCAAGAACTTAAATACAAACACCAAGACACTTACACATCATTATTGTCCATGACTTCATGTTGGAAGGGAGACAAGGTATCCATGCTTAGTCCAAATTCACCCTCCTTGATTCAGCAAATGTTTGGCTTACTCTAGTAGGAGAAATGATAGAGTTCCGTTGCTAATCACCTCTAATACAACACATACATATGCCTAATGCCAATGAGATTCCACTCAAGAGATCCTTCTCAAGAGGTTGAGCTTGTCTTCTCAAGCTATAGCATAGTGCTCTTTCTTCTCCCCCCTTTTGTGCTAGCTACACCCTCCTTTTATAGCAATTTTGAAGGCTAGGGTTACTCCTCTAACCATGGTTGGGTTAGATTTTCAGCAATTTATCTAATTTCTTTTTCTTGGAATTATCAAGAAGTTGGTGGGGAAAGAATGAGGAGAGAAATGGAGGTGATAGGACTTTTCATAGTGGGTTAGTGTTAGTAGAGTTAGTATTAATTTACAAATGGAATTGGATATTTACAATGGGAGTATCCATGTAGGATACAAATAAGGAAGAAAAACTCTTAAGAGGTAAGAAAAGGTGGATTTCTTACAAGGTTGATGCTCCAAGTGTCTTGAGTAGGGCCAATTTTGAAGCTTGTTGACGGTCCACTAGCTTTGACGGTACATTTTTTTTCCACTCTTGACCTTCCTTGAGAGACAAGGTAATTGAAGCTGAGTAATCAACCACCATGATGCTGTCTTTTAAGAGAAGAGGCTGAATTTTGTGGTTTTTTTGATAGATATGGGTAATTTGGAGGAGGAAAAATGAGACTAGGTGGTCAATTTTGGAATGGAATTGTGTGTGGGAGGTATGAGTTCACCATGGTTTCTCTTATTCTTCAAGGTTGAGGAGAAGGTGAGTAGGGTGCAAAGAGGAGTGGTGAGAGAGATGGGGATGATGAGTGGAGAAGTGTGTGTGAAAGAGGAAAATGATAAAGTGGAAGAGAGAGTGTGGCTGCATAGCATGGAAAAATTGGGGTCCACTAATAAAATCATAGTTCACAGCTCGTAGCTCAAAAAAATATGAAAAAATTTGAGGCAAAAGTTCAGTCCACGAGCTACAACTTTTGTTTGTATCACCTTTTCAAATTCGGAGAGCAAGTGAACTTTAAAAATTCAGCAAAACCGACCGTTTTTTTCCACTGCACAAGGTCCTTGTGGGGTCCTTCTTTGGATGATTCTTTTGAATACCTCCAAGAGTGAGCCCTCCATAGTGCATGTATGCATGCCACCTACCCTTGACCTTATTTGGTAGGTCTATAATTGAAGATATTGTTGAGATCATGATATAAGTGAATAGTACAACTAAGAAAATCAAATATTGAGGGGTCTAAAAAATATGTACATGTCAAATATAAATAATATAAGTGGAAAAAATATAAAGGGGTCAAAAGAAATCTCTCTTATTATGAGGTTATCATAAAAAGATAAATATTTTTGGTGTTCTAATTTTTTAGAAAAAAAACAAAATAGATGTAAGAAGGGAAAAATCACAATAGTGAAAAAATATACACATAAATAAAACTAGTTTTTTTGGATTTTTGTTGGGGTGGAGTTACACCAAATATAAGAGAAGCTTACATGAAAATATTTCTATATGGAATAAAGAGTATGAAAAATGGTAAGAAAAATTGTGGTAATGGTGAGGCAATGTACAGAGAATAAATAACACACACCTAGGTAGAAATATTTAAATAAATGCCAAAATAATTATGAAAAAATCTTTTATTTAGGCCGTGTATACAAAGAAATATTTACATACGCATGGGCCATAATATACTTATATTTTTTATATTTTTAATATTTTTTTGGCTCAACTAGCCCAATGACTAGCTAATTGAGGGTTTTTTATTTCAGTAAGGAGATATGGGAAAAGTCCCCTACTCACACACGCCTATGTACAGTGAAATGGTAGGGATAGCCATAGCGTTTGGGTGAATTTGGTAGGGTGGAGTAACTTACTATGGCAATTATAGAGAGCTGAAAAACAGCTATCACTATCAAGGAAATCGGAAAATCTGGCTACCAAAGATGCCAGGTAAACATTCTTCAAGCAAATGACTTCAGCTTGAAAATAATCGCAATTTCACGGAAGGCAAAATCAAGGACAATGTCACAATCAAGGCAAAGGATATCTGCAAAGACACGCTAATCACACGATGCAGATACAAATTATGGGTACCAAAAGAACAAAAAATAACGAAGAAGATTGAAGTCATCTCTAGCTCTCAAGAAATGTCAAGACATGATAGACAAAGTGTTACGGGGAATGGAGCGAACCAATCTTCTCAACCAAGGGACCAACAACAACAAAAAGAAATTTTGACAACCAAGGTCACCCAGGTATTGCAAAAGAAACCAATATTGCCAGTATGGTCCTTTACAAATCCTCTCTTCGAGGATGGGAGTTTTGAATTTCAAAACCTATTCTTGGTCGAAAGCTCCTGAGAGTAAGTCAAGTCACCATAAAAATAATGGCATAAGAGTCAAGAGTCGGGCAGCTGAGCCACTAAATGAGCAAGCATTAGACCCAAGCTTCATGTCTTAATATTCTTTGTGGTCTATGAGTCTAGATATTTAGATTAAAGCTCAAGCTGGAGAGTTGAGCATACATAAAGTCATGTCACTCATGCTGGAAGAGGTGAGCATAAGAGTCAAAGTCTACTATTTTAAATGGTGGAGTGGCGGAGTAGTCCAGAAAACACTCACGCACATGAACATAGTGAGGAGAGTGGAAAAAACCTCGACGACAAAAACCCTTCTTGTGAGTAACAGCAGCTCTTGAAGTCAAATATATTTTTGCTTCTCTAGCTACGTTCACTCCTGGAAGCACCCATTCAAACTCCTCTCGCACCACATATTGTTTCCCATGCATCTATTTGTGCAAGCATATATAATGTCCCATCATTGGACATTTGCATTTGACACGATTTGTGTTCCACCCATGCACTTACACAACAAAATGACGATGACAAAGTGGTAACAGGTTTCATAAGAATTTGCTCAACAACATTGACTCTGACTTCAAGCTACTAACACTTATCCACTTTATATCCAATAATAGTATCCATATGGCCATAAGTACTTTAACTCAACAAAACTCGGTTACATCAAACATAAGTACATATAGCCTCACATTTAATGGTGACTAAAGGCATTTTTTTCCCACTGGGTGACCTTCATTTTGTAATATACGTCACATTTTATTTTTACTATTCTATTTTTCTTATTAAAACATAGAAAAGCAGACCAACGACATCCCCAAACAACTGCATGCTCATCAACTACAGGATCAAAGGGGAGCGGCCTAGAAAAAATTCCAAAAGGCTTCAAGTTTACAGGTACACATGTAGAATGACACCCAAAGAACAAACAATATAGAGCTGCCATGATAAAGCCTTGCTGCAACAACAAACCTCACTTGACTTATTCACGCTACAACAACCAATCGGAGGGGGAGAGCTATGGCTTCAACTACACTACATGTACAAGAAAAAGGCACCTAGACAACATACAAAGCATCTGGTAGAAGCAACTGCAACAACAAAATCTTCAACCAACACCAAAACATGAAGCACTCATCAAGGCCACTCCAGACATAGGGTCTTGTCGGGGATGACAAGACTTTGGAGGGGGAGAGTGTTGAAAGGTCAACCTTTCAACAACGCTTCCACAAAGATTCCATAAATATTCCTCAAAGATTCTCTAAAGATTCCAAATAAAAATGATGATGAAGTGATGAAGACGAAGATGGATGCTGTAATGTGAAGATACAAGCTCATGGACATCATCGAATATCTCGTTATTATTATTTTGAGCCATTACGGCCACTTTTGTAATGTTTACGAGAACTTCATATTTTAAGTCGACAATTGTATTTTGGCCAGAGATGCTTGTTGGATGAGCAAAGCCAGCTCACAGTGTTGTAATTAAACTCTATAGAAGCCTAGGGACAAATCAGGTCATTTTGGTCGGACATTAGGTTTTCCAAGGCTTAGTATATAAGCCAAAACCTAAAGCTTTGTAAAGGAGACTTCTAATAAATCTGATCTTCTGTGTCATTGGGAGACTGCGAGAGAGTGAGAGAGAGAGTGTGTGTGCTACAAGAGCTACGGTGGTCGGAATCGCAAACAGAGAGAAGCAGTGTGTTTCCCACGAGGAGAGCTACGCGTTGATGCTTACATCACACGCGTTCGTCTGTGTTTTGGCAGATTCACCCGCGAGCTACTTTTGGAGTTTCGGTGAGTAATTGTTGTCCGTTTTTTCATTTCAGCATATCCACGCGATCAAAGCGAGTAGAGCTACACATTAGGCACTTTAGTTTTTGGAAACGTCGACCTGTAAAAACCGGCCAGACATCCTACACGTTTTCTGCACGGAGGATATTGAGTAGGTTTTTTTGGTCACGGACCTTAGGGAGAGTGGCCTATTGGTGTTGATAGGATATCCCTCAGGTTTCGTAACGTTTTGAGAACGTCTAATGGGCTTTTGGCTTGCGGTAGCATCATAGGAGACTCTCACATTCACAGAACCGATGGCATGTAGAGTTGCTATCTCTGTAGGAAGTAGTCATTAGTCGGTCGAGTAGAGGTTGACACCCTTTGCTTGCTTCCACGCGCCTGCGGGTCGAGCTTCGTCCTCAGTTGACATTATATGTTAGGTGAGTTCTCGCTATGCTAACGTCCGTCGCGGCGTATCCGTCCAACAGTGACAAAATTGCCAAATGTTTTTCCATTGGGCTCGCTAAGGGCCCAATGATTTTTTTTTTTGGCAATTCTACCATCCCTGACCATCGATGGCCATGAAACTCTATATAGGTGGAGAGTAGGACACTTTATTTATTGCTACAAAGTTTCATGGACGTACATTGCCATCTTCTTCCGCATGCCCTACACAATTGCCAATTTTTTGCCATTGGGCTCGCCAAGGGCCCAACGTAAAAAATTGGTGATTGTGTCGTCCTTCACTGTCAAGACGGATTGCGATGGCCATGAAGCTTTGTAGGGATAGATAGTAGGGTGCTTTTCCTACTCTTGCAAAGTTTCATAGCCATTTGTTGCCATCTCATTTATCATGTGTGGCACAATCACCAATTTTTTGTTGTTGGGCTCGCCAAGGGTCCAACGACAAAAAAATGGCAATTGTATCGTCCCCAATTATCGAGATGGATTGCGATGGCCATGAAACTTTGCGAGAGTAGTGGTTATGGTGCTTTCCTTGCTTTTGCAAATTTTCATGGCCATCCTTGTTGTCTTGTTGCTCAGGCCATGCACAATCACCAATTTTTTTGATGTGGGGCTCGCCAAGGATCCAACAATAAAAAAATTGTCAATTGTGGTGTCCCTAACCATCGAGATGGATTGCGATGGCCATGAAACTATGTACATGTAGGGAGTAGGATGCTTTCCACACCCTTGCAAAGTTTCATGGCCATAAATTTTTGTCTCATCGGCCATGCATGGCACAATTGCCAATTTTTAGCCATTGGGCTCACTAAGGGCCCAACGATAAAGAATTGGCGATAGTGTCGTCCCTGACCATCAAGATGAATTGTCATGGCCATGAAACTTGGCAGGGTGGGGACTATGGTGCTTCCCTAACCCTGTAAAGTTTCAGGGCCATCTTTTGTTGTCTCATCGGTCATGTGTGACACAATCGTCAATTTTTTGCCATTAGGCTCGTCAAGGGCCCAACGACAAAAAATTGGTGATTATGTCATCATTGGTTGTCAAGAAGGATTGCGATGGACATGAAACTTTGCAAGGGTATATATTAGGGTGATTTATTTGATAGTGAAAATTTCATGGCGATCCATTATCGTCTGATTGGTCATTAGAAAATTTCGGAGGTCATTTGGAGGGCCTTCTAAGAAATTGTATTTCTCTCTCTAGAAACTTTTTTTAAAATGCACTTGCACCTTGTGAGTACGTCCAAAAGGACAACCAGACACTCTGAAAAGTAGATTTATATTCCCAATCGTCCTTGAAAATGTTCACTTTTTTATTTAATGCGAGCATCTTTTTCAGGAGGCAGGTGCGGCGCATTCAATGCAGCTTACGTCATCACTGAAAGTTGAAAAGTCACAAACTATAAAGTAGTGATAAATTTTGAGGATTTTGACACCACCAATGCATCCGGAACGCCAAAATACCTTAAAAACGAATGTCTACTTGTCTCATTCCGACATCCGGAGAGGCAAAAAATGTCAAAAACCCCCCAAAAATGGGCTTTTTACTAAAGGCGCGCGAGGAGGCATTCTAAAATTTTAGGATGCCCCTCTGCGCGCCGTTAGTACAAAGCCCATTTTTGGGGGTTTTTGGACACTTATCTTTCCAAAAAGCCCCTTTTTAGAGGTTTTTGGACATTTTCCTCTCAAAAAGCTCCCTAAAAAAAAGAAAAAAGGGCCTTTTTACTAACGGCGCGCGAGGAGGCATTCCAAAATTTTGGAATGCCCCCTCGTGCGCCGTTAGTACAAAGCTTTTTTTAGTGATTTTTGGACACTTATCTTTCCAAAAAGCCCCTTTTTAGAGGTTTTTGGACATTTTCCTCTCAAAAAGCTCCCTAAAAAGAGGGAAAAAGGGCCTTTTTACTAACGGCGCACGAGGAGGCATTCCAAAATTTTGAAATGCCCCCTCGCGCGCCGTTAGTAAAATGTTTTTTTAGGGGTGTTTGACATTTTTGGCCTCTTTGGATGTCTAAGCGAGGCAATTGGACATTCATTTCTAGGAGATATGTGTGTTCCGGACGCATTGGCAGTATCAAAAGTTTCAAAATTTTCCACCACTTGATAGTTTTGTGACTTTTTGAGTTCTAGTGATGACGTATCCCGTATCAAATGCACCGCATCTACCTTCTGAAAAAGGTGCTCGCATTAAATAAAAGAGAGTGCGCGTCTTCAAGGACCACTAGATTATTAAATGAGGAGAGGGACACCTTTTATATTTTTGTTAATAATAATCTATTTTTCTACGTAACGTAGGCTCTTCTCTCATTGGAGGCGCTTATTTTCCTCTCTCTACCAAAAGGCCCTCCAAAAGACCTCCGAAATCTCCTAATGCATACATGGCACAATCACCAAATTTTTGTCGTTGGACTCGCTAAGGGCCCAACGACAAAAAGTTTGCAATTGTGCCATCCCTAACTGTTGAGATGGATTGTGATGACCATGACACTTTGTAGGATTAGGGAGTAGGCTTCCTTGCTCTTATAAAGTTTCATGGGCATCCGGTGCCGTCTTGTTGCTAAGGCTCTGCACAATCACCATTTTCTTTGCAATTGGGCTTGCCAAGTGCCCAATGACAAAAATTGGCAATTGTACCATCCTTGACCATCAAGAAGAATTGCAATTGCCATGAAACTTTGCAGGTGCAAGGAGTAGGGTGCTTCCCCCATCCTTGAAAAGTTTCATGGCCATCATCTCGTCGGAGGTCATGCCAATTCTTTTCCATTGGGCTCGTTAAGAACCCAATGACAAAAAATTGGTGATTGTCCATCCTTGACCATTGAGACGGATCGCAATGGCCATGAAACTTTTCAAGATTTGGGAGTAGAGTTATAATGTTTCATGGTCATTCATTGTTGCCATCTCATTGGTCATGTGCAACACAATTTGCCACTAAAATTTTCCTCCCAAATTTAGGATATTACCATCTCTTGCTCACTAAATTGATGCCCAAGCCACAAGTGCTTCTGAAAGTTGGTAACCTGGACTCCCACTCCACCTGCCTCCTTCACATGACAGATTCTCCATGGCCCCAAATGACGTGTACAAACTTGGCAGAAATTCACTTGCTCTCATTTACCCAACAATTGCTCCCAAAAGGCCGTTAATTCTTGCTAAGTGCCATACACTACATAGAACCCTTGATAACCTTGGAAAGCCTAAAAAGATTCATGTCAGCAGACCTACTGAGTCAGTCAAAACACAACAAAACTAGCCCCTTTGAAAAATTCATCAGCCCATAACTTACCCTTTTGAGATCAATTGATTATAAACACTGGCATGCACCACAATTCAAGCAGTTCAAGTCTATCTTCTTACATCAACCCTAACCATTCATATGCACCTGCCCACTTTGATAAGGATCTACAAAGCACCCCACTTCTAAACTGCAATATATTGCACACCATAGCTTCGATTGAGGAATTGTCCCGACCGGCTTGTAAAGAACCTTGAGCACCACCTCCTACCACACATTCCCAACAGTTTGGACACCTTGAGTAGACAACCTATTTAGCTCCATATAGGGCCCGTCTATAGTATTCACACATATGAATAAAGCTTCTTAGCTCGTGTAGCTTCTTTGTATTAGTCCATGCTTTTATTACCTCTAGCTTTGATGGATCCATACAGATACCATCTTGAGAGATAATATGACCCACATATTGAATCTCTTGAAGGAAAAAATCACTTTTCTTTTGGTTGAGAAAAAGCTTGTTCTCCCTCAATGCTTGAAAAATCACTTGGAGATGTTGCTTGTGCTCCTCCAAGGACTTGGAATAGATGATGATATCATCAAAGAACATTCTAGTGAATTTGCAGTAGGGTCTAAATATTTTCTCTATTAGACAATTGAACATGGCTGGTGCATTAGTCAAGACAAAAGACATGACTAGATATTCATAAAGACCAAGCGTTGTACGAAAAGCGGTCTTTAGGATATCTTCATCCACTATCATTACTAGTACGGCCGGCCGCCTTCGGCGGCCTCTCTCTCTCCCCCTCTCCCCCTCACTCATATAAATCGGAACTCACCGGATGCAACAAACTTTGACACGTGGCACTGAAAAACCAGTCTCCTTAATATATAGTATAGATTTGATGATAGCCACTTTTAAGGTCAATCCTACTGAGCTAGGTGGAGCCTTGTAGCTTATCAAACAGATCTTCTACCTGAGGCACGGGATATCTATTTTTGATAGTGATATGGTTTAGTGCTCGATAGTCCACACACATACGGTATGTACCATCTTTCTTTTGCACTAAAAGGACTAGAGAATAGAAGGGAGAGGAGCTAGGCCTCACCATCCCTTTGTCTACCAGTTCTTGTATATGCCTCATGATCTCCTCTTGTTGAGCTTGGGAAACTTGATAAGGAGGCTTGTAGGTGGTGAGCTTCCTGGTAGGAGCTCAATTCGATGTTCATCATCCCCTTGTTTTGAAGGTAAGTCCATACGGATATCATCGATGAACACATCTTGGAATCCTTTTAGAGAATTAGATAAGTCTAACTCTTCTTGATTCCCACCATTTACATTTGATGAAATATTACGACCTTTTAGGGACTCTTTGACAAAAATCACGTACACAAAAACAGAGATCTTCATTGATATATCAAAAGAAGGAGGATTTACAAGTGGTATAGTATGACCAGACTCACTAGCATCATTATACATGTTCTTTTACCTGTAGGTGAAGTAGATTCTCCTTTCAGAGAACTTCATGTTGACAGCCATGCGGTTGAACCAGGTTGCCCTTAGGATAGCATCCTCATGCTCGAGAGGAGAGCTTTAAATAAGTCTTCTTTGTCAGCATATCTTTGGACATGAAGGCTCAACTTCCAAATCAAGGGAGTAACGGATTCTTGATGTCCCCTGAAAGCGGTATCGGCAGTTACAGCATCTCCCATCTCAAAATCTTGAATGCCCTACTTGGTGGCCAACTCCGTTGATATGAAATTGTGAGTAGAGACAAGGTCAAACAATGCTCCCTTACCTTTCCCCAAGCATAGGAGAGAGGTGATCCCTTGCAATGAGCATCCTCTTTTGGAGCTTTGATGGTGGAACTTCTAGGAGTCTCATTGCGAGCATTTTTCTTGGGGAAAGAAGGATAACCATGTCCTTGCTCCCCACACTTAGAACATTTATGGTCCTTGCAAAAACCTTCAAGCTCTTCAAGAGAGAGTTTATTTTTACCTTTATAAACTCCCTTCTCCTTGAACCGATTGTTGTTGTTGTTGTTGGAATTGCTTTGGGAAGAATTTTGAGCATTGGTTTTTTCCTTAACATCATTTTTGTCTTTGTTTTCCATGGGCTTGATATTCCGTCTAGACCCTTGTTGGAAATTGATGGGCAAAGCAACCATAGTGTGGTGGATTACTTTGGTGATAGAACTAGGCCGTTGAGAGTTGTCATACTCGGCCATCTCTTCAGATAATCCCGCATAGAATTGTTGCTTTTGCTCGGCAAAGTCTATCTTTTGGAAGACAATAGCCTTGAGATGTAAACCCCAAAACTTATTTACATATTTTTGGATAGACTCATGAGAGAGAAGCTTCAAACTACACCATTCCGTGAGCTCTTTGTCCTTTGCCTCGCTTGCAAGGAATTACTTCATGATGGAAACTCGTAGAGTTTTCCATGTCTTTGGGGCTTTGCCATTGCCACGAAGGCTAGCCCACCACTGACGAGCCGATTTCTGGAAGTGCATATCTACATGGTGTAGCTTGGAGGAGAATGTGAACCCATCATCTACAAAGACCGCTTCAAATTGGTAGGTGAAGGCCAATACTTTGTCGGTAGCAACAAAGGTGTTCATAGGTGAGAAAAGAGATACTCTTTCCTCCCTCTTTGAACTTCTTGAGATTTTGTGACCTTCACCATGCAGGGTAAGATTTTTGATGTTCTTCCCTATTGTATTCTCTAAGAGAATAGCCATGGCTTTCATCGAAAGAGGAGGAAGAAGAAGAATAAGGAGAAGAGGATGACCTCTTTCTTGCCCTTTTCTTTATTTGTTTCCTCTCTTCCCTTTTGGAGTGACACGAAGAAGGACTGTGGGTTGAACTTTCTTCTTGGGAGGAGTTGGCGGTCATCTAAACCACCATCTTTGTGGAGCCACATCTTCAGAGGAACTTAAAGATTCATTAATTTCTTTGTCTTTGGATTCCTCCTCTCGTATGGGAGAGAGTCTTCAATTGGGGGTCTCTTCAAGAGGCCTCCTAAGCTCTCTCTCCTCTTGGAGAGGAAGGGAAATCCCATAAGCGCAAAGTTGTGTGAGTAACTTTGGCTTGCAAAGCTGGTTCTCCCATAGCTTGCTTCAACCTAGTAACAAGATAATTGACAAACATGGGAGCATCATCAATTATAGCACCATCATGTGCAAAATCAAAGTTATCAATGTTCATTCTACTCTCTTGGTTATTGTCAACCATGTTAACAAAATTTAAGTGTTTTCTTAGTGTATTCTTTGGCAATTCTGAACCTTAGTTGCTACTCCTCTTAGCCTTTGAAAATCATCACTTAAGTATCTACATCCACGGCTCAAATTGGTTAATTATGGAGAGTAGTGGAGTAGGTCTGATAACACAAAATTGCCAAGGGCTAGCTCCTTTTGGACAAGCCGTAGGCAAGTATACAAAGACCCCATTATTAAGACCAAAGCTCTTGTGTGCACCATATCCCACATAGTGGGCTCAACAAAACCGATAATAGATCCCAGTCCCAATTACCCTAATATAAATAAAAAATCAACCTTAATAGGCTACTTAAGGACCTCTCTTCTTAAGCAAGAAAAGAGAAACCAAATGCCATGATACCAATGTAATGAAAATGGCCTATGAACTTTGAGAGTAGCGAATTTAGGAAAATTAGAGAAAGCACTTTTGTGAGATTACTTTGAGAGCATAGAGGGTAAACTTAATTGATGGTAGAAACATAAACATAGTACTTAGTTAACTTGGCATGTACAATACTTTTGCAAGAAAGAGAGTTTAGAGAACATGACAACAGTTGAGGACTAGATTTATGTGGAGCCGGTCTCCCCTCCAATAGGCATTTGTATTATAGATTCTCCCATCAAGAGAGACTTGGTATAATACCTTTGTGTTCCTTGTGTGACCTAGGTGATGCAATGAAGATGGAAAGCTTCATGCATCACGAGCATAACATAATCTTTGCAGAAAGCAATAACTATCCCAAGCTTCAGTCCCAAGGCCTCAAACACCTTCGAAGGTGGAGAGAGCTAGCGGGGAATGAGGGTAGGGAAGAGGAAGAAGAAACATTCCATAGGAGAAAGAGATAGTTCCTCACTTATCATCACTCTTCTTGCTAGCATACATAATAGCATAGTAATGAAGATGGAGATGGAAAGATTAAGCATTGAAGCATGGCTCTTGGTTGGATTTGCATTCCATAGCCAAGAGTGTTGGTGTAGGCTACCAACTTCTCTACTAGCTTGGAGAAGGAGATGGAGCTTTTGCACTTTTCACTTCACACAATGAGAGTGTGAGTGTGTGGGGGAGATTATATCCTCCAAGCTATCCCCCTTGTTGCTTTGGTCGACCCACCCTTCTAGCTCATGCTTGAAGCTCATTGGACCCCTGAAAGCTTGGCCAATCACATACAGGATGCATAACAAGCAACAAGGGTGGTCTTGGGACATGTGTCCCCCTTTCCCCTTTGAGAGAGAGGGCTTGATAAATGAAAAAACAATTAATTAGATTAACTCATTTATTATTGGATCCCTTGGGAAGCCAACCAATAGGCTTTAGGCACACCATGAGGGCAACATGGGTAGGGGCTTGACATGTGTCCTTTCTACCTCTTGGTGCTTGGATTATCTTGTGTGTGTGGGTGTGTGTGTGTGTGTGTGTGTGTGTGTGTGTGTGTGTGTGTGTGTGTGTGTGTGTGTGTGTGTGTGTGTGTGTGTGTGTTATCTCTCATTCCCCTAGCTTTAGGGATCGCCCCCTCTCTTGTAGGGATGCTTTGACTTTGTGGAGCACAAGCACCTTGGGTAGTGTTTCCACAAGCACCTCAAGCTCCCTAGTCGACAAGCACCTCAAGAATCTTAGTCAACAAGCACAACAAGCACCTCAAGCACCTTAGTCATCAAGCACGACAAGCACCTCAAGCTTCGACCAGGTTCCCACCTCAAGCACAGCCCTAGCTTGCCTAAGGCAAAGGACTTTTTAACACTAACCTTTGAAGGTTTTCAATGAACCTAACCCTAAGGTATTTAAAACTCCATTGGTTAGCCTTGCTACTTTGATAAACCATCTCTCATTTGGACCCCTTTACCATTGGTCCCGTGTTGAAATAGATCTGTAAGCATAAGTCTATATTCTAACCCTTGTTCCCGTTTATTCTCCCACATTAAAATTAGTTTAATATGAGAAAATAATTTGGATGGTTAGATATTAGATTTTATGACATTTCCCTTCTCTTGAAATCATAGTCGTCCTCGACTATGAGGTAGAAGAGATAAAGCCTTAGTCATTGATCAATCTTTCTTAGTGGGTAGATGATCCCTTTTTACCCTACAACATCTTTCCAAGATGGATGATTAATCCAATCGGTGCTTGGGAGACATAGCTCTTTAGTCCATTTCATTCTCCCAAGTAGAATGACATATTCTACTTGGTGTTTGAGAGACGTCATCATCACAAACATGCATACTATTTAAATTTTTGCACAATAAAAAGAGAACTAGTCTTATAAGACAAAAACATTGGTCATTTAAAATAAATTTGTACATTTGCTTACTCTAATGTAGCATTGAATCATTGACAAGGTTCATACTATCCTTAAGCTGTATTCCTTGCATCCATCTAGCATATTCAAAAGGATAATTTTTGAGTTTAATAAGATACTGTCGGATAACCTTAGATACTGCCGGATAACCTTATCATGCTGTAATACCTTGTCTTCATGCCAAAGATAGCTTCGGGTTGTAGCACCTCTTCTTCGTCTTCAATTTTGGGAGGGTCTTCAATGATTGGTTCACTTGGTGGCTCTCCTTTGTAAGGCTTAACTAGGCTCACATGAAAAGCATTGTGTATGAGACAATGGTTGGGCAACTTGAGTTGATAAACCATCTCATTGATGGGCTTCAAGATTTGAAAAGGACCATAGTATCCTTTTGCTAGTTTAGCATATTACTTTTGATGACCCATAGGATTCTTGCTCGTCATTTGCCTTAATTGAGCCTTGGGAAACTTAAGTAAGACCCAATCATTTTCTTTGAACTTTAAGGCCCTTCTGTGCTTGTCAGTAGCTTTTTGCCTTTCTTGAGAGATGGATATAGCCTCCTAGATCTTTTGAAAAGATTCTTGTAGGTCACGGCTGTACTCATCGGCAGCCAAGATCTTCCCATGTACTTTAAGTAGTAAGGGACTTTTAGGTCTTCCCTTGATGATTTCAAAAGGTTCTTTTTCATAGAAGTATGGACAATATTATTGTACGCATACTCTAAAGAGGTAGGTACTTTTCCCATTGTGAGTGTTGCTCAAATTCGATGACATAAGTCTTTAGTAGATCGAGACTTATAAGATTGGCTATCTCACAATGGCCATCCGTTTGTGGGTGATAGGTCTCTTGTACCTAGATTTTCAAAGAGACCTTTCAAAAATTATTGATCATTCTAGGATATCTATCTGACACGATGGATGTTGGTAATCCATGGTGTTGGAAAATTTGGGATATGAAGAGAGTTTCCATTTTGTGTGCCTTAATAGTCTTTTTGACAGGAATAAAGTGTGCTTACTTGCTAAACCTGTTGACTATTGTCCATATTCCCGTATTCCCATGGATAGACTTGGGTAATCCAAAGATGAAATCCATGGATATACTCTTCCATGGTGAATTTGGGATAATGGTTGGAGTAATCCAGGTTGCTTCCCTCTATCATACTTGGTCTTTTGTCATACTACACATTTTGAAACATACTCTTGTATGTCCACTTTCATGGTAGGCCAGTAGAAGTACGTTCTACTCCTCGAAGAGTAGGTTGAATGCATCTATGGCCTACATAGGGAGGAGCATGGGATTCATACATGACTTTCTCACGAAGGGAGTGGGTAACACATAGCCTATTTCCGTGGAAAAGATAACCATCCTGCAAGGTTAATGGTTCCTCTTTCTTCTGCAAAGCAAGGGCTGACATTATGTCTCCAAAGTCAGGGTCAATAGCATACTCATCTATCATACAAGATAGATCATTTAGTGAGTTGCTATAGACACCGCATTAACTTTTGTTCATTGTGAAAGTGCACCGGCCGTTTGATTGTGCTTACCAGCAATGTGAGCAATATGAAAATTAAATTGCGAAAGAAAATTTGCCCACCTCATTTTTTTGTCAAAAAGCTTGGTTTGCGTCATGAAGTACTTGAGACTTTGGTGGTCGGTTTGTAAAATGAATGGAGTCCCCAATAAATAGTGCTTCCATGTGTCTAGGGCATGTAGAATAGTTAAAAGCTCTTTCTCATAAATGCCTAAGACCCATTCATCCATATTGAGCCTTTGGATCTCATATGCTATGTGTTTGAGGATTGACCGAACGGGCGTCCACCTGGCCGGACACTTAGCCGGACACCACATTTGTAGTCGATTATTCTACCGAGCTAGTGTAATGATATTCTATGTAAATCTTGATTCTAGAGTAGTAGTAGATGTTTAGTGGAGGCTATGGGGGATGCCACCTTGGGTAGGCCATTGTGAGAAGGTCAGAACGAGCGAGATGGAGAAAGAGAGAGAGAAATCGACACAGCAAGGAAAACAAAGATACGCTATGCTTGATTGATTTGTAAAAACAATACTTACAATATATGGCAGTACTTGCCATGCAAACTCAAAAGGTAACTCAAGTTTCATTTGCATGCTATAAGTGGTGTTCCCACAGGCTAGACGCTTGACACACTGGGCTTGCATACCCAACAACCCCCCCCCCGCCCGCTCAAGCCCAAACCACTGACAATCGACTTGAGACATACCATGGCAGTGTTCAATCACCTGAAACCATGAGTAGAAGTGCCCCCCTTGACAATAACATAGGTGTGTGTGCACTTCCCTCAAACAACTATCAATGTGAAACATACCTGAACTCGACCAAACAACAAAGGGTGGTCTTACCACTTTTATTTGTGGCAGTGTCTATAACCCTATACAAAATTTTGATTGCATGGAAATAACTGACAATAGATAATGTAAAATGAGGCTTTGACTGGAAAGTATATGACAAAACAAAACTATGACATTGAACTGGTAAAATAATTTGTGAAAACTTGTACTGCAATCTCGAATGAGATCTTCATGTGTAGCATTTGCTGATATGCCGAGTGCTTGAAGCAAATAGTTGAAAGAGTCTTCAATAGCTTTATTGCTAGCTTCAATTGGTTGAAAATACCTCAAATCAATCTGCATATGTGTATTTCTTCTTGTGAATGCTTTGTCTATGCATTGCCAAGTATTGTCGATGTCAACCGTTGACAAGTTTGTAAGATTCTTTGTAGTGTGCCTTTTGAGAAGCTTGGAAAATCCTCTACTCTACACAACTTTTTGAAATGCATGAAAAATTCCCAAGTGGCTCCTATAGACAACATCTTGATATGCTGCAAAACTTGCCTCACTAGCAGACTTTTGAGATGCTAGCAAAAACTACCGCACTAGCAGCTTTTTGAAATGCTATCGAAGACAATGCCTCAGCCCTCTGCAATAGCAGCATTTTGATATGCTTGAACTATTGCCTACTAGAAGTTTTTTATGTGCAGTTTTTTGATATGCAGTGTGCCTTGCCACCGCCTTGCCTAGGGCAGCCACTGAGCGTCTTGAGATGCTGCCAGTGCTCCATGCCTATCTGCGCCAAGAGCTCTTATCGCCCGCCTAGGACTCACCTGGGAGCTCTGATACCATCTATTGATCAGTGGAGGATATCGGGGATGCCACCTTGGGTAGGCCATGGTGAGAAGGGAAGAACGAGCGAGATGGAGAAAGAGAGAGAGAGAAATCGACACGACAAGGAAAACAAAGATGTGCTATTCTTGATTGATTTGTGAAAACAATACTTACAATATATGGCAGTACTTTCTATGCAAACTCAAAAGGTAACTCAAGTTTCATTTGCATGCTATAAGTGGTGTTCCCACAGGCTAGATGCTTGACACATTAGGCTTACATACCCAACAGTAGATTCCCTACATTGTAATGATGTCATGATAATTCTAAAGGTCCGTGTGATCCAGCCACACTGGCCATTTAGAATGCCCTAGGTATAAAGGTCAATAATTTTAATCCGAAAAGAGGATTATTTTTAGAGAGGAAAGAGCTCTATTGTACGTGTGTCTTAATTGCAAATTTGAGTGCTTAAATTGCTATTTTTAGTCATTTTGACCATAGGAGAGTGTTCCTAGACCATAGGGTGACCTTTCTGGATAGTTTAGTTGTAATTTTCAAGACCTTTTTATGATGGATTGTCATGTTTGTACCTTGTTGGATTGCAACCAGACTTGGTAAGATAGTGCTCCTAGGTGTCCTAGACCTCCTCCTAAAATTTTGTTGCATTTCGAGTCCATTCGAGTGCCAAAATGGTGCGATGACCTAGAGATGTGAGAAAGGACATAGGCAAATTTCCCTGATCATTGACTGATTGATTTGCTTGTTGAGTTCTTGCGTTAGCATGTTAGCTTCACTTCTTGATATTGACGATTTCAAAGAGTGCCCCATTCGAGTCACTTCCTTGAGTATTGTCATTACATTAGTGCCCGATAGCTATGCTACAAACGTCCGTTGCGGGTGATCCGCTAACATTGGCACCACTGTCGGGGATATAATCCTTAGATGGTGAGTGACCTAGTGCATATTTAGAGCGTTCTTTTTTGAATATTTGTCTCTCCATTTCATTTACACTTTATCAGTGAAGCAGCTAGATTCGAGGTTTAGTGCTTGATAGAGTCTAGAAGTTGAGGAGTTGCTAGATCTATTCTTGAGAAAAAAAGAGGGTTATGAGTGAGATAGACAAAATCATTTCATTCTTTCATTTTCTCTATGCTTTCAGAGTGTTGTACTGCTTTCCGTTTTGACTCCACTTTGTTTGTTTTTATTTCATGTTTCATTTCAGTACTTAGGAGTAGGGTAAGTAGAAACTACCACCATCAAATTTGGGCTAAAAGATTGAAGGAAAAATGAGTGAAAACCATATTTTGGCCGAAATGACCATAACTCTGAAATTATGAAAATTTGATAGTAGAGACCTCAAAAGTGATCCAAATTCAAAAATTTGTGGATCAAGGGCATTAGCAAACTATCTCGAAGCAATCTGGAAAGTTTGGCCAGATTCTGTGGAGGAACATGGACCCGATCCATGTACTCCAAAGATCATGGACAGTGCTCTCATCAAGTTTCCTTGAAAGTAAAACTCAAAAATCACATCAGAATTGACTGTTAGGACAAAAACTTCAAAAAACAGGCATTTCAGACATAGAAGTTGGGTTTTTCCAACTTTCTGGGATCCAAATTCAAAAAGGGGTGAGATTTGGCTTCTACACGCCAAAAGGGAGCATAGCAAAACATTGAAAAAAAATGATTAAAACACTAAAATTCTGCCAGATAGCCAAAAACCGAATGGCAGACAAAAAAAACTCACTTTTGACTGGGAAACAATTGTCCAAATTCAAAAAGCAGTGGTGTAGTAGACTATTGACATTGCAAGTAATCAACAAGCCAAATTTGGTATTCAGATGTAATGGAACATAGATCGCGATCCATGTACCTCATCAAAATTTTGGCTGAGATCTTAGTAGTAGGTAGCTGGTATCATTTTGAACAACTTTTCCAAAAGAACTATATGCAAAAAAGTTGCAAAAAGTGGTCAAAAGAGCCAAAAATAGAACATTGTCAAAATTATCACAGTGGACTGTAGAAGTCAGTTTTGGTAGGGCAAAACTCATTCAAATCCAAAAATTTCTTCATGGACAGGCTACAAACATATTAAGCTTTTAGCACACCGAAGATCCAGATCCAAAAGTGGTGGAACATGGATCACGATCCATGTACCCCTAAATTTATTTTGAGCAAAACCTTTTCCAGCCTGTAGCATAGACCATTGTGAACAAAAGTCCCCAAAGAATTTTTATCAAAAAATTTCAAAAAGTGGGTCACAAGAGCAAAAAATTGTTCAAAGAGGAAAACCCTAAAACAAACCTAGGGATTGACTTTTGCCAGCTAAACAAGTCCAAATCACACAGGGCATATATAGATTCACAAACTGGGATCAATATATCTTCTACAAGTGTGTAGAACCCAATGCTAGAGAGTTGACAACCCATAAGAACCTCTATGCATTCACGTATACAGATGCCCATGAACTGCAAGTTTTGATGGAGGAAGAGAGTACAAATTTGACAATCCAATTGACTTAGAATGATACACATACAAGATTACTCCGATGTCTACTTACTTTTAGCCAAAAACGATGCTAGAGTACACATCTGAGAGGACTCCACCGGGATTTTCTCCAAGACTAGAGGAGAGGATGAGAGACGTCTTTCCAAGAGACCACAAATTTTTTAGATTGGTGATTGAACCACAACGATTAAGACCATATCAAGTGGCCCAATGTATCAAGACAAAATACAATGAGTCGGAGGATCCATATGCTCATGTCTCACTCTTCAAACAAATTTTGAGAGTTGAATAGATTGCAGATTTCCATACTCAGTATGAGGGATTTGGATTGACATTAGAAAGAACGGCTTTCACGTGGTTCCAATTTCTAAACAGATATGATTTCCCAAACATAGCACAACTCTTACAAGATTTTGTAGAGGAGCTCTCAAAAAGGGGAATCAAACACAACACGGTGTCGCAGATCTATGCTTTCAAACAGAAAAAGGACAAAAAAGTGAAGAAAGCTATGCTTCGCTTCAAACATTACATAGATAGATGCCCTGTGAGAGAGCTATCTCAAGATGAGATATTATCAATTCTATTTGTAGAGGGCTTGGTGAATGAAAATCTAAAAAACGACCTACATTTGAAAGGATGCTTAATGTTTGAGCAAGTCACTAGAGAAGCTCTATGTCTAGTTGACAATTACAAGGCCTATGAAGAGGTGAGTGAAGATATAGATAACGCGACTAGTAGTGCCTCATCTTTGAAGAGAGAATCAACAAAAAAGAGAGATGTTCAAACTCCTTGGGAACCAATCATTGATCAAGTGGTCAAGGGGGTGATTAGAAGAATAAACCAAGGCTACATACAAAAACTAAATGTGCGACAACCTCAATTGACGAGATGTAATACTTGTGGAGGGGATCACCCCACTCCATGGTGTAGCACTCAACCAAAGCTGCAACAAATGCTAGGGCAACAATCATCTCTTCTAAATGATGGTAGAGTAGTAATCAACTACACTCAGTCAAACGCATGTACCACAACCCGTGAAAAACCAATATTCCATGGATGCAAATACGCTCATGTTCATATCTAATCAAGAGTATGGTTCAAAGGCCATCCTCACAAGACAAGGAAAACTATTGGGGCTGGATCACCAGCCATGAAACAAGAAGGTCCATGATATGAGTGTGGAGGTGATCATTGGGCACGAAGTTGTCCGAACAAGGGTCCACAAATAGAATTATTTGTATTTTGTGAATGTTGTGGAAGAGACCATCTACGCCAACATTGTGCTAAGAATCCAAACTACTAAGGGAAAGCAACAATAAATGTTGTAGGCATAATGCCTTCTTCAAACAAAATCTGAGGTAGAACCCACAATTCTTGTAAAGGTGATGACTCGAGCTCAAGCTCAAGAAGCTCCCAAAAACAAACCAACCGAGGAAACCACATTGCATGTTCAAATAGAAATCAAGAACATATCGGTGAGAACAGGAAGAAAATTGTGGAAAGCCAAAAGGGACAAATTGAAAGAAAAAAGACTACATGAGAAAGTTGCTTTGGAAACTAAACTGAATCAAACAAGAGAACATCTTAGACAAGAGCAAGAAAGGAACAAAAACGCAAAGGGACCTAAAGAGTCAAATACTGACTCAGGTGGTTCAGTCTTGATGAAAAAGTCTTTGAACCCTTAGATGTAATTTTGAAGGCTTATGAAGCTAGGCTAAAACTAAATCAAACCCAAGAGCATAGCTAGCTAATGTATCCTCATCTAGGGTATGAAAAATAGAGGTTGTAAATGTGCAAGGAGCTCATTCGGAAGGCCCAAGCTCTTATGGAACCACATATTCCAGATGCTCCAAAACTGGAGGTGCTAATCCACACAAAATTGCTAATCCACACAAAATTGGAAAATCATGGTATTGTTAACAAAGACCAAGAAGAGCCAAAAGTTGAGGCACCTCTAGATACAAGGGAAGTAGCCAATACCATAGATGGGGTAGGCTCACAAGCAGTGATGCCTATTCCAGAGGTAGAAGAACCATGGCCACAATCCTTATGGGAATCGATCAGACACCAAAAAGATGGTAGTGCTACTTTACAGCCAGCACCTATCCTTGAGATAAACATGGATCACAAATTTTTCCCAGGGGATATACTATCTCTATATGGGGATGACAGGTTTGTCGCGTCTGAAGAGAGCAAAAATCTCTACAAACTTTGCTATCTTTTATAGGAAAACTCGAAACAAAATCGGAGGTTAAAATGGTACCTTCTCAATGGAAAGCCACACAAAAAATGATGGATACCAGGAGCTTGCACAAATTGATGTCTTCTCTTATACACTGCATACTTTATCTCTCAAAGTTGCTAAAACATTACAAGAGTTACTTCACATTAGCAACGCTCGTAGTGTGACGCTCAAAAGTTAAAATACACGGTGTTGCTATGGGCATCGCTATGACAGTTGCTATTTTCTTTGTTGCATAGCAACACCCATAGTGACGTCGACAGGGGTAAAAAATAAACCAAGAGCGCCAAAAACCTAGATCTTAGATCTGAGTTTCGGCGCTCTAGCAAAACTCTCTCTCTCTCTCTCTCTCTCTCTCTCTCTCTTCCCCCCCCCCCCCCCCCGACACACACACACACAACACTGTGTCTTTGATCGAGAGAGAGAGAGAGAGAGAGAGAGAGAGAGAGAGAGAGAGACAGAGAGAGAGACAGAGAGAGAGAGAAAGATAGATTGAAAAAAAGTAGAGAAGATATGAAATGAAATGTTATATTAAAATTTAGGGTTAGGTTAGATTTAAAATTAACTTAAGATTAGGTTATATTAAGATATAAGATTAAGTTAGATTACATTTAGCTTATATTTAAAATTTATGCTAAATTTAAAGTTTGGTTAAGATTTAAATTAGATTTAAGATTATGTTAGATTACATTTAGGTTTATGTTAGATTTAAGTTTATGTTGAGTTTGAGATTAGATTAGGACAAGATTTAAGATTATCTAGGTTAGATTTAAGTGAAGATTGGATTTAGATTTAAGTTAGATTACATTTAGTTTAGGATTTAAGATTAGATTAGATTTAGGTTTATGTTGAGTTTAAAATTAGATTAGATTTAGATTTGTGTTAGATTTAAGATTAAGGCAAGATTTAAGATTAGCTAGGTTAGATTTAAGATTATATTAGATTTAGGTTAGATTTTAGGTCATATCAATGAAGGCTTTGCCCAAAGAGCAAACACTAGGTACACAACAATATGTATATTCCCATCAAAATTTGAAACCTGTTAACTTACCCACTAACCATGTTGAATTAGCTCAGAATCACCATATGTTCAATTAGGTTAGATTTAAGATTAGATTTTGGATTTAGTTTTTGTATTAACGAAAAAAAATTAGAGTGAGGCGAACGGTGATCCCTCTATTCCTCTCTACGAATGCGACCTTAAGTTGGAAAGATTTCAACGGCATGATACTCAAATTGGAGGCCAACATGTAATGTGCTAAGTAATCCCTCGAACAAGGATTTGTTGTGAAGAGATATGAAGATGCTGTGAATTGCTACAGCTAGAGAAGAGGCAAAGGAGTTTTGTTCATTATATGCACTTTCATGTAGAGTGGGCGTGTAGATTTCTCATACCCATATATATATAGGCATTGACCAATAAAGATGAGATTATAACCCGATGGTTCTGATCTCTGTGTACCTTTAGAACGAGGTGCACGGGGATCGGACATGACTAGAGAATGTGAGGTAGTTTACAGTGTGAATAAAGAGAGAGAGAGAGAGAGAGAGAGAGAGAGAGAGATAAAAGACGGAGGATGCCAATAGAAGATTAAATTTATGTCCAGGTTATAAGGCTTTTACATTCATTATGAGTAGTGACGACAATGTGGGGCCATCCAACTGAAACACCTATCTCTCAACAAGGATCTTATGTCCTTGTAATCAATGCAAACATGTTGTGCAATGAACAAGACATGTTTCTTTGCGAGTGAGTTAATAGCTAGGCCAAACTCGCCAAATTTGACATGTTTCCTTTGCTTCCTCGCATCAAGCATTTCTCCGAATGTAAGTCCATGGCCACCCTAGCATCATGGCACAAGGAGAATAGATCTTCGGATGGTGTGCTAGGGATTCCTACAGATTGCACAGCCTGGAAACATATAGACAATGCATAGCCGGATTTTGCCAGGGAAGCTTGAAATTTGCACATAGGCCTGACTCAAAGATCAACATCTAACAGTGTATGGCCCGTTTTCATCGTCAGCTACAACATTCCCACGTGGTTGACTACCAAGAAGGGACACTTGTTTCTAAGCTTGATTGTGTCGGGGTGGTATAAAGTGAAGAATTTGGATGTGTATCTTGTCCACTATTGGAAGAGCCACAACAATTGTGGATTGGCATAGAAGTGATGGATATGAGCCGAGACACAGGTCGACGGAATGCTTTGAGTAGAGGCATTCTAATGTGGACCATGCATGACTATCTCGGACTAATAGAATGCTCAAGTGATTTATACTCAAACTCAAACACTATAAATCTTGGTTTTTCTCAAGCTTATCTATTGTCATGTGTATAGATGTAGGGCTTCAAACAAGCGGATACAGAGCATGTGTCACATCTGGACCTAGACTTAATGCACGTCGGGCGGCCTCACTGAAGAAGAAAATCTACGAAGGTCATCAAGTGTATCTTCCAGAGAATCATGAGTTAGCGATGGTCTTTTGGGAAGAGAGCCACCGAGGATGTCTGCGCAGGCATGGGTAGAGCAGAAGGAGATGTGGGATGACGGTTTGCCCCAAGGGAGAAGAGACTCTCTCTATGGTACGAGTTACCATATTGGCCCAAACTCATGATCAATCACTTGCTCGATCCAATGCACATATTCAAGAATGTGGGTAATCTGGTGTGGGACCATCTGGACGGCAAGAAAGATACTTTGGGAGTCAGAGTTGACCTTAGAAATGTGGATCGTATGGAGCAATATTGGTCGTAGATAGCAATCGATGGATCGATAAAACTCCCTAAAGCGCCATGGATTTTGACAGGAGCCCAAGAATGCAAAGTAAAGAGACCATTTGATCTGTGCAAACCCCCACTGGTGTAATGCACTCGCTCCAAACATGTTTCACTAAAGAAGGGAAGCTTATTGGTTTGAAATCACACGACTGGCATAAAATGTGTCAGGTATGTTTGAAGTTGAATATATCAATAGTGGGAATTGTGTAACAAATTCATGTGTGGACTTTAATACGATTGTTAGACGTGTTTTTTTGTTTATTTTACCCGTGGCCATTGAGGTATATTTGTCTCCTAACGTCCGTAACAAATCTACAAACTTGCGAAGTTGGTGCAATGGATCTCACAAAAGGAGATCAATGTAGACTCCATAACATTCACTAAACTAAACGCTATGGAGGTTGTATGCATGTTTGAGAAACACTTTCCTACTACCATGCTAACCATTTAGATGCATCTTCTTGTTCACATAGTTGATGAGGTGGAAATAGCTGGCACAGTACATTCCAGATGGATGTTCTTTTTAGAATGTTTCATGAAAATGCTCAAGGGATATGTGCATCAGAAGGGTCAGAAGGCACATCCGGAGGGTAGAATGGCATAATGTTGGCTGGTATCAGAGTCCCTAGTTTACATTGGAGAGTGGCTAGACGGATTTGATAAATCCCGAGACACGCTACGGCGAACCATAGATGATAAGTGCATATCAGGGATTGTCATGTGCAATCTCAGTGTTGAGAAAAAGATGACAGAATATCTAGAGGCTAAAAGCAACCGATTTTGCATGCTTCACAATCCAGTTATGTAAAAGTGGATTTCACAACATGAGGATGCAAAGCAAGAGCAACAAAGGGCATGAATCGAGTGGAAACACGGAAGACGACAGCCGATGAATTATCCGGCGGTTCTTGAAAGCCTACCAACATTCATGATCTTAGGATGGTTGCACAACCAATTGAAAAGTGCACAACAGTGCGGTGAAGAAGTAACTAAGGAGGAGTGGGAGTACTCCAGGGTTGTGCGACCAAGGTAAGTTTGCAATGTACAACTCGCAACTTTTTAGATGTTTGAACGGCCACTCATAATCTTTATTGGTTGTAGTATAATTCACACACAATAGCTATACTTGAGAAATTTAAATTGTGTTTAATCGTCATTGCTTCCACTCCAGGTATTCTCCTTCCCTCTCCTCCCTCTCATGTTCCCTTCCCCTCTTTCTCTCTCTCCCTCTCAATCTTGGCTAGCTCCAACGGTTTCAACGGCTGCGTATAAGGGTCCTGCAACAAACACAACACTCCATTAAGAACTTACAGATGTACAAACATATAATAATACTTCAATGCAAAATTATTCTCCAAAGAGGGAGCTAGAAACTCCCGATGCAGCGTAGCAATGACATAATCCTTGAAGGCTTTATCCTGAGCCCTCCAAGAGATCATGAGAGTGTGTTGCAAAACCTGTCTACACAACTGTCGCATGCGGCCCATCACCTGCTTCCCCTCAGGGGTCATAATCCTTTGGCATAGTCTGAGCAATCTTACAAGCAGGGACACTCCTCGGTGTGTCGTGAAAGTTTGATATGCTGACTACGTCGGCTCAAGGCCGATGCAGCACTGCGCTCCGAGTGCGATGGAGACTAAGACTACAATCACGAAGGAGGTGATCCGTCTCTACTCATAGATGCTACTCATTCCTCCACTAGATCTAGTTGATCGGGTGAAAGAGACGCTAAGAAGCACTCTATGTCCGCCTTGCTAGGGCGAGCACTACTACTGCCATGATCACTCATACTGATGGAGTGTTAGAATCTGCAACTGCCAAATAATATAGAAACCTACATATACAAAATATATTAAAATACCGCTCTCTCTCTCCCTCATGATAGATAAAGATATTTCGCAAGTAATTGACAAAACTATGGCAAATAGAAAAGAAATTTAATTTATGACCAGAGTGTCTTGTCACAGCTACATATAAAAGGCATGTTCTTCAAGATATAGCTTTTACAAGATATGTAGAATGCACGCGGGAAGAATTTCATAGGAATCCCTCCCCCTTTATGAGTCCTCTCTCTCTCTCTCTCTCTCTCTCTCTCTCTCTCTCTCTCTCTCTCTCTCTACATAGGAATACCTCTCCCTATTATCTATAGTATAGATTTTAACTTGTCCATGTTTTCTTCTCTATTCAATATTAAGATTAAATGTTCGTGTGTTTAATACATGTATGGATGATGATGAGTTTCTTTCTTCTTTGTCACCCCAGCAGAGGAGGTGGTACGACGAGAATCATCGCTCTGGAGCACCATCATGTTGTTCCACTCCTTTAGTGTCTCCCTCTTTGAGAGCATTCAGCACGCTCAAAAGTTTCGGTGTCGACAAGACAATCTTCACACTCGTCTAGGCAGCGACGCTCTAGTGGTGGTGGTGGCAGTTGCGTGGGGATGTTGCTGTTGATGCCTCAACACCACCTCATGTTCAATGAGGCTCCTTCCCTTCCCCTTCTTTGCCCGCCCCCACACCAGCCACGGTATCATCATCTACGCGAAGTTTTGTGCGGCTATCGGCTGTTCCTGGCTACACACCACTAGCTACTCCTCTGAGAGTCACCCCAATCGACACTCCTCGCTTTGGAGCTGAGACGTCCGTACCCCCATCGAGACGCCGCTAGAGACACCACTCGAGGCCCCTGCGGATACACCCAGGTTCACGCGTCATAGGCGAGAGGTCTTGCCGTACTCGATCAACATCAACGGCGGCATCATCCGTGCATGCGTGGTCTTTGCGCTCAGGTGTTTCAACACTACATGCTAAACACCTGGCGTAAAGTGCCAAATGAATCAAAAGACACAGTCATTAGCATGCTACATGACGAGTTTCCCGTGTCAAGTCGGGATGAGCGCTTCAATGAAGACCTGATGAAGGTTCAAATACGTAAATACTGCAAGCACAAGCGTTCTGAAGTACAAAAAGCAATAAAGCATGGGTGGAACAAACCAAATTTACTTGCCAAAGAAGATTGGAAGAATGCAAAGCGAGCAGCACATGACAAGTGGAAGCAACAAAAAGAAGCAGCCAAAACGCGAGTAGAGGTAGGGACCTTGCACCACTTGGGGAGAGGCGGCGGGTGGGCATCATTTGAGGTGGATTTTGTAAGTGTTTTTACGTTGCTCTTTCGGTTTGGTAGCTACGTCTATTTGTACTTTTAAATTCTAACATAATTGATTCTTTGTATGTTTTGAACAGTGGTCGATGACAGGATGTGACCCCAGACCGTACGAGTGCGAGTACGCAGGCAGGGTGGGCTTAAACGCCCTAATGGACATTCTTAGTTCTCACGGCGGCATGGTTAGTATTTCACTTTACTCTTTTACATTTGTTATATTTTAATGATAAGCTAAGAAAATAGATTGTTTGTAATTATATGTTTATACTTACAGAAAGTCTTATTGTTTTTATCTACAGAATCCGATAGAAACGCCGCTTGGACGCAATGAGACGTCTGATTAGACGATGTCACTCTAGCCGTAGCCAGATAGCATTAGTTTTCTTTTGTCATAGCATGTATAATGAGATGATGTGTACACGTCTTTTTGTAACTATTGAAAAACCATGTATTTTCTCAATAATGACAATTGTGTTGTAACTATTACATTTGCAAAGCTTAACAATCAAGTGATTTTGCCTATGATGTGTATAATTGTCATTGATTTACTTTCATCAATTTACTTTTGTCAGTTTTGTATCTTTATTATGCAAACAATACTATACATGATGGAGTTAATGGTTATATTATCTTGTGGGTGACTACTTTCAGTCTATACCTTGCACTTTCTTTCAAAGGTGAATCTGTGCTTATCTTGGATTGATTTAGGTATACTTTATTCTGGAAACATTCAATATGAATGATGGGTGAATTCCCTGCCACCCAAAAAATTTTACTCTCGTATGTCGCTATAAGCGTCTCTATATAAGTTTCTGCAACGTCGCTATAATGGTTTCTATAGAAGGACTACAGTCATCACTATATGCATCGCTATATAGGGACGCTTATAGTGACGTTCCTGAAGCGATTCTTTTAGCGACGGTCTTAGCGACGTCGGGGAGTATAAAACCCAATGTATTTCCGTCGCTAAAAGCGTCACAAGTGCACATAACCTCTTGTAGTGAATAAGACCACATCTATGGGGCCAAATAAGATAACACCTAGAAAAGATGGGGTTGAAAATCCCTTCACATGACCAACTTGCATATGAAAACATGGATGAAACCTTGCCTAAGAAACCACAAGCAAAATTGGTACCAGTGAATAAGGTGGATGATTACTGCAAAGGCAAGTAAGGAAACACCACCTTACCACTTGAGTACAAAGGAGTAAAGACAGTTGCAATATTAGATAGTGGGACGGGAATCTCCATTATAACCAAAGGAATGTGGGAAAAATGGGGAAAGACTACTCTTAGGAAAACTCGAATGAAACTGTAATTAGAAGATGGATACATGGATAAACCAATCGGAATGTTAGAACAAATCATTATATCCTCTTGTGGCATTGAGTATGAGAAAACCTTTGCTATAATGATTTTTGACAAGAGAAACAACTTTGATATCATATTGGGCAGACCATTTGTGCGTCAGCTCAAAATGGTACAAAATTGGGGCTATGACTATATCTATTTGAGACACAAAGAGGTCACAACAAAAATCAATGTCAAAGATCATAGTTATAAGGATGTAGAGCAAACCCCGGGGGAAGAATTACTACTGGGAGGTGTTGTAGTACGACCTAATCGCAACCGACACAAAATAATCAAATCCGTGGATCGGCAACCCGGCTAGGGCATGGAAGCACGAGCATCAGATGAATAGAAATAGAGGATTCAAGAGATCTGTTCTCCAATGCAAGTAGAGATTAGCCATGGCAAGACTAACTCTAAAAATACTCTAATTACTAATCAAAGAACTCCTACACACATCAAGTCCATCGAAGTCCGACTTACCATAGACTAGAAACCCCAAGCACATTAATGATAAGCACACACTAATTACCACATGTCAATCACGGCACTTCATCAATAGCTACGCACACGAGGTGAATGGTCCTAGAGTTTCATAAAACCTATCTACACACAAGAAAACAATAGGGCACACACACTAATTACAAGATTAAGACCGAACTTAATCAACCTAATTAGTGATGCTAAATATCACAAATTGAATGCTTGGAAGAATAGGTGTGGTTAATAGCAAGAAGTACATACCTCTCTCAAATCTATAATAATGAGAGTGTAATACTACTTCATGACATAATGAAATGTAGAGAAGAATTAGACTAATGAGAAAATAGAAATTAGATTAATCAAGAAGAGTTTACTCAAATTACAATGGATTAGTCCTAGCCTCTTAAGCATGGACATTAAGCTCAAGGCTAGGCTATAGAGTGAAAACTCAAGAGAGAGGGAGCGCTCAAAAGTGGATTCTCAAGAGTGGATGCTCAAGAATGAAGCCTCCTTGCATAAAGACTTCCTTTTAAAGGCTTTCACCACAATCCATTCTACTATATGTTTAAGCTTGAGCCCTCTAACTAGCATATACAACTTTGGAACTCCAAGTGAACCCAAAACTTATACAAAGTGAGTGGGAAGTATTATGCACAACCATAGCATATCTCCCCCTTGATGCACAACCGGTGTAGCCTGTGTTAGCCGCTGCTAACATTCCCCCCTTCCTAATTTGGCACACATCCTCGTGTGCCGGTCAAGCAAGACACCGTGACATGGTAGAAAGCAAGTCCATGGAAGAAATGTTGAGCTGCAAAACATAAGAATAAGTAATAGGCATCAAAGGCTAACAAGAATAAAAAAACATGAAGCACAATGAACAATCATGCAAAGTGAATTTTTTGCTTCTAAAAGATGGGTAAATCATAGTGAAAAACTAGACAACATAAAGCAAATAAAACACTCAAACTATCATGAAGATTAAACCACTTGAAATTTTAGTTTTATGCATTAAAGACAAGCAATTAATTATGACCCTAGGCTAATGCAAGTTCATAAATGTACTAGCCTAAAAACTATGTGACCAATATTAGTAAATCACAAGTCTATCATGTCTACGGGCTATAAAAAAGCTCCTAATGTATTAGTACATTGTCACAGCTTTTTGAAGCTCATGGAAGTTTTGTTTTTGTCATTCATAGGAAAAAGTAAATCACAACACAAGGCTACCACCCCAAGGCAAGTCTAGGTGTGACTCTCAGCTCCTTGAATCCTCAGGAAGGTGTTCCAAAAGCCTACTAGCCTACCATGGCAATGGCTAACCCCTATCATCCCAGGGCATCGGTTTAGGGCCTTGACCAAGCAGGCCAAGGTTGATTCCCCTCGCCTGCCAAGTGATAATAAGGTGCTAGGCCTCACAAAGACACAACATAACATAGAAATTTTATTTTCATGTGTCTACTAGCATATTTGCTACTTTTTCTTGACACTTGTTTGCTTCATTGTTTCATTTTTAACATTTTTTTATTTCTTCTAATATGAGATGCTAATGGAAATTGGACTAATGGACTAAAGCTTAATCATAGCCCTAGGTCATGTTATAAATGAAAAGAGTATTAAGACTATCACTAAGAGTTTAGGACTAATGAGAAATAAAACTATATTAACCTAATGTCAAGGCCAATTTCCTATGATTAGCACACATAAAACCTAATTCTTTGATGAGTGAATATTCACAAAGAAACGTGTTGAAACTTTAGGATGCCTAGATTTTAAACATGAAAGAACCATAGCTTAGAAGCAAAAAATTACTTAAGCCAACAATAGAGAATGGAGAGATGAACAAAAAAGAGAAAATCATGGAAGGATTACACCTATTCATGCTCTTTTGAGCATCCTTGAGCAAGCATCCCCTTTGTGTAGAGAAGTCTCTTGATCCTTTTTATTTGCAAAAGAAGCTTTTTGAAGCTAGTGTAAACACAAGCTACAAAAGCCTTTTATTGAAAGCCAAAAACACACAAAAAACATTAATGAAGTTCTAAAGCTAGGGTCTTGCATACCCGAATTTTCCAAAGGGAAAAAACCCAAGCGAAAAAAGTGCTTTTTGTTATGCACATGATTCTCTTTGATAGAAAATTTATGCATACACATCAGCAATGAGAGAGGTAAAATGCTTCTATATAAGCAAATTTTACAATTTTGTACAACCTCTCATGCATGGTTCAAAAGTTGATTAAGTGCTAGATCACTTGAAGTATGGAATTAAAAACAAGCAAAGAGCTCGAAATAATTCAACTTGAAGGAATGAAGTGGCTCTTCAAAGCCAAATTTTACAATTCAAAGCTTTCCAAAAAGTTGGCTAACACAACTAGCTCACATGAAATTTTACAATATAAAGTAATCTATGAGCTAGAGATGACTGCAACTTGATGAAATGAAAGTGAATGGCCCTCAATAGCCAAATGTTTACAATTTTTTTCAATGATGACCCCATCTTGGATCAATGAAAGCATATGACTTGCCACGTCTCTTCAAAACAACTCATATGTTAGTGCTTTCAAGCATTTTTATATGCACATTAAGCATCAAAAAATATCGAGCTCAATCATAAATTCACAATGGTACTCTTTGGTCTTTCAAAGCTCAATTTTAGTGCATTTAATGATTTTACATTCAATCTGAGCACTAAAATTTAAAGCAATATCAAATCCAAGAACAACTTTTCATCCAAGGTAGCTCTCAAAATCCGCAACCATACCACAAAGAAATTATCTTCTTCTTGAAAAGGGAATCTTTCTATCAATCTCAGCACTTAAAAGTCAAGATCAAGCACGATTCCTATAATTAAATGCAATCCTTGCATCACTGCCAATGAGTCATCACAATGGACGTGCATACAATTGATGCTCACATGCTTGCTTATTCATAGTAGCATGGTAGAAGGAAGAGAGATTTGAATTTAAATTCCATCAAATGATCATTAGTTGGCTAATCATCTAGTGCAGGGAGTTTTTAGCCCTATTTTTTTAGAAGACTGGTGTGATGAAGAGAGTGTATCAACTGAGGATGGGAACACTCTTCAAACAAAGAATTTTTGCAATTTTTGTTATGTTTCTGTGCTCGGTAAAATCTAGGGCATCATGATGCAATCAATGGCAAGGGTGTTGGACCGTGGGTGTTGAGAGGCCATTAAAGTCTACAAGGTGTATGTAAAGTGTGAATGAGGGAGTGTTCAACTTTGGTGTGATGGTGGGAACACCCTTTAATGTCGTGTTTTGTTATTATTATTCTATGTGTTTTTTTTGTTTTTTATTGCTGACGGCAGCCTGTGGAGCCTCGCAGGAGATACATATTGTGTGTGAGTGGGTATGACGACCTGCACTAGATGCGGCAACAAGAAATCCATGGCGCATGGCTTAGTGGCAGTCAGTGGGCATGAGCGAGGACTCCTGTGGGTTTTCAAGGCTAGAAGCCAAGCCTGTAGTCAGATGTAAAGTTGCAAGTAGAATTCGGGTGTTTCAGAGCTTTGAGCAAAATGGGGTCAACAAGCGAGAGCTGTGGCTCAGCGAGTTTACAGTGAGTTTGAAGATGCACTGATAGCAGGAAGCATGGCAAGTGCGAGGTCAGGAGGTAAAGAATCGGGGGTGTGTTTGGGAGGGAGTTGTGAGGATACTAGCGAGCAAGGCGGGGTTTGAGAGGCGGGGTCAACTTGTTGTGTGTGTGTGTGTGTGTGTGTGTGTGTGTGTGTGTGTGTGTGTGTGTGTGTGTGTGTGTGTGTGTGTGTGTGTGTGTGTGTGTGTGTGTGTGTGTGTGTGTGTGTGTGTGTGTGTGTGTGTGTGTGCGTGCAACGGCCATCGCGCAACTAGACAAATCGATGGGGCCAGTGATGGTGGCATGAGCTGTGGACTCGGGCTGTGGGCACTGTGCGTGTAGGGGCCGAATACTAGGGCGAGTCGGTGCACACTAAAAATAAGTAGCCACTCAGCCAATGCACCGAGCAGCATAGAATGCGGCCAAGGAAAATGGGTGCGCAAGTGGCGAGAGAAGGTTTGTGTGTGTGCGTATGTGTGTTGCAAAAATGCCAAGCATGTTTTTGCCTTGCAGTACATTTAGCAGAATTGATGGGCTAATTGAGTTAAAGCCAAGGAGTGTGTGCACAGTTTTGGCTTGAAAGCTACCAACCAAGGCGGGTTATGGATGGGATCGTAAAGAGCTAGGTCGCAAGAAAATCACGTAGCAAGTGTGTGTGGGTGTGCCAATTGATTGCACTGTTTCAAATTACAAGCACTTTCTTTTATTTTCAAAAAAATCCCTCACTAGCAACTTAGGTGTGCATGTATGTGAGTTCGAGAACAAATCATCAAAAAGAATGATACACAAAAATTGACCTAATCCAATTCATGCATATTTTACCTTCCATCTTTTAAATCAATTTTAATTGAAAACACACATATGTCAAGCCACAATTACTCACATAAGGAATTAGTCCCTTGGTGATTGATCCTCTCAATCAATTTGGCATTGCAAACACGCATTTCATGTAAAAGTGGTCAAAAATCTTTGCACCCTTTCTTCCAATCTTGATCCAATTTGCAAATTTTATTGCACAACTGTAAGCTCAGTACCAATTGAATCGTCCAAAGTCAAATAATCTCATATACACTGATCTTTTAGGTCTAATAATCATCATAATTGGTAATTGCTACCAATTATTCATCCCAATTTGAATACGGAATTCCATTGAGTAGGCACACACACCCAAATTTAGACCAAAATTGCATACAAAAATTACATCAATTCCACATTGCCATGCTCAATTTGCACACTCGATCAAGCATAAGTGAATGCATGCATGCTTAATTTCCAAAATATTTAGCACTATTTTTAGCCAATCAAGCAATGCACACACTCAAAAATTAAGCACAAATGATCAAATTTGGCTCAATTGGCAATGCATTTAGGCTTACACCTAATGATTGCACACACTTTTTATGAACATTAAGCTTAGACTTAATGATCAAATTTGGCTCAATTGGCAATGCATTTAGGCTTACACCTAATGATTGCACACACTTTTTATGAACATTTTACAACCAAAAATCATTTAGGTGCCCTAATTGACCATCAATCATTGAAAATCAAGTGGCCTGGGATGGGCACACACACTCAATCTTTGCCCAAATTTTTGGCAATTACACTTATCCAATGATTGAATTAATCTAGCATACGCATCAATTACATGATTGCATTCTCATATACCATCAATTCCATCACTTTATATGCATCCACACACTCAAGATCAGGTGCACACACGCTTCAATTTTTTGACAGTTTTTCCCCTTTGGTGTGTATTATACACAAATGATTTTTATGCACACACATGAATTCTTGATGAGAATTAAGCATTGTTTTGATACACACAAGGTTCATTAGTCAAAATTTGACCATCAATTTCATTCCAAGTGTATCAAATTAAGTGCAAACTGTAGGTCAATTAAGTTACACACCTAATTTTAGTAAATAATTAGCAACATTGAACTTCATTAATCAATCAAGAATTGACATAACAAGTGAGTGCACTTACATCATAATCACACTCCATGCTATTCCTTTTCTCCACGAGAAGATGCATCATTGCACACACAATTGTGTACACCATCAAATCGGCTCCAAAATTTACCATTTGTAGGCCAAAATCAAACACTCAAATCATAAGATTAGGCATAAATTGGTACAATTAACTTGATTAGAGTGATGATTCCACCTCTTGCAAGGGGATTTACTTTACACTTCAAATGTTAGTGGTTAGGTTCGTAAAGTTAGTAAAAAAATAGCAAATTAGCATGAAATTAGTACAATTAGCATGGAGATGAAGCGAAATTAGCAAGGGTTAGTATGAAATTAGTAAATCGGGGGTGAAATTGGGGGTTTGGGGTATTCTTAACTCAACATTAGCATCAATTTCTTGCACAAACATCATCAAATCACACCAAAATTGAGCTACACACACTCAAAAACTGAGAAACTAGTAATGAAATTATTCTATTCTACACATCCTAAACTCACTAGCTTAGGTTATTGATCCCCGCCAAATGTTGGAAGTCATTGTAGCACGACCTAATTGCAACCCACACAAAATTATCAAGTCCGTGGATCAGCAACCTGGCTAGGGCATGGAAGCACAAGCATTAGATGAATAGAAATAGAGGATTCAAGAGATCACCTCTCCAATGCAAGTAGAGATTAGCCATGGAAAAACTAACTCTAAACATACTCTAATCACTAATCAAACAACTCCTACACACATTCGGTCCACCAAAGTCCGACTTACCATAGACTAGAAATCGCAAGCACACTATTGATAAGCACACACTAATTACCACATGTCAATCACGGCACTTCATCAATAGCTACACACATGAGGTGAATGGTGCTAGAGTTTCATAAAACCTATCTACACACAAGAAAACAATAGGACATACACACTAATTACAAGAGTAAGACCGAACAACCTAATTAGTGATGCTAAATATCACAAAGCTGAACGCTTGGAAGAATAGGAGTGGTTAATAGCAAGAATTACATAGCTCTCTCAAATCTATAATAATGAGAGTGCAATACTACTTCGTGACATAATGAAATGTAGAGAAGAAGTAGACTAATGAGAAAATATGAATTAGAGTAATCAAGAAGAGCTTACTATAATTACAATGGATTAGTCCTCGCCTCTTAAGCATGGACATTAAGCTCAAGGCTAGGCCATAGAGTGAAAACTCAAGAGAGAGGGAGCGCTCAAAAGTGGATCCTCAAGAGTGGATGCTCAAGAATGAAGCCTCCTTGCATAAAGGCTTCCTTTAAAAGGTTTTCACCACAATCCCTTCTACTATGGGTTTAAGTTTGAGCCCTCTAACTAGTATATACAACTTTGGAACTCCAAGTGAACCCAAAACTTCTACAAAGTGAGTGGGAAGTATTATGCACAACCATAGCATATCTCCCGCTTGATGCACAACCAGTGTAGCCTATGTTAGCCACTGCTAACATTCCCCTCTTCCTAATTTGGCGCACGTGGTTGTGTGTTGGTGATGCAAGACATCGTGACATGGTAGAAAGCAAGTCCATGGAAGAAATGTGGAGCTGCAAAACATAAGAACAAGTAATGAGCATCAAAGGCTAACAAGCATAAAAAACATGAAGCACAATGAACAATCATGCAAAGTGAGTTTTTTGCTTCTAAAAGATGGGTGAATCATAGTCAAAAACTAGACAACATAAAGCAAAAAAAAACACTCAAACTATCATGAAGATTAAACCACTTGAAATTTTAGTTTTATGTATGAAACACAAGAAATCAATTATGAACCTAGGCTAATGGAAGTTCATAAACCTACTAGCCTAAAAACATGTGACCAATATGAAGAAATCATTCAAGTCTATCATGTCTACGGGCTATAAAAAAAGCTCCTAATCTATTAGTACATTGTCACAGCTTTTTGAAGCTCATGGAAGTTTTGTTTTTGTCATTCATAGAAAAAAGTAAATCACAACACAAGAATACCACCCCAAGACAAGTCTAGGTGCGACTCTCGTCTCCTTGAACCCTTAAAAAGGTGTTCCAAAGGCCTACTAGCCTACCGTGGCGACGGCTAACCCCTATCAACCCAGAGCATCGATGTAGGACTTTGACCAAGCAAGCCTAGGTGATTCCCCTCGCTTGCCATGTGCCAATAAGATACTAGGCCTCTTAAAGACACAACATAACATATAAATTTTCTTTTCATGTGTCTAGTTGCATTTTTGCTACTTTTTCATGACACTTCTTTGCTTCATTGTTTCATTTTTAGCACTTTTTTATTTCTTCCAATATGAGATGTTAATGGAAATTGGACTAAAGGACTAAAGCCTAATCATAGCCCTAGGTCATGTTAAAAATGAATGGAGTATTAAGACTATCACTAAGAGTCTAGGACTAATGAGAAATGAACCCATATTAACCTAAGGTGAAGGCCATTTACCTATGATTAGCACACATAAAACTCAATTTTTTTATGAGTTAATATTCACAAAGGAAAGTGTTGAAACTTTAGGATGCCTAGCTTTTGAATATGAAAGAACCATAGCTTAGAAGAAAAAATTACTTAAGCCAAGCATAGAGAATGGAGAGATGAACAAAAAAGAGCAAAATCATGGAAGAATTACACCTATTTCTGCTCTTTTGAGGATCCTTGAGCAAGCATCCCCTTTGTGTAGAGAAGTCTCTTGATCCTTTTTATTTGCAAAAGAAGATTTTTGAAGCTAAGTGTAAACACAAGCTACAAAAGCCTTTTATTGAAAGCCAAAAACACACAAAAAACATTAATGAAATCCTAAAGCTAGCGTCTTGCATACCCGAATTTTCCAAATGGAAAAAACCCAAGGGAAAAAAGTGCCTTTGGTTATGCACATGATGCTCTTTGATAGCAAATTTATGCATACACATCAACAATGAGAGAGGTAAAATGCATTGTTGACTGCAACTTGATGAAATGAAAGTGAATGGCTCTCAATAGCCAAATCTTGCAATTTTTTGCAATGATGACCCCTTCTTGGATCAATGAAAGCATTTGCCTTGCCACATCCCTTCAAAACAACTCATATGTTAGTGCTTTCAAACATTTGTACATGCACATTAAGCATCAAAAAATATCGAGCTCAATCATAAATTCACAATGGTACTCTTTGGTCTTTCAAAGCTCAATTTTAGTGTGTTCAATGACTTTACATTCTATCAAGCACAAAAATTTAAAGCAATGTCAAATCCAAGCACAACTTTTAATTCAAGGTAGCTCTCAAAATTTGCAACCATATCACAAAGAAATTATCTTCTTCTTGCAAAGGCAATATCAATCTAAGCACTTAAAAGTCAAGATCAAGCACAATTCCTATAATTAAATGCAATCCTTGCATCACTACCAATGAGTCATCACAATGGACATGCATACAATTGATGCTCACATGCTTTCTTATTCATAGGAGCATGGTAGAAGGAAGAGAGATTTTGAATTTAAATTCCATCAATCATTAGTTGGCTAATCATCTAGTGCAGGGAGTTTTTAGTTCCATTTTTTGAGAAGACTGGTGTGATGAAGAGCGTGTATCGATTGAGGATGGGAAAACTCTTCAAACAAATAATTTTGAAATTTTTGTTATGTTTCTCTACTCCACAAAATCTAGGGCATCATGATGCAGTCAGTGGCAAGGGTGCGGGACCGTGGATGTTGAGAGGCCATTGAAGTCTACAAGGTGTATGTAAAGTGTGAATGAGGGAGTGTGGTACTTTGGTGTGATGGTGGGAACACCCTTCAATGTCATTATTATTTTATGTGTTTTTTTTGTTTTGTTTTTACTGCTGATGGCACCCTGTGCAGCCTCGCAGGAGATACATGTTGTGTGTGAGTGGGTATGATGACCTGCACTAGATGTGGCAACAAGAAATCCCTGGGGCATGGCTTATTGGCAGTCAGTGGGCAGAGCGAGGACTCCTACGGGTGTTCAAGGCTAGAAGCCAAGCCTGTAGTCAATTGTAAAGTTGCGAGTAGAATTTGGGTGGTTCAGAGCTTTGAGCAAAACGGGGTCAACAAGCGAGAGCTGTGGCTCAGCAAGTTTGCAGCGAGTTTGAAGATGCGCTAATAGCGGGCAGCATGGCAAGTGCAAGGTCATGTGGTAGAGAATCCGGGGTTTGTGTGGGAGGGAGTTGCAAGGATCATAGCGAGCAAGGCGGGGTTAGAGAGGCAGGGTCAACTTAGGTGAAAACGAACAAAGAAAAGCAACCACAAGAATATGTCATCATTGACATACCCAAAGAAACAACAAAAGTTGTTTCAAAGTGGTCAGCTCGAGAATAAGCACAAATGAAAGAAAATGAAGGAGAAAAGTTTCCAACAAACGCAAGATCAAGAGAAGAACAAGGACAAGGAAGAAAATTGATTGTCTCCTATGATGATCAAATTCAACATATGTGAAGAAATGGGAGTCAAAATCACATGTTCAGCTGTGATAGATCAAGAAGCGACAAAGAATCTAATGTCTTATGATACGTGGATAATGATGGGAAAGCCGCCAATCATCGAGCTCGAGGATATCGTGTACACAAGTTCAAAAATGCCAATTCCTAGCTTTGGCATGGCAGAAGCCGTACTCAAGTTGAGTACTGGAGAGTACAAGGATACTTTCCATATAATCGACTCCCATCATATGAGAGTCTGATCCTGACAAAAAGCTGGAGGAACATCTTCTTTCAACCACAAGGAAAATCTTCAACAACAACACCATCAAAAACCCCAGAAACACCCCAAGTCAATGCAAAAAAGGAGCAACCAAGCATAGCCAAAAAAGGTAAAGCTAAGATAAATTCTAAAGAAGATCGACCTAGCAAGATGGATTTACCTTCAACGAGCCTCCATCAAAATTCCAACGAGCCAAACCATCAACAATGCAATGGAAACTGAAACAAAAAATCTATCAACCAAAGTTTCCATCACATCAAAGCATTATAAAGAAGCCAAAGAGAATCAACCAAGTGTTAGTATCCAAAGAGAACATCCAAGTCAAAGACCCAATTTGGATACATAAGACACAAGTTGAACCTCAACAACAAAAGGTGACAGGGTGGGTAGCATTAAATGAGTCGATCAGTGCTCAGGGCTACTTTCAAGGAAACACTAATGTTTGGGCCAAAAATCCTAAAGTAACAGCGTGGACCTACTAACCTCAACCAAAGAGTTATACAAAGAACAAGACGCACTATAAACGCAAGACAAACAACTCAACCAGGAGAAAGAACTACCACAAAAGGCAAAAGCAAAAATCAAAGCAGCAAGAAATGCGACAAGTTTGCATACCAAAGTCAGCTCCGCCAAGCTATCCAACACAAACAGGTGAAGCAACGGATGATTCCAGTCAAGCTACTCAAAGCAGAAGGATTTTATGAAGGTAACACACAAAGATGGTTACCAAAAATTGTAGCTCAACCTGGAAAAATGAAGATCAATCAGGAAACACAAGGCTCCACCCAAAGGCAGACAATCAATAGGAAGAGCCAACAGCCAGTCCCCACTAAGGGTGCTAAGACCTCTAGATGGATACCTCATCTCATCAACTATAAAATCAAGGCTTCTACAATGGAAATCATCAAATCTGGCTATCGAAGCCTAGTGTCCATCAAGTCATTGAGCAAAAGGAGCAAATGCAAAAGATGGTCACACACGGACCAAAGACAACGGACCAAAGACAAGGTGGGTTCCAAAATCTCTAGTGGAAACTCAATCACAAAGAACCCACACACAGATTCAAACGCTTCTCATTAGAGATAAAGCAAAGGTTCCATCAGTCACTATAGCAGTTGTAGAACTTGTTTCACAAAGCAGTGTGAACACACAACAAGCAAGTCAAGAGGAGCCAAAATATGTCAGCCTACTCGACAAAATGGTGGCATCCAAAGACCAACACAATGAAATAGGCCTAAATTTCTAGAACTTATGGAATTGGGTTTCTGGCATCAAATAGGTAAGTCAAAGTTTCCATTAAAATTACATGGCATAAAAGTTAGAGTCGGGCAGCTAAGCCACTAAATGATTGAGGCACTAGTCCCAAAGCTTCATGTAATATTCTATGTGGTCTAAGCAATGAGCATCTTAGATATTCTAGGTACTGCTTAAGCTGGAAGAGTTGAGCATATTTATGTTGTGTCGCTCATGCTGGTATAGGTGGGCATAAGAGTCAAAGTCATTGTAGTATAGTGTTGAAGTGAAGAAGGAAGTCCAAAAGACACTCATGCACTCAGCACAGTGAGGTATAAGTGGACAAGCTTCTACATCAAAAACCCTTCTTGGAAATGTGGAAGCTATTGAGACGTCCTTTGCTGTCACATCGCTACATTTGTTCCTTGAAGCACCCATCAACTCCATCTCTTACACTAGATAATTTTTTTTGACAAATTTCTTGTATCCATATAGAGTGTCCCATAATTGGAACTTGTATTAGGCACTCTTCCCTTGTTTCTCCCAAGCACTCATCTTGCATGATAGGTAATTCAAGTCCAAATACTCAAATCCAATAAGAGTGTATACAAAGGCGCTTTTTTTTCCCATCGAGGTTTTCCCTTTGGTCATCCAGTATTTAGACCCTAATTTAGAATCACATCATCTTCTTGTATATATTCCTTTTACATCAGCAAAACAAATGGCTACCCAAATCAATCGACAACAACTTGGAGTAAAAACTATAGGTCTCCATATGCTTATCAAGAGAATTTTTTTATCTCCAAGGCTGACAACAATGCTCCATCAAACAATGGCAAGTCAAAGAATGACCTACAATGACAAGCAATAACAAATTCTGCAAGAGAGTCATCAACAACAAACAAAAGTAGCTCACACAATGCTTCAATGTTGGTGACCTATTGCAGACAACTCAAATTGAAGTGGACATGGAAAGCAAACCCATCATAAAGTCCACGCCACAAAGAGGATCCGTTCTACAAACTCAAAAACATGAAAATCCCTCTTCACGGTGACCAAGACTGGAAACAAAAGAAGACTGTGCAACAAGAAAACAAAATTCCTTAATAATCAAAAATCAAGTCACGTATCAACAACATGGTAGATATGAATCACTCAAGGAAGGGGGAGTGTCATCAATGCCAAAGCTCTTCCAAAGCTAAATAAGACAAAACTTCAATGATCAATGGAAAGCGAATAATGTCATACAAAGACAATAGAAAACAATGATAACTTCAGCAAAAAAGCTCTCAACAAAGAAAACATAAGGAGTTCCATAGAGATGAAATATTGCAAGTCAATGACAAGATAGAAACATCAAAATAACTCTTCACAGCAAAAAGTGGCAACAAGAAGAACAATGAGCAACAAGATACAAAATGGCCTCAACAACTGAATTCCAACACATGCATCAACCATGCCACATGAGATATGAAGAACTCAAGCAAGGGGGGAGCATCATCAATGACAAAGCACTTCCCATGCTAAAGACCAACCTTGAAGACAAAGCTGAAGACAACCCTATAACAAGACTGCACAAGTTCGTGTCAAGGGACGACACGAGCTAGGAAGGGAGAAATGTTTGAGGATTGACCAAACAGGCATCCACCTGGCCGGACAAGTAGCCGGACACCACATTTGTAGTCTATTATTTTGTCGAGCTAGTGTAATGATACTCTATGTAAATCTTGATTCTAGAGTAGCAGGCGATTCCCTGCATTGTAATTATGTCATGATAATTGTAAAGGTCCATGTGAGCTAGCCACTAGCCATTTAGAATTCGCTAGGTATAAAGGTCAATAATTTTAATGTGAAGAGAGGCTTATCTTTAGAGAAGAAAGAGCTCTACAATACGTACGCTCAAGCTGCGAAGCTGTTCCAACTTGTAACCATCATCACAACTAATGAGTTTTGAAACTTGCATTGTGTTTCTCTCTTTTTCTCTTTCAATTAAGTGTAAGCATTGTCAATTTTGTTGTGGTTCACACCTATGCGTTTGTGAGTCTTAATTGTAAATTTGAGTGCCTAAATCACTATTTGTAATCATTTTGACCATAGGACAGTATTCCTAGACCATAGGGTGACCTTTTTGGATAGTTTAGTTGCAGTTTTTCAAGACTTTTTTTATGATGGATTGTGATTTTGGTACCTTTTTGGATTCCGACCAGACTTGGTAGGATAGTGCCCCTAGGTGTCCTAGACCTCCTCCTAAAGTTTTGTTCCATTTCAAGTCCATTTGAGTGCCAAAATGGTGTGATGACCTAGAGCTATGAGAAAGGACATAGGCAAACTTCCCTGATCATTGCGTGATTGATTTGCTTGTTGAGTTCTTGCGTTAGCTTGTTAGGTTCACTTCTTGAGATTTACGATCTCAAAGAGTCTCCGTGACCCGTCCGAGTCACTTCCCTGAGTATTGACATTATGTTAGTGCCCAATAGCTATTCTAGAGATGCCCGTCGCGGTGACCCTTTAACATTTTCCTATGGTCAAAATGACTAAAAATAGCAATTTAAGCACTCAAATTTGCAGTTAAGGCTCACAGACATGTAGTCACTAACCACAGCAAAATTGACAATACTTACACTTAATGGAAAAATCAAAAAGAGAGAAACAATGCAAGTTTAAACTGGAATCTGAGTACCCATTCACTACTTGTGATGATTACAAGTTGGACCAGCTTTGCAGCTTGGCGTACGCACTGTAGAGCTCTTTCTTCTCTAAAGATAAGACTCTCTTCACATTAAAATTATTGACCTTTATACGTAGGGTATTCTAAATAGCCAGTGGTGTGGCTCGCTCACAGAGACCTTTACAATTATCATGACATCATTACAACGCAGGGAATCGACCGCTACTCTAGAATCAGGATTTACATAGAGTATCATTACACTAGCTCGGGAAAAAAATAGACTACAAATGTGGTGTCCGGCTATGTCTCCGACCAAGTGGGCACCGATTCGGTCAATCCTCAAACACTATGGCATGCCCTTCTTGAAGCAAGACTGTAGACATGTAGTAGTGTTAGTGTGTATACGCGCTTCACCAGGGGCACTTTTCTCCCACTGGGTTTTTCCCCCTGGACATCCGGTGTGAAAGGACACCTTATCTCTTAGGGTTTCATATAAGCTTTGTAGCTCTGAGTTTGTATACATTACTATTATTCCAATACAGAGAGAGAGACTACAGAGATCTCGTACACAAGCTCTGTGTCTTCTCCTTCTCCATCTTCTTCCTACTCTGAGTTGCTGTCTTCCTTCTGTTTCCTGTTTCATCATCTTCAACAATTGGTATCAGAGCGAGGTGATTTCCAGAGCCTCTACTTGCGTTTTCGCGTCCGCGTGCGCAATCGCAGTTTTCAGGCAGTTTTCGGAAAATTTGCTCGTGGGAGCATCCTCAACGTTCCGGGAGTATTCTGAGCACGTGACCTGCGGTTTTACCCCCCTTCCGAAGCCGTTCGAGCCCTCAGAATTTTGTTCTGAGCAGCGTAGCAGAAGTTACTTTTCGGAGGCGTTTAGATCAAGAGGGTGTGCTTTTTGACAGATTTTCTTCAGGTAAACAGTTCTTTTGGGAAGCAGCTTGTCTTAGCTTTGTGCTGAGATTTTGTGTAGAGTTTTGCTTGGATTGGAGAGGAGATTTGTGAATCTCTTGGAGGTTCTTTTGCTCTCTTGTGTGCATCCACAGTATGGCTCAATCTACGGAGAAAGAGATTTTTGGTGCGTTTACATCCGAAGACAAATTGGATGGTACCAACTATTCTCTTTGGTCTTTTATGGCCAAAAATGTTTTGGTTGGTAAAGGATTGTGGGATTATGTATCTGGAGATGAAGTTCGTCCAGGTAGCATTGCGCCTGCCATGCCTGGTCGTGGTGCAGCTGTTGGTGCAGGACCCTCACAAGTCACTCCAGAGCAAAAGAGATGGGATACTAAAGATGCACAAGCTATGGCTGTGATTGCCTTAACCATAAAGAGGACAATCACACCACATATCAGATCTTGCAGGACTTCTGGGGATGCTTGGAACACTCTGCAAGCTATGTTTGGAGGAAGAAACGCTGCCAGAATAGAGTTTTTGAAGAAACAACTTGACAAAATACAGATGGACGAAGGTGACGATATTGTCGAGCATCTTACAAAAATCAGGGATCTTAAAGAGCAATTGCTTAGCATTGATGAAGTGATTCCAGAGAAGGACTTGGTTTCCAAAACACTCAATTCACTACCACCATCTTATTTGACTTTTCAGACTTCTTTGACTCTGTCTTTGCGAGCTAATCCTGACCCTCTTCATTTTGAAGAGTTAGTGGCTTTGCTATTGTAGGAGGATCAATCACGTAAGAACAAGTCTTTACAGGTGGATGGTATGGATCATGCTCTTGTTGTACAGAACAAAAACAGGGGTAAAGAGAGTGCTCATCACTCCAAGTCTAGTGCAGGACAGTCTTCAGAGAAGTCTAAAGGTGATTCCGACAAGTCCAAGAAGAAAGGTAAATATCACTACTGCAAGAAACCTGGTCACTACATTAGTGAGTGTAAAAAGCGAATTGCTAAAGAAAAGAAGAAAGAGTCAAGTTTGGTTGTTTCAGCTTCTGGTGATTCTTCTACAGCTAAAGAAGAGTCTGCAAACTTTGTGCAGGATTCTTATGCTTTTGTAGTATGTTCAAATTTTTTTGCTTACAGTGTTGACAAGACACAAATGATTTGGTACTTTGATAGTTGTGCATCCAGGCATATTACTTCAAGGAAGGATTTGTTTTGTTCATTGGATGCAGCTCCAGCAGGAAAGAAGGTGACATGTGCAAATAATGCTTCTTATCCAATCAAAGGCGTTGGTAAGATTTTGATTACCATTTCAGATGGTTCAGATTTATGCTTGCCAGATGTCTTATATGTTCCAGGGATCAAGAAGAATTTGTTGTCTGTATCCTCTCTTGCAAAAAATGGTCTTCGGGTCATTTTTGAGGATGACAGATGTGTTGTACGAGATCGAGAGAATGGTTATTCTCTTATCACTACAGGTACGCTGGACAATGGACTATTTGTGCTAGATCATTATGAAAAGCAGATTCAGGTATGTATTGCAGAAACAAAGACTTAGGCCATGCAGGATGCTGAGTTGTGGCATGCTAGATTTGGGCATGTTGGTTATGGCAGTTTGATGACTTTACAACGTCATAATATGGTGCATGATTTGTCTTTATTGGAGATGCCACCAAGACATGTATGTGAAGGTTGTGTTCTTGGAAAGATGCACAGATTTGCATTTTCGCAGGATGGTTCAGTTAGAGCGACACGAAAGTTGCAGCTTGTACACAGTGATGTATGTGGTCCTATGAGGAAGTCATCTATAGGAAACAGCCTTTATTTTGTGACCTTCATTGATGAATTTTCCAGGTTTTTTTGGGTGTATCACTCAAAGCAAAGTCAGATGTGTTTGCAATTTTTCAACATTATGTCGCCATGGTTGAAAATGAAACAGGTTGCAAAGTACAGACTCTTCGTACCGATCGAGGAGGTGAATACATGCCAGGTGCATTTAAGGATTTTTTGGGAAAGAAAGGCATTAAACACCAATGCACTATGCCATACACACCACAACAGAATGGTGTTGCAGAAAGGAAGAACAGATCTTTAATGGAGATGGCTAGATGTATGCTCAAGGCTAAGAGTTTGCCTCATAAGCTATGGATGGAGGCAGTTGCTTGTGCAGCACATGTTTTGAACAGGTGTCCTACTCGTGCCTTGAAGACCATTACTGCATATGAAGCTTGGTATGACAGAAAACCTTCAGTCGGTTATCTTCGTGTTTTTGGTTGTCTTGCTTATGCTCACATCCCTCAGCAGTTACGTGGGAAGCTTGATGATAAGGCAATCAAATGTATATTTGTGGGGTACAGTAGTGGAAGTAAAGGTTATAGACTTTACAATCCTGCTACAAACAAGATTTTTGAAAGTCGTGATGTAATTTTTGCAAAAACTACTGCTCAACCTATGGTTGCTTTTGATGTACCTCATATGCAGACACATGATGTATTTGAAGGTTTGCTTCCTTCTTTTGTGGAGAATCAAGAATCACAACAGGTTGATAATCTTGATCAATCTTTTGATCAGCATGTGACACCTCATGATGTAGAGGAAATTGTGCGTGAAGAGCAAGAAGTTCTCAGGGAAGAAAGAACCTTGCCTAAATGGGTTCAGAAAACTTTGCAGGATAGCAAGTTGGATGCACCGTTGCCACGAAAAACACGTGCTGGTACTACTTTTGGCAGAGAGCAAGTAGATTTGGCTTGCTTTAGCACTCTTTGTGATGCAGATGAGCCTGATTCATTTGAACAAGCTTTAGAGTGTGTTCAGTGGAAAGATGCTATGCAGCAAGAAATTGATTCTATTCATAAGAATCATACATGGGATCTAGTGGACTTGCCTACAGGTAAAAAGCCTATTGGTACAAAGTGGGTTTTTAAGGTAAAACGAAAACAAGATGGTACTGTTGACAGGTACAAAGCAAGGCTTGTGGCAAAAGTCTATGCGCAACAGAAAGGCATAGATTATGATGAAACCTTTGCTCCTACTTCTCGTGCGTCCACAGTTAGATCACTAGTTGCAATTGCTGCTCATCATGGTTGGAAAGTGCATCAGTTGGATATCAAAACTGCTTTTTTGAATGGTGATTTGCAGGAAGAAGTTTATGTAATTCAACCAAGTGGTTTTGTTGTAAAAGGTCAAGAGCAAAAGGTATGTAGATTGTGTAAAGCTTTGTATGGTCTCAAACAGGCTCCAAGAGCATGGTATGAGAAGATACATACTTATTTGATTGGCCAGGGATTTCAGAATAGTCCAACAGAAAGTACTTTGTATGTCAAAAAGAGAGATGGAGTTCTCATTATGCTAACACTTTATGTGGATGATATGCTTCTTACAGGCAATAGTGCAGATGAAATTGAAGCGTTTAAAGATGCTTTGAGAAAAACCTTTGAGATGTCTGATCTTGGTTTGCTACATTATTACTTGGGTATTCAGTTTGTGCAATCAGAGGATGGCATATACATGTTGCAGGCAAAATATTTGCATAAAATTTTGGACAAGTTTGGTATGCAAAATTGTAAGCCAATCTCTACACCCGTAGAAACTGGATCAAAGTTGAGCATGCACGATGGTGGAGAACCTTTTGATGTACATACTTATGCAGCAGCGGTTGGTTGCTTGATATATTTGGCAGGCAACACTCGTCCAGACATTCAATTTGGGGTTTCACAAGCAAGCAAATTTATGCACAGCCCAGGTATGCATCATTGGCAGGCTGTAAAGCGCATACTTCGTTACCTTTCAGGTACCCCTAATCTTGCCATGTTCTTTCCAAGGGGGGATATGTATGGAAAGCACAGTTCTATGCAGCTTCTTGGTTACAGCGATTCAGATTGGGCTGGTGATTTTGACACATGACATTCCACAAGTGGCAATTGTTTTTTCTTGGGAAATGCATGTATATCTTGGCTAAGCAAGAAGCAACCCACAGTGGCTACATCAACTTGTGAAGCTGAGTACAGGGAAGCTTTCACGGCAACAGTTGATTGTGTATGGATACGCAGGTTATTGGCAGATCTTTGTGAGTGTCAACAGGCACCCACTACCATTTTCACTGACAGTCAGAGTGCTATGGCAGTTGCAAGGAATCCAGTATTTCATGCAAGAACAAAGCACATAGAGGTTCACTACCACTATGTCAGGGAAAGGCTACATGCAGGGGAGATAACACTAACTTACTGTCCTACACAGGATAACATTGCAGATCTATTTACGAAGGCGTTATCACGAGAAAAGTTTGAAGCTTTCCGAAAAGCTTTGGGCTTACTCTCATACACATGATGATCTGCTACCTTGTACGGATTCACACTATCACTACAGGGGGGGATTTGTAGACATGTAGTAGTGTTAGTGTGTATACGCGCTTCACCAGGGGCACTTTTCTCCCACTGGGTTTTTCCCCCTGGACATCCGGTGTGAAAGGACACCTTATCTCTTAGGGTTTCATATAAGCTTTGTAGCTCTGAGTTTGTATACATTACTATTATTCCAATACAGAGAGAGAGAGACTACAGAGATCTCGTACACAAGCTCTGTGTCTTCTCCTTCTCCATCTTCTTCCTACTCTGAGTTGCTGTCTTCCTTCTGTTTCCTGTTTCATCATCTTCAACAAAGACTGCTCCAAGGCAATCACCACAAGCATCACATTGGACCTCAAATGGCTTTCAGAGATCCGGATCATGTAATGGTCCTTCTATATTTGAGAAAATTTTGCTATGAAGCATATATATTATGCACACATACCAATAAAGCTTCTGAGCTCATGTTACCTATAGCTTCCATGGGTCCATACAGATACCATCTTGAGAGATCATATGACCTAAGTATTGAAGCTCTTGAAGGAAAATTTTTATTTTCTTTTGGTTGGGAAAAAGCTTTTTCTCCCTCAATGCTTGAAAAATCACTGGGAGATGTTGCTTGTGTTACTCCAAGGACTTGGAATAGATGATGATATCATCAAAGAACACTCCAGTGAATTTGCAGTAGGGTCTAAAGATTTTCTCTATTAGACAATTGAACGTGGTTGGTGCATTAGTCAAGCCAAAAGGCATGACTAGATGTTCATAAATACCAAACGTTGTACGAAACGCAGTCTTTAGGATATCTTCATCCACTATCCTTATTTGATGATAGCCATTTTTAAGGTCAATCCTACTGAATTAGGTAGACCCCTTATAGATTATCAAACAGATCTTCTACCCAAGGCATGCAAAATGAGTTTTTGATAGTGATATGTTTTATTGCTCGATAGTCCACACACATACCGTATGTACCATCTTTCTTTTGCAATAAAAGGACTGGAGAACAAAAAGGAGATGAGCTAGGCCTCACCATCCCTTTGTCTACCAATTCTTGTACTTTCCTCATGATCTCCTCTTGTTGAGCTTGGGAAACTCAATAAGGTGGCCTGTTAGGTGGTGGGCTTCCTGGTAGGACCTCAATTTGATGGTCATCATCCCCTGCTTTTGAGGTAATCCCATAGGGATATCACCGATGAACACATCTAGGAATCCTTTTAGAAAATTATACAAGTCTAACTCTTCTTGATTCCTATCATCTACATTTGATGAAACATTAGGAACTTTTAGGGACACTTTGACAAAAATCATATATGCAAAAACGGAGCTCTTCATTGATTTATCAAAATCAAGAGGCATCATGCTCCCTTACCTTCTCCCAAGCATAGGAGCGAGGTGATCCTTTGCAATGAGCATCCTCTTTTGGAGCTTTGATGGTGGAAGCTCTGGGAGTCTCATTGCGAGCATTTTTCTTGGGGCAAGAACGATAACCATGTCTTACTCCCCACACTTAGAGCATTTATGGTCCTTGAGAAAACCTTCAAGCTCTTCAGGAGAGAGTTTATTTTTACCTTTATAAACTCCCTTCTCCTTGGACCAATTGTTGTTGTTGTTGGAATTGGTTTTTTCCTTTACAACATTTTTGTCTTTGTTTTTCATGGGCTTGACATTTCATCTAGCCCTTTGTTGGAAATTTATGCTGGAAGCAACCATAGGGTGGTAGATTACTTCGATGATAGAACTAGGCCGTTAAGAGTTGACGTACTTGACCATCTCTTCAAGTAATCCCGCACAGATTTGTTGCTTTTGCTTGACTAAGTCTATCTTTTGGAAGACAGTAGCCTTGAGATGTAAATCCCAAAACTTCTCTACGTATTTTTGGATAGACTCATGAGAGAGAAGATTCAAACTGTTCCATTCCATGAGCACTTTGTCCTTTGCATCGCTTGCAAGGAATTGCTTCATGATGGAAAGTCGTAGAGTTTTCCATGTCTTTGGGGCTTCTCCATTGCCACGAAGGCTAGCCCAACATTGACAAGCCAATTTTTGGAAGTACATAGATACATGTGTACCTTGGAGGACAAGTGAAGCCCTCGTCTACAAAGGCCGCATCAAATTGGTGGATGAAGGCCAATACTTTGTCGATAGCACCAAAGGTGCCATCATAGGTGAGAAAGGAGATACTCTTTACTCCCTCTTTAAACTTCATGAGCTTTTGTGACCTTTGCCATGTAGGGTAAGATTTACAATGTTCTCCCCTCTTGTATTCTATAGGAGAATAGCCATAGCTTTCATTGGAAGAAGAGGAAGAAGTAGAAGAGGGTGACCTTTTTCTTGCCCTTTTCTCCTTTTATTTCCTCTCTTTCCTTTTGGAGTGATGTGGAGAACGACTGTCGGTTAAACATTTCCTCTTCAGAGGATTTGACGACCGTTTAGCCCACCCTTTCGTGGAGCCACATACTCAGAGGAACTTAAAGGCTCATTACTTTATTTCTCTTTGGATTCGTCCTCTTGTATGGGAGAGAGTCTTGTTCTGGGGGTCTCTTCAAGAGGCCTCCTAAGATCTCTCTCCTCTTGGAGAGGAAGGGAAATCCCATAAGCATGAAGTTGTTGAGTAACTTTGGCTTGCAAAGCAGGGTTGCACATAGCTTGTTGTAACCTAGTAACAAGATAATTGACAAACATGGGGGCATCATCATTAGCACCTTCGTGTGCAAAATCAAAGTTATCAATGTTCATTCTACTCTCTTGGTTATTGTCAGCCATGTTAACAAGTTTTCTTAGTGTATTCTTTGGAAATTCAAAACCTTAGTTGCTACTGACCAGATTTTGTTACTGTCACTACTCCAATTTATAATGTACCACATATCCAGCAAAATGCTTCCGCTACTCCTAGTCTTTGGCCATAGAAAAAAGTGCCTCGGACTGTTTGGGCGATTAGGCGCACTGAGTCTCGCAGAAAAATGACGTGTTTTGGTGTTCTCCCCGGAGAGAAAGTACGTTGTGGTAGGTTCATAAACAACAATTTAGATAATGTGAAAAATGGTGTTCCTGCCCCTTGCTTTTGGGGAAGGAGAAAATATCCCACTGTGGGTGCCAAACCAGAAGGAATTATTGAGGGGTTTGTATGGTTTTGCAATGACAGTAGAAAGAGACCTAGTCCTGTCCTGCAGTGGAAACAGGACCATTAAAAAAAAAATCCGGCCCTATAACTTCATCATTCAGATTATGGTTTCCTTAGCCCCAACTCTTTTTCCCCCCTAGCATATGTGAGGGCACAACCGTTGGGGGATTCCTCTTCCAAGTGAAGAAGTTTCTAAACGTTTTAGCGCGCGGGAATGGATAGTTACCTAACTAATCAGGTCCACCCGTCCATGATTGACAACCTTAGTCAATCCCCACTTACCACCCCGCACTCACACATGATTTCTGTGTTGTTTAATTACTACCACATTCGTTTCAAAATTAAAACAATGACTCCTTTTAACTTTCACAACTGCATTTCATTAAGACAACCTTTGAAAACAGTATTGAAGACATTCTTTCAGCAAAACAAACATCTTTAGACTTAAGACAAGGTACTGTCATTCTGAAGTATCTCTGACCAGTACTGGCTTGTCTCAAGACCACTTATACAGGGGTGAAAAAACGGCACCCATTCCTTATTTATAAAAACCGGGGTGGAAAAAGCATCTCCCATAGTCCGGCGCCCATACGCCAACCGACTGCCCATACAACCGGGCGGTATCCACAAACACAAACAAGCACAGGGTAAAGACTCCACGTGTGCTGAGGAAACCGACTCATCCATGATGGTATCGCCATCATTACTCATTACCTAGAGTAAAATATTTCCAAGGAATCAGAGGTGTCTTGAGACAAGCTGTCTTAAAGATGGTCAAACATTTCTTTCCTAGGTCAATCAATCATAACCCAATCATTTCTTTCCTATTTACAATCATTGCTCGTTGGTTTCGTGGAAGTTACCTTCCATTCACAGCCAGTTTATCCTTCCTAACCTTGCGTATGCAATGTTAACTTAAAAATGAATTTAAAAGATTTTAAGTGAACAAAATAGAAATCCACCTAGGACTGCTCGTCCATGTGCTATGGGGCGGGAGCCCGTAGACTTTCCTCCATTGGCCTATGGCTAGGCCCAGCCTCATGGTCATTAGTGGCCTTGTTTCTTTTGTTGTTAACATCCTCTTCCTCGGTAAGAGGGTTTCCCCTGGTTCTCTTTGGAGCCATGTCGGCAGCCTTATAAAAAAACTTAATCGATTAGAAGTTTAATTGAATAATCTTCTTTTTTTCTTTTTTTACCCAAAAATAAGGATTTTTGGAGTAAGTAGGTATCTTTAATAGTCAATTTGATGAGATATTCCTCCTGTAACTTATTTATGCTTTAAGTAATTTCGCATAATCACCATTTAATTTGGGAAGCCCTTTAACTAGGTTTATCCTTAGTCTATATTCCATTTTAGCCTTAGTAAATTATAAATTTCTATCAGCTAATGGATTACTCACCCTAAATTGTAATTGAATGTGTTCTATCTTTAGGAATTTTCATAAATTTGATTTATAACCTTTCCCTCCTATACCTATGGTCTAATTTAAGCAGAATTTTACTGATAGTAATTTATTATACCAACCATTTCTGCTGAGGTAATTTTTCTCACCCTTCAATAATGATTTTGAACCTCAGGTATTTATTTGGTAATTAGATAAACTCATTTACTAATTTCCTTTCTCTATTTTATATGCAAAATCGGTTACTTTTATTGAAGATAAATACCTAAACTATTTATCCAAGGTTGGGGTATTTATCACAAATTTCTCAAGGTGTGTTCTACCTCTGATATTTATATCAAAGGTTTTTGGATTGATTTACTATATTTCTCCTTTTATTTTCCCTTAAAAATATTATACTTTTATTGGGATAATTAGATAAACTAATTATCTGAGGGTAAAATAATTATCACGGGTTTTCTAAGGTGTAATTAACCTCTGATAAATAACTCAAATCATTTTGAACCAATTTGATAATTTCTCCCTTCTAATTTGTCCAAAAAACATAGTAATTTTTCTAAAGTAATTAGGTAAATTAATTATATGAGCTTGATATAATTATCATGGATTTCCTAAGGTGTAATTATACTCTGATAAATAACTCAAAGCAACTTGAATCTATTTGCTACTTTCCCCTTTTTAATTTGTCCTAAAAACATAGTAATTCTGCTAAAGTAATTAGGTAAATTAATTATCTGAGCTTGACATAATTATCATGGGTTTCCTAACATGTAATTAATCTATGAAAAATAACTCAAAGAAATTTGAATCAATTTTCTAATTTCTCCCATTTAATTTGCCTTAAAAATAGAATAATTATGCTACAGTAATTATGTAAATTAATTATCTAAGCTTGATATAATTATCATAGGTTTCCTAACATGTAATTAACCTCTGATAAATAACTCTAATCAATTTGAATCAATTTGCTGATTTGCCCTATTTAATTTATCCTAAAAACAGAGTAATTCTGCTAAAGTAGTTATGTAAAGTAATTATCTGAGCTTGCCATAATTATCATAGGTTTCTGAACATGTAATTAACCCGTGTTAAATAACTCAAATAAATTTGAATCAATTTGCTAATTTTCCCTGTTTAAATTGTCCTAAAAATAGAGTAATTTTGCTAAAGTAATTACATAAATTAATTATCTGAGCTTGACATAATTATCACTAGTTCCCTAATGTGTATTTAACCTCTAATAAATAAATTAAATCAATTTTAATTAATCTTATATTTTCCCCCATTTAATTTGTCCTAAAAACAGAGTAATTCTGCTAAAGTAATTATGTAAATTAATTGTCTGAGCTTGAAATAATTATCACGGGTTTCTTAACATATAATTACCCTCTAGAAAATAACTCAAAGCAATTTGAATCAATTTGCTAATTTCTCCCTTTTAATTTGTCCTAAAAACAGAGTAATTCTGCTAAAGTAATTAGGTAAATTAATTATCTAAGCTTGACATAATTATCACGGATTTCCTAATATAGAATTAACTTTTGATAAATAACTCAAAACATTTTGAATCAATTTGATTATTTTTCCCCTTTAATTTTCTCTTAAAAAACAGTGTAATTCTGGTAATTAATTATGAAAATTACTCAAAAAATTATAAGATAATTTTCCTAGCTTAATGATAGTCCAATGCAGCTCATAATTATCTCATCATAATCTAGACTTAATTAATATATTTCCCATTAATTTATGGTTAATATAAGCAATTTCAGTCCTAATATGATATAATAATCTTAATAACACATCCAGCAAAGAATATTTTATTAAGAAAGGATTTTTTAGTATACATAGGCCTAATCTTTCATTTATTAAGAAAATAGATTAATCTAGCCTTGCTAATTAAGAAGGATTAGTCTAATTACCCTTTTAATTTAATCAACTAGAGATTAATCTCTAGTGATTTCTGCGTAGCGTTCTCTCTAGATGAGAGAGAGTGTGTCAAGGCTCCGAGTCTAAATTTTTATGAAGGGAAGGGGGTCTTTTTATGGTTTTTCTGGGCCCCGGGCAGTTCTTGGCAGGTTTTGACACCCCAAGCAAGCCCCCAGCTTGAAGATGGCGCCAACTGCTGCTAAATCAGTCTCTGGCAAGTTCCCCCCAACTCCACACTGCCCCCATACCTTCCAGAATCGATTTCGGTTGATTCTGTTGATTTCTAATGATGAAAATTGGAATATCAGTTAATTCTAGAACCTTAGGATAAGAAAGTCTTTGTTAATAATTATTACTGAAACCATCCAATTTTTATTAACTAATTGAATTCCTAGTGTAACCTTCCATTTATCGGATTCTGATTCTGAAAATTACTAACCATAGTAAAGCTCTGCTTATGATTCCAAAAATACCAATATTAGCCATGATTGAATCCTTCAAGAGTGGTTTTCAAGTTAATTTTACAAGCTTTGTACAATTTTTAAGGTTTCGAAAATTGGAAACCTTACAAACAATATCCACGTCCTTGCTTGCCACACTTAAAACACTTATGGTCCTTGCGGAAAGCTTCAAGCTCTTTAGGAGAGAGTTTGTTTTTGCCTTTGTAAACTCCCTTCTCCTTTGACCGATTGTTGTTGTTGTTGTTGTTGGAAGTGCCTTGGGAAGAATTTTGGGCATTGGTTTTCCCCTTTGCATCATTTTCATCTTTGTTTTCCATGGGCTTGACATTTCGTCTAGCCCCTTGCTAGAAATTGATGCATCAAGCAACCATGGTGTGATGGATTACATCGGTGATAGAACCAAGCCATTGAGAGTTGACATATTCAGCCATCTCTTCAGGTAATCCCGCACAAAATTGTTGCTTTTTCTTGGCAAAGTCTATCTTTTGGAAGATAGTAGCCTTGAGATGTAAATCCCAAAACTTGTCTACATATTTGTGGATGACTCATGGGACAGAAGCTTCAAACTGCACCATTCGGTGAGCACTTTGTCTTTTGCATTGCTTGCCATGATGGAAACTCGTAGAGTTTTACATGTCTTTGGGGCTTCGTTGTTACTTGACAAGGCGATTTTTGGAAGTGCATAGCTACATGGCGTAGCTTGACTCTGTGAAGCCCTCGTCTCCAAAGGCCGCATCAAATTTGTGGATGAAAATCCAACACTTTGTCAATGGCACCAAAGGTGCCATCATAGGTGACAAAATAGATACTCTTTCCTCCCTCCTTGAACTTCTTTAGCTTTTGTGACCTTCGCCATGTGGGGTATGATTTACGATAGCCTTCCCTAATGTATTCTCTAGGAGAATATCCATAGCTTTTGTTGGAAGAGGAGGAAGGTGAAGAAGAAGGAGAAGAGGGTGATCTCTTTCTTGCCCTTTTCTTCCTTTGTTTCCTCTCTTCCCTTTTGGAATGACGAGGACAAGGACTGTGTGTTGATCTTTTCCTCTTGGAAGGAGTTGGCGATTGTCTAGATTGTCATCTTCATGGAGCCACATCTTGAGAGGAACTTAAACTTAAATGAGCACGCTCTCCTCTTGGAGAGTGTCATAATAACTAATATCTAATTCTCCTAAATGATTTTTTCATGTTAAACTGATCATTTAATATGGGGAAGTACCAGGGGAGAAAAAGCTAGAATATTGATTAAGCTGGCAGACCAGCCACAGTAGGGATCCAAAGGAGGGAAAATAGGGATCCAAAGGGGGGGCCATCTGCAAAAGAGAAATGTGCAACAATGGGCTTAAAATACCCTAAGGTTCATCCCATTAACACTTCCAAAATGCTAAGGTTCCAAAATTCAAAGGTTGTGTCCAAAGGTCAAACACTAGGGAAATTGGATGCTTTGTGTGTGTCCCAAAAAGTCTTCACAAGTCCTACATAGGAGGGGGCGAGCCCTGGAAGTCCTCTAAGCTAAGCCATGTAGCTATGCACTTTCAAAAATTCGCCAGGCAATGATGGTCTAGCCTACGGGCCAACGGTGAAGCTCCACGAACATGGAAAGCTTTAAGAGCTTCCATTATGAAGCAATTTTGGCCACTAATTCCAAAGACAAAGTACTCACCAAATGGCGAAGCTTGAAGCTCTCTCCCTACAAATCCATTCACAAATATGTAGACAAGTTTTGGGACCTACAACTCAAATCCACTGTCTTCAAAAAAGTTGGATTTTGGAGAGCAAAAGCAACAATTTTTTGCGGGCTTAACTGAAGAAATGGTGGAGTATGTCAACTCCCAAAGGCAACGCACCATATCGGTGGCTATACACCATACTATGGTGGCTTCTTGAATCAATTTGCAAACACGGGCTAAAAGAAATTCTAAGCCAACGGAAAACAAGGGTTCCAATGAGCCTAAGGGGAAGGAAAATGTCCAAAAGTCTCCTAAGGGAAACTCCAACAAAGCCAAGGAGAAGGGAATTTACAAAGGCAAAAATAAACTCTCTCTGGCCAAGAGCTTGAGCATTATCGCAAGGATAACCGTTGTTTCAAGTGCAACGAGCAAGGGCATGCATACCGCGCTTGTCCCCAAAAGAACACCCGCCATGAGCCTCCTAGAGCTACCTTGGTAGAAATCCAAGAGGAGGAAACTCACCACAAAGGATCTCCTCTGTGCCATTCTTGGGGAAAGGTAAGAGAACATGATGCTTTTATTCTCTTTGACCCTCGTTCTACTCACAATTTCTTATCCACAGAGTTGGACACCAAGCTAGGCATACAAGCTTACAAGATGAAAGATGTCCTACCCCCAGATGGTGCTTTCAAGGGGCAAGAAGCTTCAGTCACTCCCTTAATCGGGAAATTGAGGCTCCATGTCCAAAGCTATGTGGACAAAGAGGACTTCTTTATCTCTCCTCTAAAGCACGAGGATGTAATCCTAGGGGCACCATGGTCTGCTTGCATGGCTGCCAATGTTAAATTCCCTGAAAGAAGAATCACTTTAGGTTCAAGGAAAAAGATATGTACATAGATGCCAAGCAAATGGGTAACACCATACTCATTGTACATACACAAGCTTTCAATAAGTCAGTAAAGAGCTCTATTTTTGTGTACATGATTTTTGTTAAAGGTTCTCAAAATGAACCTAATGTTTTAACAAAATAAAGTAAACACACTCACAAGGAATTAAAGTTATCCAATTTTCTCAAGGCATCCCTTGTGAGAGCTACCTCCTAAACGAGGCAATGATGACCATGCAATTGAACTTCTTCCAAGAAGTTCACCACCTAGCAAACCTCCTTATAGAGTTTCTCAAGCTCAACAAGAGGAGATTATGCGGCAAGTGCATGAGTTACTTGAGAAGGGCATGGTTAGGCCTAGCTCATCTCCATTTTGCTCACCCGTGTTACTAGTGCAAAAGAAAGACGGCACATATCGAATGTGTGTCGACTATAGAGCACTATATAGGATCACTATCAAGAATAGGTTTCCCATTCCACGGGTAGAAGACCTATTTGATAAGCTACAAGGATCGACCTACTTCAGTAGGATTGACCTAAAAAGTGGCTATCATCAAATAAGGATAGTTGATCAAGACATTGTAAAGACCGCATTTCGCACTACGTTTGGTCTTTACAAATATATTGTCATGCCTTTTGGCTTGACCAATGCACCAACCACATTCAACCGCTTGATGGAGAAGCTATTTAGGCCTCACAAAACCTTTACTGGAGTGTTCTTTGATGATATCATTGTCTACTCTAATTCATTAAACGAACACAAGCAACACCTCCAGGTAATATTTCAAGTTTTAAGAGAGAGTAAACTTTATGTTAATCGAAAGAAAAGTGAATTTTTCTTACAAGAGATTCAGTATTTAGGTCAAATGGATCCATCAAAATTAGAGGTAATAAAAGGATGGCCTAGACCAAGGAATCTTCATGAACTAAGAAGCTTTATAGGTATGTGTGCATACTATAGACACTTCATAGAAAAGTTCTCACAAATTGCAGGACCATTACATGACCTAAAAAAGAAAAACGTTCGGTATGCATGGTCTGCCAAGGAGAACAATGCTTTCGAAAAGCTTAAAGAAAAGCTTGTCTCTCAACCTGTGCTTACACTATCGGATCTCTCAAGGCCATTTGAGGTCCAATGTGACGCTTGTGGTGATTCCCTTGGAGCTGTTTTCCTCGAAGAAGGGCATGCCATGGCCTATGAAAGTCAAAGGCTCGACCATGTTGAGAAAGCTCTAGGCATATATGAAAAGGAACTCCTTGCAGTTCTACACGCCTTAGACTCATGGAAGCACTATTTATTGGGGACTCCTTTCATTCTGCGGACAGATCACCAAAGTGTAAGTACTTCATGATGCATACCAAGATCTCTGAGAAATAAATGAGGTGGGAAAATTTCCTTTCACAGTTTCATTTTCATATTGCTCACATTGCTGGCAAGCGTAATCAAGTAACCAATGCACTCTCAGACGGCTGAGAGTGAATCCAGTTTCCATAGCAACTCACAATGATCTATCTTCTATGATAGATGAGTATGCTATTGATCTCGATTTTAGAAATGTGATTTCAGCCCTTGCATTAGGAAATTTCGGAGGTCATTTGGAGGGCCTTCTAAGAAAATGTATTTTTTGCACTCTCTCTCTCTAGAAAAAATGGCAAATAAAAGAGATGGGTCTTTCATAGTAAAACTTCAAAAAGTGTACTTTAAGTAGATTCCTTACTCTTCTGAACATTCGTTCATAGTGATTGAGGGATAATCCTCTTTTCAGTTGCATTGAATGAACAACGTCAATATGGAGGGAATGAGGCTAACATGGAGGGACGAATCCGCAGCCGCTATTCACTTTCCATTAAACCTGCACATTTGGCTAATGGCACACTCCTCAAATGGCACACTCCTCAAATGGCACAAATGTTACCTAGAAACGAGCCAAATATCACCTTCACATTGATTTGGACAATGAGTACCAACCATTGATTAAGCGCAGTAAAACAAACACACATATACCTCCCGCCTCCATAGACACGCTCAGAGCTCAAGGAGCTAAACACATAGATATCTGGACGAGAGGCTCTCTCTACCCTAAGAATCCAATAACTAATGCGTCTCCACCGTTTGTCAATCCTACAAGCTTATTGACCTTTGCTGGTGATGGAGAAAAGGGCCTTCTGGGTTATTGTAAATCACTTACAAGAGAAGCTGAAACTTACAAGAGCATTCTCCAAGCTCAACAATGTGAGATTGTTCGCCTTTCACATTTACATTCTACAGATCAGGTTACCATTTTGCAACATAAAACAGAGGTACAAGAACTGAAAGGAAAGGTGCGAAGTTGTCAAATGAAGGACACCATCTTGGGTGGTCGTATCCGAAAGAAGAAATTGCGCAATCTTGAAACATTGCAGGTTGCATCAGGAGGTCTCAAGAAAAGAATCCGAGCATTAAGGTGATGCTTCTTGGTTGGCTACATTGTCTTAGTTAAGTAATCTTTTTGTTTTTTCTTGTTATGCATTGTTTTCATGTGCCTAAATAGTGTTAGTGAAGCAAATTTTCTGTTATTTACTTATGCATTGTCTTCATGTAGAGATTCAATCTATCCTGACAAGGAAAACATTGACCCCAAAGCCAATATAGGAAAGAGATTGAAGCCACTTATAAGTAGAAGCCTGGCAGCAGATATAGTACATGACAAGAAGTTTAAGGTTCTACAAAGAAATGTAGTGGACCGCTTTATTTCAGAGAACTCAGTGCCTGCAAAAGAGATACAACGCACACTTGATTCACTTGGTGTAAGCAAAAGAGGATATTCGGCTATCCAAAAGTCTGTCTCATCCATCTTTGTTAGGAAGGGTATAAAATCCAAACTTCTACCATCAGCCTCAAGTGTTTGGAAAGAGAGGCTTCAGCTTAATGAGGCACAGGGAAACTATCTTGGACAGCCCTTTCATATTAAAGCAACTTACAGTGGCCATGGAGCGAACATGGCATATGATGAGTTCAACAATATTTTTATGGACCTGCGGATACTACAGAAGAGAATGGTGGAGTTTTACAACATCACATTTGAAGAGTCACGTGGGCTATTACATTTTGTGTTAAAACTGGATGAGTGTGAGCTTGTTAAAGAGAAAAAGCTAGAGCGTGTTACTATTACTTTAATGAATAGAGCCCTCTCAAAGTGTCCCAGTGATGATCCTTTATATTTTAGTGTTCAATCAGAATCTAACATATGGTGGCTTGGTGCGTTTGAGGTAAGCGATATTCTCAAGTAAGCTCAAATGTTCAGATCTACTTAAGTCTCATTTATTTTGTGTTGCAGGTAAAGAAAGAAGATCATGAGATTCTATATTGGGTGTTCCATCGAACTAATATTCCGGAGGTGATTGATCGACAGACTAACCAGGGAGAGGTAGTACGTCTAGATGGAAGGGGAGACTTTCAAGTTCAGTGGCATCTTGCAGGTGACCTTAAAACATTAAAGTGCATGTATAATTGTGGAATGGGTGCAATGGCAAAGTCACCGTGTTTGTTCTGCATGGAGCCTGCAAAGGTCATGGACCCAAAGTGGTGGAGAAAAGCTCCAACACGTCACATTGAGGATCCTGCTTTTCGACCCGTTTTGAAAATACCACTTGTGAATGTCCACATTTGTACAATGCATGCCCTTTGTAGAATTGTGGAGAAATTGGTCTACTTATACATAGGGTTTGCTTGGAAGATTAGGAACTCCGCAGAACGACAAGTAGCCCTGCAGTGCTTAGAAATGGTATTGTCGGATATGGGGCTTCATGGTGACAATGTGAAAATCCAGCGGGATGAAAAGAGATCAACTGCTGAGAAGGATGTCCCATGCAAACCATCCATCGGTGGGGTGAAGGCATGGAGGTTTTTATCTAAGCCCCAAGGTACAAGAGATCCAAAGCTAACAAAACATGGAAAAATATATAACACATCTTATGTTAGCAAGGTAGAGTATCAGAGCTGGAAAAAGCTACATATTGCAGTCAAAGACCACGAACCAACTACTCGTAACGCGAAGGCTGAGGTTTGGCGATCAATAGACATCCTATTTTTGATGTGCGACAAAGATGACTGGTCACAAGGTGATATGAAAAATCTCAACCTTCTGAAAAAATCATTCAAGACAGCATATACAGACACCCAGATTACTCACTACATGGTATTATAATGTATTTCTTTCTCTCTTATGTGCAAATATGTGACTGTAAAACATTCTAACTAATCTGTTTTCATATCCAGCACATCATCTTCAATCATTTGCCATATTTTATACAGAAGTATGGGAACCCGGCAATATGGAATACCCAAGGGATGGAAAAGTCTCATTACATGGCGAGAAATGCTTATTTCAGGCACACACGACATGGTGGCTCTCGAATCAAGGCTAACAGTTTGAGAGAACTATTTGAATGGTTCTATCGTAGAATCATTCATCGAATGTAGGCAAAAGAAGTCTTGGCAAATTTAGCAACAGCACAAGCCATCAGACATTTACAACAACAAAAAGCTAAAACATCAATGGCATACAACAACTCCGGAGCTTGTGAAAGTCAACGAAGGTGGAGAGAGACAATGGTGTATGTGAATCACAAGTGGAGAAAGACACTCTGAGTGGATGACATTGTACAAAATTTATGTAATACATAATCTTATACAATTGCTACTTGAAGTGTATCAAGATTTTGCAGGTTCAATTTTGTTTTTTGGCACGTCACCCTTGTAACGAATCATGAGATGTTTGCCATACTCTAAAAGTTCATCTGGGTTTTGTCTACCAAGAGCTAGTGCCATTGCTGTGTAGGTGTAGTAATACGCTGCCTGACCACCTGTATAGCCTGGGCAGTAACCAAAACAATCTCTAGCAAACACTTTGTCCACAAGAATGACTTTAACTACACTTTTGGGCAGCACCGGTCCACCCAAGAAGCGTGATAGTGTCTTGAATGTGTAAGTTGCTATTGAACCCTCTTGTGACATGGAATTGTGGAAAACTACTATCGGCGACTCGCAAAGCTTTGAAAGGTACTGTGCTAGGGCCGCATCCCTTCCTCGATACTCTCTTGTCCGGCGCCGAAGGAAGTCATCCTTGTCAGCAATCCAAGACTGCACATACAATGTCAGAAATGACACAAAGAGAGAGAGAGAGAGAGAGAGAGAGAGAGAGAGAGAGAGAGAGAGAGAGAGAGAGAGAGAGAGAGAGAGAGAGAGAGAGAGAGTTACCATGAAGCTCTCATCCTGCAGAAAGAGGTTTTCTTGCCACAGGTCTACAGATGTAGTTGACCCCTGACCTGAATGGTTAAACCAATCCTCCACTTCTTTGTTACTTTTCGATTGTCTTAGGCTTTGTCTTATTGCTTGGAAGGTGGCTTCATCAGGTAGTGTCTCCTTGTATTTTTCAGCTTTCTCAAAGCATCTTCGAAGGCATTCCATTGGATTGCTGGATGTTTCCATTGCCTCATCATCACTACTATCCTCTGAAACAAATCCACTCCTCTCCTCTTGGACTCTGGAAATAATAGCTAGGGAGAAATCCTCCCTTAAATAAAACACACTTTGCACATCATGTAAGAAGATATAGGTCCTGTCTCCAATCCTGAAGTCAAGCACAGCAGGCAACATCATCTGAGCATGCTTCTCAGTGAAGTTACTGACATCCAATGGAAGTTTGATTTCTGTGGTTTTCACAGAGAGCATCTTACTTCTTTGTACTTCAATTGCCTCAACCTCAAGGTCGACTGTGTCTTCAACCTCCTCGACTTCTTGCATATGAGTTGTCTCCTCGCATTCCTCATCTGGTGCTGCATCCTGCTCCTCTAACACCTCATCAGGATTCTACATGAGGAATCCAAACAGGCTGTTCAGGTAAATCATAAAGCCAAAGGCTTCCTGAATGAGTTTGCATTCTTTTTTATGCAAAGGGCAGGCTGAATGTCGGCAAGAGGGTGGTAATTCCCTATACTTCTTCACTCCCTGTCCCTTTTCACCACAGTCATTTAAATGCACAAGAGTCATAGTAGGCAGAACAACCCTTCCTACCTGCACCATCACTTCAAACTTATCTCTGTAGGACTGCAAGAAATTACTGTGCTGAGCTAACAGGTCTTCAATGTCAAACTTTGGATTAAACATAGAATGAACTAGATCATACTTGTCCCCAGCACCACAAGATGCTGCAAAATCAAACAGCCTCTCATCAGTTGCAGCTGGGTCTTCCAGAGAAGACACATCCTCTTTGTCTTTACATTTAGTTGCACAGGGACTACTTTCTAGCACATCTGCATCATCTGAGAAGTCTATATTCCTCTTTCTTGTATTTTTCTTCAGAAGTACTCTACAGGGCACCACACCCTTGTAGGGTGAGGGATCCTCTTGCCCTGGTGACCTCTCTGATTGATCTTCACCAATCGACTTTTCTTCAGATATGTCCTGACAAAAGTCAACAGTTCTTTTGGCAGATACATTAAGCAACTGAGCCTGCAAGGGTTGAAATCCTGGCACAAGCTCTGGATCTGGTTTCAGCCTCTTCTGCCTACTGGACCTTAATCCTATTCATCAAGAAACATGACAAGTCAAAACCATCAGGAAACATGACAACTCTACCAAAACCAAACCATCATGATCTCTCTCTCTCTCTCTCTCTCTCTCTCTCTCTCTCTCTCTCTCTCTCTCTCTCTCTGATAGATATAAATATATATATATATATATATATATATCTATATATATATATATATATCTCACCAAAGCACAAAAAAAAACACACCTAGTCTCTCTCTCTCTCTCTCTCTCTCTCTCTCTCTCTCTCTCTCTCTCTCTCTCTCTCTCTCTCTCTCTCTCTGTATTTTTCTATTTGACTAAAGGCGCGCGAGGAAGGAAAAGTGCGTTTTGCAACTCTCTCCGCGCGCCTTAAGTACAACTGAGAGAGTCATAACAATACTAACGGCGCGCGGAGAGAGCTGGAGCCAATATTTGGTTGGCTATGCGCGCCGTTAGTAACGTGTACAGAGAGGGTAGGGAAAGAGACAATGTATATATATATATCTGTGTGTGTCTGTGTGTATGTGTGTCTGTGTCTCTGTCTATGGAAGTATGGGTATTGAGGTGTGTGTGTGTTGAACAACAGTCACACACACACACACAATTTGTACCAACTGGTGGAAATACAAAGAGAAAGAGTGAGAGATCACCTTTTTTTGGTGGGGTTTGCAGGAACTCCAAGGGAGGTGTCTCCTCCATTGCTTTTCTGTGTGTCAAACTGACTTTGTCTTTCTCCCTCCCTCTCTCTCTCTCTCTCTGAGAGTAAGGACTCCCTCTCTCTATCTCTCTCTCAATCTGTGTCTCTCCCTCTCTCTATCTCTGTGACAATCTGATCACTCTTTCTCTCTCTCTGTCTCTCTAAGACTCTCTCTCTCGCTCTCTCTCTCTCTCTCTCTCTCTCTCTCTCTCTCTCTCTCTTCTCTGGCTCTCTCTCTCTCTCTCTCTCTCTCTCTCTCTCTCTCTCTCTCTCTCTATTGTTCTCTCTCTTTCTCTCTCTCAAAATCACACTTATAACGGATACACAAGGCGGCGCCCCACGTGTCACTATAAATTATAGTATATTTGCATGTTGTCGCACGTGTGGTCATTATTGAGACCGTATACTTTTTGTACGCCATATAAAGCGGTCAAGAGAGAGAAAAACCACACCTCGTGAAAGAGAGTGAGTGAAAGAGAGAGAGAGAGAGAGAGAGAGAGAGAGAGAGAGAGAGAGAGAGAGTGCAAGAGCCGTCGTCTGCGTCTCCGACAGCAAGCCCACCCATCGACATAACGAAGGTCTGTCTCTCCCTCTGCCTTTGCCTCTATCTCTCTATCTCTGTTTCTGTCACCCACACACACACACTCACAAACACACACACACACACACCCACACACACACACACACACACACTCACAAACACACAGACACACATCTTTAAAATACAAACACACACACACACAGACACACACATACACACCCACACACACACACACTCACACACACACACACACACACACACACACCCACACACACACACACACACTCACAAACATACTCACTTACACACATACACACATCTTTAAAATACACACACACACACACACCCAGACACACACACACACACACACACTCACAAACACACTCACTTACACACAGACACACATCTTTAAAATACACACACACACACACACACACATTCTCTCTCTCTCTCTCTCTCTCTCTCTCTCTCTCTCTCTCTCTCTCTCTCTCTCTCTCTCTCTCTCTCTCTCTCTCTCTCTCTCTCTCTCTCTCTACCAAAGGCGCGCGTAGAGAGGCATACCCGTAGTGCATGTCTCTATGCACGCCGTTAGTACTGTGCATTGACCAGAGAGAGAGAGAGAGAGAGAGAGAGAGAGAGAGAGAGTGTGTGTATTATTTTACCCTATACTAACGGCGCGCGGAGGTGTGTTAACCCTCACGGCACACGGACACCCCATCACCTACGACGGACGCGTATTATGTATTTGGTAGAGTCAGGTACCGGGCTTGTCGGACCAATAGGGAAAGGTAGAGTGATCGTCGATGAGAGGCGCACTTTAACTTGGACATTCAAGGGATTAGTTGGTTAAGCATGGGCGCCCAAGTGTGAATGGGGTGAGCTCCTATAAAAGCCAACTAAACCTAATTTTTACTCATTCTCTCATTTGTGCAATTGAAGAGTGCTCTTGCTCCATCTCCATCTTCTTCTTCTTCTTCACCTCCTTGTGTGTGTGTGAGAGAGAGAGAGAGAGAGAGGGAGAGTGTGTGTGCGATCGAGCATTACGAAGGCACGACGGCGGCGAAGCGGTTGAGCGCGGCACGACTGCAGCTTCTTCTTCATCGCGGCGAGGAATCCACCACGAAGGCGAGCGTAGAGCGGTGAGTGACACACCCTTTGTTTTCTTGAGCTTGCTAGTTTAGGCTTGTTGTGTGCTTGGAGCCGTTTGTGGCTCGCATACGGTGTATTGGCAAGTCCCTTGCTTCGACAGTGCGGCAAGGAGCGCACATTTTTGGCGCCACTGCCAGGGATATGCCCTACACTAAGCTCGGTTAGCACTTTACGCTTCCTTGTGGTGTAATTTCTATCATAGGAAAGGCAGGAAAGGAGTGTGTGGAAGGTTTCTGTTTTTTGCGTTTTCTGCAATTGCTGTCAAGTTTCAATTTTTGCTATTGTCTGCGTTTTTTCAATTTCTGCGTTTTCAAGTTCGGCGTTTTCAATTTCTGCAATTTTTCGCATTTCTGTCAATTTACTGCAATTTCTGCGTTTTTTCTGCATTTTCTGCAATTTCTGCGTTTGTTCCTGCAATTTCTGCATTTTTTGCAATTTCTGCATTTTTTTTTCTGCAATTTCTGCGTTTTTTCTGCATTTTCTGCAATTTCTGCATTTCTGCGTTTTTTTCAATTTCTGTATTTTCTGCATCAACAAAAAAAAAAAAAAAAATTGGGAAAAAAAAGTTTTTTGAGAAAAAAAAATAATTTTGAAAAAAAAAGGAAAAAAATCCGGAAATTAAAAACGCGAGCGAGTGGGCGGCGAAATTTTTCGAAAATAAAAAACGTGACTCTTAAAACGGACGGGTTGGTTTGTATAAAAGATAGATCGGGATCGGAATCATTTTCCCAAGCCCAAGCCCAAGCCCAAGCCCAAGCCTCAGTCCTCAGCCTTATGATATATACTAGACTCACTCTTATATATATACCCTACTCCCTCAAGAGAGAATGAGAGCATGTGGGACAAGTCCTCCACTCTCCTCCTTTCTCTTCCCACTTGCACCCTTAGACTTTCTAGTTTGGGCCTAGTTCCCTACTGGAAATTGACAGTTTTAGGGATTCCGAGGGCATAGAGTGACCAAACGGAGGGCTGTAAAGCACGGCACGACCCTCTAACCGATACGCTCGTTTCGAGCTATCACACGGCCCATTCCACGACACGCTCTAAAAAATCTAGCAAAAAAACAAACAAAAAACACGCTAAAAACTAGTCACAAGGCCTCCTAGAGCAGCTTTTTGACACCTTAGGGTATCAAAAGCACATGCACTTACGCTCTGGGCGGGTGCTAGAACACGAGCATATTGAGAGTGCCTCTGTTCATACGGACACCCATTACCCATCCACGATAAGCTCTAGACCCTCAGCGGGGACACAAGGTAGCACCACCCAAGACCCTAAAATAGCCGCTAGTGATTCCTCCTCCGACTCAGAAATCATGGAAGCATACCCTAACCAAAACACTGAGAGAGAAGGCCATGCACCTCCCGAAGCTCCACAGCCTAGTACTAGTATGTTTAGCCATTTCATGGAAACATTAGGTAGAGCTACTCACTCGGAACCTGATGCAAATGAAGCACACGAAGGGGGTGGGGAAGTGGACTCTCCTTTCACATCGCACGTGGACCCCACACCCCCAAAGAGTGTCCATGTGGATATCCTACCAACTTCTTACCAAGAAGGCCCTGTTGAGCTGCCTCCTTCAGAAGTTCCCTCTAGAGTACCGTTGGTGACAAGTAAAACCACGGGGAGCAACATTGCTTCTACCTCACAAGAAACCATTAACACGTCGACTCTAGAAGGATTGTTCATTAATGATCATTGGACATACGACCTCCACACTGAGGTGTTGACGGATCTACACTCTGGTCACGCCTACCATGTAGGATGGATAGAGATTGTACAATCCACCTCTAGTGCCACGAGCATCGAAGATCAACAGAAAATGATCTGTAATGTTATCCATGGCATTATTCAATTAGAAAGGCAAAACCGAGGGGTAAATATACTCTCAACTGGCCCCATGAGATTTCTGGATACGAGCAAGGCTCAACAGCCTACTCTATCACAAATGGAGACTCCTCTAATGAATCCCATGGACCCATCTTACGTCGTTTCACCTGGGGTCTCTATGCAATCTGAGCCTCCGAGCGACAACTTTAGCTTCCCTAACTTGGCTCAACCCTCTATTAAGGAAAACATAGTGCTCACTCCAGGGATAAGCCTAACAGAGAATGTACCGATGACATCTACGGTTAGCGCAGTGCCACTACCTAGTGTCGTAGTACCTAATATGGGGCCTCGACCGTATGTGCCTCTAGCCCCTTATGCACACATGGCCCCCACACCTCCAATTGTACCACTTGCTTATGCTCCTCGAGTGCCGCTCCCTAGCTCTTATCCGAGTGGACCTATGCCCGGTTATGTTCCATATCCTGCATCATCTATACATATGCCAAGACCAGTACCCGTCCCTCTCCCACATATGATTCCAAGAGTACCTCCACCGGCCCTACCTCCTCACATAGGTGACTTGGCAGCGTTTGCTCAAACCATAGGTCGATCTATCGCGGAAAATATGCATCATGCATCTGATAGAGAGCCTAGAAGTAAGGCAGTACAAATTGCCAAACTCACGCAAAAATTCAATGGGGATGAAGATGCTAGGAAACACATTGAAGTGTTTGAACAAGTATGTGATTCCTTAGGGGAACGCAACGAACTACATAAGTGCAATGCCTTAAGCTTGACATTAAGTGGGAAGGCTGGAGATTGGTATAGGACCCTAAGGGTGGACGAGAAAACAATCTACCCTACCCTTCGAAGGTTGTTTCTAAAGGAGTACATACGAGAAGGTGTGCTTTGGGGTGTAGCATCTCAGCTACAGAAGGCCGAACGTAAGGAAGGAGAGTCAGTAAGAGACTTCATTAGTCGTCTAAAGCACTTAAACTCTCGTTGCCCTGTAAATGAGCGCTTCAACAATAACCAACTGCTTGATCGATTCATTCGAGGGTTGAGGAATGAAGGAATCTATAATGGACTAGTGATTAGAGGTATCACAACCTGGGAAGATGTCACTGCCAATGCAATCCAATTAGAGGACAACTTGATGATAGCAGGCATGAGGGTGTCTACTGACACGAGATCCACTACCTCACAAGCCATTGAGTATGAACCCATGACTGCAAAGCCCATTGCCAATGAGCCAAAGGTATTTGAGACATTCTTGACAGACCTTACCAAGGCAATCCAAGAGTCTCTTAAGGATAATCGACCCCCTCAAAATAGTCACATGTATCCAAGAAGGGAGCAACAATGGTGTTCCATTTGCTTAGGTCCACATAGCACTAGTGAGTGCCCTACGTTTAGAGTAAAATTTAATGGAACTTGCAACGCATGTGGTAGGTATGGTCACCAAGCTAAGGATTGTTTAATGATCAAACGTATGATGGCAAATAGACCACCTGTAGCCTACACGGATGCGCCTCGAGCTCCTGTATTGATGCCTGCTCCACCTGTTGAGCAACTACCGCAACACACGGTCCCTAGATCTCAAAATGTTGTACAAGCTACACCGTTACCACCTCCTGTGCTAGGACCGCAGCCCCCACATCCAAGAGTCGCCCCTATGAACCAAGTGGGTTGCGAGCCATCTAATGCTTATGCAGATGGCTGTGAGGAGGAAATAGACACTAGTATTGCCTACGGACTTGATACATTGGAAGAGTGTCCTATATACTACATGGAAGATTGTTGGGGACAAGTCAAGCCGGTTTATCAAGCTGCTGCTCTCGCATCCAGAGGTCAAAATATCAACACCCAGGCTAGGAGGCCACCTCTTCAATGCTACGAGTGTGGTGGACCACATCGAGTAGCGGAGTGCCCTATTAGGCTGCAAAAGAATGCTGCACAGATGCAAGTGAATCAAGGGAGCACGTCTGCAATGCCAATACTCACATGTAATCGTTGCGGCATAGATCACTTGATTGCCCAATGCCCCTATAACCCAAATGCGCCTAAAATCACACCCCTGAATTTGGTCGAAATTGCTAGTGTGACATCGCCAATACCACCCGTCGCACCCGCTTATGCGATTACACGGTCCATGCTTCAAGGGCCAGGACATATCCTCGAAGAGAGAGATACCGCGTCAGTTATCCAAGCAAAGAAAAAGAAGACACGAAGGAAGAAGTCGCAGAATGCGGAAAATTCAAAGCCAAGTTCCAAAACAAACATAGGAACAGGAGATGACCCCGTGTATATGAATGACCTCGAGGATGATTCAGATTCAGTCGAGACAATGGAGACTAGAACCAATACCACAAAGGGAAAGACTGACAAAGAAAACCGTAACATGGAACCAAATGAAAACCGAATGAGAGAAAACCATAAAGAGCCTCTGAAAACACCACAAGTGTTTCCAAATCCAATCCAAGACCCCCAAGATAAACCGCAGGGGCAAAAAGGGAAAAATCGTAAAAAGAAGATTGGGACGTACCCAAACCCAGTAGATGAGATTAAGCAGGTGAAACATCTAAGAGGTTTAGTGGAGGAGACTCAAAGGAAACTAGAACCAGAACCCATGCATATCAAAATTCATGACACAGTGTTTCCCACGCAAGTTCATCCACCCCACATGAACCATAGACCGTTAGCCATATCTAGTATCATCCAAGAAGGGAGTGAGGACAGGACATCAGAAAGTGAGCATACACCCTTCTTGTTGGAAAGGATGTTTAACGAAGGAATACCTGATCCCATTGAGGAATATGAGATTCCATCCTCACCAGTTCCTAGTCAAGGACCTACACCCTGCAAAACGCCAATGAATGTTGCCAAACTAGTGGACTTCATGTCTTCTGAGGTCCGAACCACGATCATAGCAAAGCTGTATGGAGATCCTGAGTTATTCCTTGCACTTCGAGCATTCCTTAACGGAGAGCTACGAACGGGATTACCGCAGTTTGCGCAACCAAATAGGCCTGACTCGATTATGATTGATGAGGAAAATCATGTGCAATCACTTGACTTAAATGGACACGAGTCTGTGATCGAGGTACCCATTAACGAATTAGGGCAGTATTTTGAAGGCGACGAGTCTAATGCGACCCTACCCATCACTACCAAGGGATTAACTATAAAGGGAATTCTTGATGGTGGTGCGGGAGTTAGCATCGTTACAAAAGATTGTTGGGAATCCATGGGAAAACCCGCCTCAGTGTTACTAACATTGTGGTAAAGATGGCAAATGGTACCATAGCCAAACCTATGGGGATGCTCAAGGATCTTAAGATCAAAGTTCTAGGACACAAGGTACGACATACGTTCATTGTAATGGATTTCTCTAAACACCTTATGTCATATGAAATGATTTTAGGACGACCATTCATGAGGGAAGCACAAATGGTTCACGATTGGTCTAAAAATCATGTCTATTTGCAATTCCAAGACTCTGTCCTTAGAGTGGATTTGGTGACTGGTAAGGTACACCCCTTAGGGAGTAAAACCATTATTGATCATCGCTCTGACACCACAGTTCACTCGGCCCCACTACAATATTGTTACACTTGTAAGAAGGATACAGACATTGGCCAAGATTCTCCTTATATGGATATCCTACCTGGGATGACTGAGTCGGACAATGTGGATTGGGTACACCTAGCTGCAACCATAGATACCTGGGGAAATAGAGGAACCACTTGGGTCACACCAGAGGGGGAAGAGGTACCACAAATTGCACCTCTGAACATGATAAGTGCCATACATGCATCTTCTAAGGGCAAGGCAATTGTGGACCAATCTGACAGTGACACTGATAGCTCAATAGAAGACTTTGACCAACACGACTTGGACACTGACTCCCAGAGTGAAACGGATTCTGAATCTCATGAATTAGAGAGTGGAGCAAGTTCACAGTCAAAACATTCGGAAGGATCGAGCACATCAACCAATGATAGCTCCTCCGAGAGTGAAGAGGACACCAACGAGGACTCCTTTAGTGAGCCAGATCTAAATGCAAATCAAAAGCAGGTCTCAAATAAGAAAAAGAAAAACCTTAAGAGGCGTCGATATCGAGCCAATGTACGTGCTAGGATAAACAAGAAGAGATCCTCAGCAGAATGGCTCAGTTATATAGGAGCATGTGATGCTCATCGAAAATTGGTAGACAATTGGGGTGAATATCTCCAAAATGTTATGTGGTGTAGACCACGACCCCATGACATAGCCCAATTAGAGATCATAGACAAGCCAAAGTTGAGCCGCACTGCAAGGAGGCGTCAAAACCAAGAGTTAGCTCGACAACACAAGAAAGCAGAAATGGAAGCACAAACCAACGCACAACCAGAATCCACAGACTTGCACCCTGCACCAGAACATTTCAAATCTTACACCACAGGGGAAGCAAAGGTTGTGTACACAAAAGCCCAAAGAATACCTATCGATGGGAATAATGGAATCTATGATGGTCCGGCAATAGTTAAAGAAATAGAATTAGCTGACCCCGGTGAAGAATCAAAACCTGTTTTTATTGCCCAAGACCTCACAGAAGTTGAAGAGGCGGTCCTCAAAGAGCTTCTCAAGGAATTCAAGGACGTATTCGCTTGGACATACCATGATATGAAAGGTGTTCCGCCTTCTGTGGTCCAACATACAATCCCTATGATTAGCACTGCGAAGCCCGTACAACAAAGACCCTACCCGATGAATCCTAAGTACGCAAAGATCATTCAAGAAGAACTAGAAAAGCTTATCAAATGTGGGTTCATATATCCTATTGAACACTCTGAATGGGTGTCGCCAATAGTTATCGTGCCAAAAAAGAATGGGAAACTCAGGGTGTGCGTGGACCTCAAAAAAGTTAATGCAGCTACTAGAAGAGACCATTACCCCCTACCATATTCCGAACATGTACTCGAAAGAGTTGCAGGCAAGGAAGCTTATAGCTTTCTAGATGGGTACTCAGGCTACAACCAAATCACGATAGCGCTAGAGGACCAAGCTAAAACTGCCTTCATCATAGAATTTGGTGTGTTTGCATTTCGTGTGATGGCTTTTGGCTTAACAAATGCCCCTGCTACATTCCAACGATTAATAAACACTGCTTTTAAAGAATATTTGAGAGAGTTTTGTGAAGCTTTCTTAGACGACCTTTGTGTTTACTCTTCTTGGAAAGAACATCTATCATGTTTGCGGAAGGTGTTTGAAAAATGTAGGTTATATCGTATCTCATTGAACCCGTTCAAATGCCAATTTTGGGTCAAGCATGGATTTATTTTAGGGCATATAGTATCCAAGAATGGTATCTCAACCGATGAGAGCAAAATTAAAGTGATTCTAGAGTTACCACCACCAACCAATTACAAGGGAGTTCAAAGGTTCATGGGACACGTGGGTTATTATCGACGGTTTATTTTATTTTTCGCTGAGATAGCACGTCCTTTGTACAAGCTTCTCATTGAATTTAAATGGACTGAAGAGTGTGACCAGGCCTATGAACAATTGAAGAAAACACTAGCAAGTGCTCCGATTTTAAGGACACCTAACTGGGATGTCATTTTCCATGTGCATATTGATGCATCAAACTTTGCTATTGGGTGTGTTCTCACTCAACCAGGAGAACATAAATTGGACTATCCCATTAGCTTTGCAAGCCGTCAATTGAACGATGCTGAAAGGAACTACACCACTACAGAGCGAGAAGGTTTGGCAATGGTTTATGCAGTAAAGAAATTTCGCTACTACCTTCTGGCAAACAAGTTTGTATTTTATGTGGATCATCAAGCGTTGCTGTATCTGGTAAACAAGCCATGCTCCACAGGAAGAATCACACGATGGTTGTTAATTCTTCTTGAGTTTGATTTCACGATTGTAGTGAGACCCGGTAAAAGGCACGTCATGGCTGATCATTTGTCTCGCATACCCAATGGTGAAGCCCCTACAAGAGTTGATGATGAATTGCCCGATACTTCCCTATTCATAGTTGAGACTATGCCTGAATGGAGTGAGAACATTGTTAACTTTTTAGTTAATGGTTTTCCACCCAAGGAACTTCGTAAGGATATCGCTCGAAGGCTAGTAAAAGAATGTGAACCCTATTGTTTGATTGCCGGAACCCTGTATAGATTAGGCAAGGACGATATTCTTAGGCGTTGTGCCCGCGAGGATGAATATTTGTATATCTTGCAAGAAGCACATATGGGCATAGCAGGAGGAAATTTTTCAGGGGACCTGACTGCTAGAAAGGTGCTGCAATCAGGCTATTGGTGGCCAACTTTATTTAAGGATGCATCACTTTTTACAAAAGGGTGTGATGAGTGCCAACGTTACAAGACCACACAGTGCAAGGACAGAATGCCCTTACATCCTATTAAAGTAACCCAACCATTTGAAAAATGGGGCTTAGACTTTGTAGGTCCAATTAGTCCCGCAGCTCGCAACACTCAATCTCGATATATTCTAGTTGCTACGGACTATGTAACAAAGTGGGCTGAAGCTAAGGCTTCACAAAAAGCTGACGCGAGGACAACAGCTAAGTTTCTTTTTGAGAACATTATCACAAGATTTGGTTGCCCTTTTGAAATTGTTAGTGATAATGGTACCCATTTTATAAATGAGGTAATAAGAGAGCTTACCACGACCTTTATGATATCCCACCATAAGTCTACACCTTATTACCCGCAAGCTAATGGACAAGCCGAGAGCACCAACAAGACTCTAATCTCTATTTTAACCAAGACGGTAGAAGCTCATCGCACTGATTGGGATTTGAAGTTGACATCTGCTCTATGGGCTTATCGTACTGCTTATAAAGTGGCTATTAATTGTACGCCATTCAAAATGGTATACGGCCAAGAAGCGGTTATGCCTTGGGAGTTTGTCATTCCTAGTCTTAGGGTAGCTTCGCAAGAAGGATGGAATGGTAACCCCTTAACCGAGCGTTTGTTTATCTTAGAAAAACTAGACGAAGAGAGACAGTTGGCTGTGCAAAATGCTCTTGTGGAAAAGGATAGGAGAAAGAAGTGGTTTGATCGCCATGTGAAGGACAAGGATATCAAAGTTGGTGATAAAGTCCTTATGTATGGAGTACGTAAAGAGAAGAAAAAGTTGAAATATGCTGGTAAAGGACCATATAGAGTATGTGAAATTACCCCACAAGGTACCCTTCGTGTGGAAACTCTTGATGGAGTTGAAACCATTGGATTCCTCAATGGGAGTAAATTCAAAAGATATTATGATCCTTTAAGCCAAGAAGAACTACGGGCCATTCATCAAAAGAAGGCCGCCAAAGCACAAACCGAGTTAAACAAGATACAAGCTCAAGCTGAGGCTAAGGAGCGACAACAACGTATAAGACAAAAACGAGAGGCTAACCTTGGGGTCACAAATGCATTCCACGTGGAAATCGAAGAGGATGGGTTGGACTCTGACACACCTCTACGATACCCCATTGAGTTAAATAGTGCCTATGGAAAAGTGCTATATAACGCCTTATTGGACACGGGTGCTAGATACAATCTGCTATCCTATGGGGTGTGGTGTCAGTTAGGGAAGCCACCTCTATCTGAGAGTATTATCCAAGTCAAGGGTGTCAACAAGATAAAAACTGCGGTTTTTGGAATCTGGCACACTTCTGTCAGTTATGACAATGGGGTGGTAGCTCAAGACTTTTTGGTCATGCCTACTGGAACTATGGAGGGTAATATAAACCTAGGCCGCACGTGGATGATAGCCACCAAATGCACTATTGATTGGGGGACTGGGGGTGTTACAACGCAAAAACCAACTCTTAGCCCTACCACTCAAGCCATAGTCCCTGAGATATTGCCCAAGGAAATAAAACCCAAGACATTGCATGTCCAGGAGGTTGAACCATACGTCCCCATAGCCCAACTCTCTAGAGCTTCAACTAATGTAGTTGAAAGAAAGCTTGAGACACACAAGAACCATCCTAATACAACAGAGAAAACATACAAGTGGGTCCCTAAAACCTCTGTAGTGAGCATGGTTGATGCAAAAAAACGGAAACCTAGTAAGAACCGTACCACTCACTCCAAGAAATGTAAAGAAACGCTGCGTTGGATTCCTAAACGACTATTGGAAGCCCAAGGATACTATGAAGGAAATGATCAAATCTGGGTGCCCAAACGTAAAGTGTACTCTTACCTGTCACCTGGCCCATGTAAACCCAATCCTGTGGCTCCAAAACAAATTGAAAATTGCGGAAAGGAAAAAATCATGGAACGTTACACACCCGTTCTAGAGCTAGTTTGGGTACCAAAGAAAGAACGATTTGTCCCACTTAGCTCAGGAACAGGGAAATCAAATGAAGCTTCTTGCTCTTCATGTAGTTCCTATACGCAAATAGAAGCTTCGACACAACCTCCACCTACCACTGTACATATCCATCCAAGCACGAAAGAGTTTGCACCTTCCGGGGTAAGTTCACCACCTACAACAACGTTGCAAATAAAATCCTCGGAGAGTACCTTACCACCCTTGCAGCTTGACGAGGCACCTAGGGTAATAGAAAACTACTGGCAAAAATCCTCACCTATTACCAACTGGAACAATTGGTTTCAAAGGGTGACAAGCTCATTTCAAACGGTATGATCTACCCAAGGAAGGGGGGAGTGTTTGCTGACAGTCATCATTCATTTGTTTCCCTCTCAACCTTTTTCCCTGACCTCTCAATCTCCGATCTTAGGGAATGTATATATATAGCCTTATACTCGCAAAAAAACAAAAATAGTAAAGAGCAAGAGCGCCTAGCAATGAGAGAGCACCCTATCAGATCTTACATATAAGTCCAAATTCACCGTGTCAAGTCAAGCAACACACAAAAACAACTCTTATGTTTTAAAGGCCTAACCAAATCTATCTGTCTTGTCAGAAATGGCTACTTCACCAGAGGCATGCACTTCTATTTTTGATGAAAGGTACCCCTTGTCTTTTCAACAAGTGTTCTACGTATGCTACCCTATACTTTCTTGCGAATGGGATTTGATAGAGAGCCTTGCATGTGAGAGAAATTTTGAGGAGTTAGAATGGCTGATACGTCTATGGCTAACTAGTGATCCCTACCCAGTAGCGAATGTGTCTCCAATGGCACATGCTTATTCTTTTGCACAAGATGAGTATCCACGCATCACGAGGTTCTTGATTAGCATGCTTGCACAAGAGGATGATGAAGAGGAACTAATAGAGACCGAGGAAGACTATGGCCTCACGGACAACGATTTTATTTATCTAGATGATGAGGATAGAGGCCTAGCCTTAGGGTGGCCACCCGGTTTATATAATATCCTCTTTCCTTGATTCTAAAAGGGGTGACAGATAGGTAGGTTAGGGGTCTAGATGGTGTTTTGAGTTTGTTTTTTAGGAGTTTTAATTTTTCCCACTGATGTGCCTCCTGGAGGTATTCCTTTTGTTTCCTAGTGTGTACAGGAGCGTGTTGCTATTGATAGGATTTGGATCTTCATGGAACCTTCAAATCAAGCGCGACCATCAACACAAACAGGTGTTTCTTGTCCATTAGCATTGCCGTTATCTTTTTGCATCTATGATTGTCTGCTTTGATTGTGATTGGTAGCATAATATTCAGCGCATTTGCTTAGTATCAAACATTTAATTCAATGTAATGTTTTGTCATAGTCACTTGTCTAGGTTTAAAAATCAAGCAGTCCGACTAAGCTAGTTTGACCAAGCTAGGTATTAGAAATCTTCTCTTAATACCATGGGGAATGCCTTCCTAATAATCAATGGTTACTTAGGTTCTTAATCCGATTTAGGCAGCATTGTATGAAATGTACTAGGGCTTTCTAGTGGGCTTAACCCTATTGACCTTTAGCTTAAGTATTATAAAGGGAGTTTACTAATGTGATGAGCCTGGGGAGTGTATCAGTGTTATATGACCCCCCAAAGTTACAAAATTAAAATGTTGAAAATGAACAAGCAAAAAATCAAAGTGCCACAATGTAAAATTTTAAGCTGGAAGAGAAATCTCAGCTTGATTTGGTACTTCACTCACATGTATTGCCTATGGTACTAGAGCCCTAGAGGTTCCCAGCGTGGGTGCTTTTCCTTGAAAAGCAAAAAACCCAAGGCATACAAAATAAGCACACACATCATAATTGAATCAATGTGAAAAGACCTTGGGGGGTCAAAGAAAAAGTAATCAGTCAGGCGATGATTTCATGAGAAATTCCTTTTATGGTAGCTTAACTACAAGGTTTTCTAGATATAGCCTCTAGTCAGCCCTCGAACATGAATACTTGGCTCTCGCGATTAAACAACTTAATTGACCACAGAAAATTAAGAAGCTTACCCATGGTATTAATATTCGATCTCTAGTGCTTTTCGACCGTCAAATTAGCGACCCCAGACTTGTTTAATTTTCTACCTTTACATCTGTTTATGCATTTGATTACATTGAAATTTAATGTTCATTGCTAACAAATTGTTTGAAATTCTTTGACCAATCAATGTGTCTACCTAAAACTGCATATGCTTTTTAAGAGAATGCAATTACTGTGCCAATGTTGTTTGATTTTGCAGTGACTGAAGAAGGCTAAGGACATTCATCTCAAATGCTCTTCCACCTCGACGAACCAGCTGCAACTCAATAGCTTCCGAGGACGGAATCTACATCAGGAAGGGGGGCATGTTAACCCTCACGGCACACGGACACCCCATCACCTACGACGGACGCGTATTATGTATTTGGTAGAGTCAGGTACCGGGCTTGTCGGACCAATAGGGAAAGGTAGAGTGATCGTCGATGAGAGGCGCACTTTAACTTGGACATTCAAGGGATTAGTTGGTTAAGCATGGGCGCCCAAGTGTGAATGGGGTGAGCTCCTATAAAAGCCAACTAAACCTAATTTTTACTCATTCTCTCATTTGTGCAATTGAAGAGTGCTCTTGCTCCATCTCCATCTTCTTCTTCTTCTTCACCTCCTTGTGTGTGTGTGTGTGTGAGAGAGAGAGAGAGGGAGAGTGTGTGTGCGATCGAGCATTACGAAGGCACGACGGCGGCGAAGCGGTTGAGCGCGGCACGACTGCAGCTTCTTCTTCATCGCGGCGAGGAATCCACCACGAAGGCGAGCGTAGAGCGGTGAGTGACACACCCTTTGTTTTCTTGAGCTTGCTAGTTTAGGCTTGTTGTGTGCTTGGAGCCGTTTGTGGCTCGCATACGGTGTATTGGCAAGTCCCTTGCTTCGACAGTGCGGCAAGGAGCGCACAAGGTGTTTGTTGAGGTAAAAACGTGCTCCGCGCGCGCCTTTAGTAATGCGCACTCTCTCTGTCTCTCTCTCTCTCTCTCTCTCTCTCTCTCTCTCTCTCTCTCTCTCTCTCTCTCTCTATCTCTCTCTCTCTCTATTTAGATATGCTAAGCTATAGAAAGGAGAGAGAGAGAGAGAGAGAGAGAGAGAGAGAGAGAGAGTCATAGAAAGAGAGAAGGGGATTGAGACTCTTCTTTTGGTGTACAGTGAGATGGCTAGAACAAAAGCCACTGCAAGGAAGGAAGGCAAGGGACCAAGATTAGCATCTAAAGCAAGTAGCAGATCTGCAACCCCAAAGAAAAGACCTGGAAAACCAAATAAAATTATGAAAGGGCCAAGGATGAAGAAGCTGCAAACCTGCATGGGACTTTTCAGAGAAATCAGAAAGGCACAGAAATGAGTAGATTTATGCATACCAAAGCTGCCCTTCCAGAGGATGGTGAGGTCCATATGTGATGAAGCTACCTGGGGCACCAAAAGGTGGAAGGTGGTGGCATTAATGGCTCTACAGGAAGCAGCAGAGGACTTCCTACTGGAGTACTTCAGTGACATGACCATTGTTGCAGCCCATGCCCACAGGGTTACTATAATGGACAAAGATAGTGAGACACTGAAAAGAATAAGGTGGAGGTATGACAAACTACTGGTCCCCAATGTCTGCAGGGATAAGAAAATGAGGGAAATTTTGTTATACCCCCCGGAGCTAGTGCCACAACTCACAGTTGTAGATGTCACACATGATGTGAATACAAGGGCAAGGGCAGAGACTATTGCTCGCCAAACAGAGGACATGAGGGAAGCAGAGCTTAAGGAGAAAGCAAAAGTAGCAGTGGAGTCCCAGAGGCAAACAGAATGCAATGTGACCCTGTCCATAGAGGCAAGCAATCAAGAAACTCTACTTTCAATGAAGAATGGTTTGCTTGCAGAGATACCATTTGTAGATGGAGCCAGAAAGCTATCTCTGGAAACAGTGGACATTGATTTATTGCAGAATCCAGATGCTTAGATTTCAGACACAATTATCTATGCTTGTCTTAATTAAGTGTTACTATCTTGCTAGCTTTGAAAACTCAGATAATAGGTTTGCTAACTCAGGTAGAGTCTCTGCAGCATGATCAAAAGTCAACTCCCACTGCACACTCACACAGAGGTGTTTCTCCTTGATCCACAAATGTCAGTAATTATTAGACAAAAGAATAGTCCATCTGGGACCTTTGAGAGTTGGTTTCTCCACTGTGCTATGCTGGAAGTTACTGTGATCATCTTTCCATATGAGAACAACCATCACTGGAGTCTCATATGCCTTGATGTTGACCAACCAGCAGTGTGGGTGTTCAATTCAATAAAAGGAACCCACCCTGAAATTAGGCTGTAAGTGTTTTGTATCAGAAAGTGTTTCTTATAGATATCCATGTAAATTTGAAGCCTCATGCTGACATCTTGACATTGCTTTGTGCAGTTGTATAAAGAGGTTGTTGCTTGCCTATGGCAAGCTATGTGGAAGGTATGAACTATACAAGGCCCCAATCAAAGAAGTACCTGTCCCAAATCAAACCGATGGGAATTCTTGCGGCTGGAGATGTCTTCTCCATGCAGAATATGTCCTGCAAAGCTACTTTGCATTAAAACCTTTCATGACTAAGGTACCCATTTGGCAATGCATTCAGTTAGTTTTGGTTTAGTCTATAAAAGAATTCTCACCATGTGGTCTTTCAATTTTGCAGAGTGCTTTAAAAAACTACACATATGATTATTTGCAAAGATACCGGGTAAGTTTAATACAACACCTGCTTACTATGTCTAGCCCTAGAGAGCTTGAAGATAGCGGCTTGGATGAGCGCACTATTGATCTTACAAAACATGACGTGAAACCACGACAAACCCCTACATCCGATACAGTGGAATCGCAACGGGCCGAGGGTGTCATATCAGCAGAAGATGAAAGAGCCGAGGATGAGGAAAGGTCAAATGAGCATATGGAAGGTGCTAAGGTTCAACCGGAGGAGACAATGAAAGAGCCAAGTCAGCTAGTGGAGGAGCCAAAAGAGCCTATGGCTGAAACCCAAGATGAGGAAAGCAGGCCTATAGATGAGAAAAAGGATATGGATGAGGAAAGCAGGCCTAGGGATGAGCAAAATGATATGGATCAGGCAAGGATGTATGAGGCAAGCCGATCAACCGAGGGAGACGAAAAGACCTTGGAAGAAACCTTGAATGAGGCTGAAAGAGCCATGGGGGAGACCCCTGATGAAGATGTGAATGATGACTATGAAGATAAATCGGAGGAGAGCAACAACGACATGAACACTACAGAGACCCAGTATGGACCCTTGCTACCTGTAGACACGGTTGTTCCGGTAATGTCTATTCAAGTATGGCAAAATATGTTCAGCTTCTAACTACTTATATGTACTTGTCAACTTTTACAGAGGTTGATTATCTTGGACGTCAATGGATTGCTGCTGATGCGGGTGCCTCTCGGTGACAGAGGACCCTTTGAGGATTTGCAAACATTTCGGATGGGAACTTGTCGAGTCGTGGTTCGTCCAGGAACCAAGGAATTTATTCAGTTTCTTCTTCCGCGCTTCAGAGTTGCCATATGGTCTTCAATGCAAAGGCAAAACTTGTCGCCACTAGTTGCAATAGTTTGCAGTGTATGCCAAGCTCACACGTCAGATTTTGCCTTTTTGTATGATCAAAGAAAATGTGTTACCGTTGAGGGCCACTACCACCCTAAAAAACTAGGCTTACCTCTTTTGTACAAACCGTTTAGCCAAATCGGTGTACCCTTTGATGCAACTAATACACTACTAATTGATGATACTCCTGAAAAGGGAGAACTAAATCCGCCGGGAACAACTATCTCACCACCTTCTTTCGAGGGGCATTCCTTCGATTTTTACCTTGAAGACATTCTGATTCCATACTTACAAAAATTGTATCTCAGTCCATTGTTCACGGACGAGTTTGTACTTTCTAATGAATTAAGATGATTCTTCTATCATGTCTTTGTCTTGTCTAACACATATATATATATATATATATATATATATATATTGATAGCCATTTTTCGGCTCTTTGTAATTGCCATAGTAAGCTACCTCACCCTATCAAATCACTCAAACACTATGGCTATCCCTACCATTTCACTATATATAGGCGTGTGTGAGTTAGGGAACTTTCCCCATATTTTCTTTAAAACCCTCAGCTAGCTAGTCACTGGGCTAGTTGAGCCAAAAAAAATAAAAATAATAAAAATTATAAGTATATTATGGCCCATTTGTGTGTAAATATTTCATTGTATATAGGGCCTAAATAAAAGATTTTTTCATAATTATTTTGGTATTTATTTAAATATTTTTACCTAGGTGTGTGTTATTTATGCTCTGTACATTGTCTCACCATTACCACAATTTTTCTTATCATTTTTCATACTCTTTATTCCATATAGAAATTTTTTCATGTAAGCTTCTCTTATATTTGGTGTAACTCCATCCCAACAAAAATCCAAAAAAACTAGTTCTATTTATGTGTATATTTTTTTCACTATTGTGATTTTTTCCTTCCTACATATATTCTCTATTACTCTCATAAATTAGACCACCAAAAATATTCATCTTTTTATGGTAGACTTATAATGAGAGAGATTTATTTTGACCCCTTTATATTTTTTCCACCTATATTATTTATATTTGACATGTACATATTTTTTAGACCCCTCAATATTTGATTTTCTTAGTTGTACTATTCACTTATATCATGATCTCAACAATATCTTCAATTATAGACCTACCAAATAAGGTCAAGGGTAGGTGGCATGCATACATGCACTATGGAGGGCTCACTCTTGGAGGTATTCAAAAGAATCATCCAAAGAAGGACCCCACAAGGACCTTGTGCAGTGGAAAAAAACGGTGGGTTTTGTTGAATTTTTAAAGTTCACTTGCTCTCCGAATTTGAAAAGGTGATACAAACAAAAGTTGTAGCTCGTGGGCTGAACTTTTGCCTCAAATGTTTTCATATTTTTTTGAGCTACGAGCTGTGAGCTATGATTTTATTAGTGGACCCCAGTCTTCCCATGCTATGCAGCCACACTCTCTCTTCCACTTTATCATTTTCCTCTTTCACACACACTTCTCCACTCATCATCCCCACCTCTCTCACCACTCCTCTCTGCACCCTACTCACCTTCTCCTCAACCTTGAAGAATAAGAGAAACCATGGTGAACTCATACCTCCCACACACAATTTCATTCCAAAATTGACCACCTAGTCTCATTTTTCCTCCTCCAAATTACCCATATCTATCAAAAAAACCACAAAATTCAGTCTCTTCTCTTAAAAGACAGCATCATGGTGGTTGATTACTCAGCTTCAATTACCTTGTCTCTCAAGGAAGGTCAAGAGTGGAGAAAAAATGTACCGTCAAAGCTAGTGGACCGTCAACAAGCGTCAAAATTGGCCCTACTCAAGACACTTGGAGCATCAACCTTGTAAGAAATCCACCTTTTCTTACCTCTTAAGAGTTTTTCTTCCTTATTTGTATCCTACATGGATACTCCCATTGTAAATATGCAATTCCATTTGTAAATTAATACTAACTCTACTAACACTAACCCACTATGAAAAGTCCTATCACCTCCATTTCTCTCCTCCCTCTTTCCCCACCAACTTCTTGATAATTCCAAGCAAAAGAAATTAGATAAATTGCTGAAAATCTAACCCAACCATGGTTAGAGGAGTAACCCTAGCCTTCAAAATTGCTATAAAAGGAGGGTGTAGCTAGCACAAAAAGGGGGAGCCATAAGCAAGAGCACTATGCTATAGCTTGAGAAGCCAAGCTCAACCTCTCTAGAAGGAGCTCTTGAGTGGAAGCTCATTGTCTTATGCATGTGCATTTGTTGTAATAGGGGATTAGCAAGGGAACTCTATGCCATTGTAAGAGAGAGAGTGATCATTCAATTGAGAGTAGGAAATCTATCATTTCTCCTACTAGTGTAAGCCCAACATTTGCTGAATCAAGGAGGGTGGATTTGGACTAAGCTTGGATATTTTGTCTCCCTTCCAACGTGAAGTAATGGACAACAATGATGCATAAGTGTCTTGGTGTTTTTTGTTAAGTTATTGATAGCTTGTCTCTGGTGTTGTCATCAATCTAGCCATAAATCCCACATACTGTAAGAGGGCGACAGGGTGGAGAGGACTCCCCTGGCTTTAAGACAGTGATTGGGGTGGCTTTTCTTGTGATGTGTTGTGGTGAAATTTATGCAAGCTATGTTGAACAAATACTAATTTCACTTTGATTTGTCATGACAGATTTGTAAGAAGGTATTAATGCAACAAGCACCCCCTCCCCCTTTCTCTCTCTTTCTTAAATATATAGTTGTGTTTGCTTGATCATTGCCGATACGTTTCAAAGCAGCCCGAGCACTATCTCTCTCTCTCTCTCTCTCTCTCTCTCTCTCTCTCTCTCTCTCTCTCTCTCTCTCTCTCTCTCTCTCTCTCTCTCGTGTTTTAGTGTGTGAGAGTGTTCCATTGGTGTTAGGGTTAGTGTAAATTCCTTGCTTGTTTGTGGGTTGCTCTAACGATTCTCCTCTTTTGCGTCCTAGTTCGCTCTTAAACTAGGTGGTGCCCCTTGTGTAGTTGGGATTTGGCTGTGGGTTTGTTGTTTTGGTTTGTGTTGTGTTGTGCCCCAGCCCCATTGAGCAGCACGGGAGCCTTGAAGGGTGTCTAGAGGTTGCTCTTCTTGTTGCCCGCCCCGGACCGCCTCAAATTGGTGCCCCCACTGAGGACGGCTTGTGTATTTTTGTGTAGAATCAACCTTTAGCATAGTCAAGTAGTTTGCATGAATCACGAAAATTTGTATGATCCCTTCATTCCCATTGCAAGGCAAAAGGTACACATAATTGTTAGTACTAAGTTGCAATTTCAACGTGTCATTCGTAGAATTTTAGGTCCTCTTAGGTTGGCCGAGATAAACGCTTCAGTAAATCCTTTTATTTTGCCTCTCATTAGGTACGACCTTAGTTTGGACGTCTATATTTTTGTTTTGTTTTAAGCATTAGGTCATGCATAGACCATGGATAATGGCCCAGGAATAGAGGTTTTCCCCTTCCATTTCACTCCACACATTAGAATAAACATTGCAATTAGTAGGAAAATCCATTTTCAACAACGTATGGTGTTTATGTTTGGTGCCCAAAGAGTAGGAGAAATTCTCGCATCACCAAACCCTGTCATCCTACCTCTTATTGATTATCATAGGTCGTTTGATGTGAATATCTTTATTTTGTTGTAGAATAGATTGCAAGCTAGATACATTATTGTGTAAATCTTTTTAAGAAAGGAAAACAAAAACGGGTGTCACTTTGAAATCAATTCAATGGAAAGCCAACGCCAAATGTCTGGGTATCCTCTTTTCTTGGAGAGCCTGGAGAGGATGCTGAATTATTTTTAGCGAATTTCAAGATGTCTTGCCGTATCAAGAGGATAATAACTGATCAAGAACGTGTAGAAATGTTTGAGGTGGTCCTTAGGAAAGATGCTAGCACTTGGTTTGACTCTTTGCCTGAGGAAGTTAAGGGGAATTACACAAAAGTTTTGAATCGTTTTAAGAGATACTTCTTTGATCCCCAAAACACTCAAAAACTATGGCAAGACATTGTTTCTCATAAGCAAAAAGACTTAGATGACTACTACTTGTACAAGCAAGAGTTTCTACGTCTTTGGGCTCTATGGATACGAAATGTTGCTAACCCTGGTGATGGTGCAGAATTTCTAAAGAAGGAGAGGTTCATAGCCGGACTCTTTCCTGACCTTAAGGTAAAAGTTGAGGTGGGTGCACCTGCTACCTTTGATGCAACTAAAACTAGGGCTGCTGAGAAATATAGGAAACTCAAGTGCTTAAGGGGAGAGGTTCCAATAGAAGGTCTTAGACCCAAAGGTAAGTCACAAGCATCAACATCGAGGGAGCTTCCTGAGGTAACGGCGGAAGTAATTGAGAAATTAAACGAATCTTTAAGCAGCCTGTCAATTCACCTTGCACAAGCTGTAGGTCCAAAGGGACAAGCAAAGAAGTCTGAAGAGCGAGATCCACGACCTAGGAGAGTCTTGCAATGTTGGAATTGCGGAGAGTCTGGACATGGGATGTATAATTGTCCTTGGCCCCATGGGGAGCCAGGGAGACCTAACTTGAATTACCCAGTGATGAATGCATGTGAAGGAACTGGTCAACAACCAAGGCTTCTACAAAGACCAAATGGACCAAGACCACCTCCACAAGGGGTAGAAGGAGTTCCACCTTTGCCAGATCCAAATGTGCATGTGGTAGAGGTGACAAACTCAAATGAGGTTGACATGGAAGCAAATGGCATTAAGCGTGGCCGAGAAAAAGGTAAAGAGAAAGAGGGTGTCCCATCACAGAGTGACCATGGACAAGGCAAGAAGGCAAAGGAGACCAAGGAAGCTAAGAGGACTCGACATCGTATCAATCTCCAAGACTTCCCTCTTGGACATGGTATGGCTCCATACAACCTGTTGGAAGACATGCGAGGTAAGGGTCCTGATATCTCATGGCCTCAATTTCTTGCATTATGCCCACAAGCTAGGAGGGATTTAACAAAGGCAGTTAGCACTAGGAGAAAGGTAAAAGAGAGTTTTCCTGTTGTAAAAATTGCACATGCTGAAATGAACGAGGATATTACACATGTGCTAGATTGTTACATAAAAGGAAGATTGGTTAGGAAAGGTCTAGTGGATGGGGGTGCACAAATTTGCATCATGACAGAAGGGCTCATGCAAAGACTAGGCATACACATCCATGAGATACCTGAAATCAAAGTGAAAATGGCAAACAATAGCAAGGCTAGGTGTATAGGCATTTGTAAAAATGTTTTTGTGGAGGCCTTTGGCATTAAGAAGGCAGTGGATTTCTATGTCATGTCTACCAAGGGAAATGGTTACCCATTTATCCTAGGAAGACCATGGCTAATGAAAATGCGAGCTTTGCAGGATTGGGAGAGTGGAAAGCTAATTTGCAGGAATGACAATCACAAGAAGGTTGTCTTTGACATGAAGGAGCAACGCCAAGAGGAGCTCCATGAAGAATCATCTTGAAGTGAGACGGAAGAAGATTGGACTGAAAACACTTCAGAAGAAGAAAGTAGCGGCAGCATTACTGAAGAGGAGTCCTCCATTGAAGTCATGGGGGTAAGGTTTAAGCCAAACAACCAGGAGACCTCTTCTCGAGGTTTGGAAGAGGTAGGTTCCCAAGAGAACCAAAAGGTGGAAGATGAAGGAATGTTAGAAGGTATGTTGTCTACAACACTTACAAAGGATGAAAGAGAGGAGTTCAAATGTGTGCTAAGGAAATTTCCGAGGCTTTTTTCTAAAGACTACAACGATGTGCGTGGAGTAGATGTTGTTCAACACAAGATTGAGTTGAAGCCAGAGGCCACACCTAAGGCTCAAAAGCTACGAAGGCTAGGAGTCATTAAGGAGCAGGCTCTACTCAAGGAGGTAAGAAAGCTTCTAGCAGCAGGTTTCATTTATCCAGTGGAGAATTCAGAGTGGGTCTCTCCCGTTGTTGTCACTCCTAAGAAAAACGGCAAGTGGAGGGTGTGTGTGGATTATCGTCCACTTAATGAGGCAACAAAAAGAGATCACTTTCCCCTCCCATTTCAGGATGAGATACTAAATGAAGTAGCTGGTCATGAGAAGTACACTGTGTGTGATGGCTACTCGGGTTACTTTCAAATAGGTATCGCATTGGAGGATCAATTGAAAACAACCTTTATCACTCCTTGGGGTTGTTATGCTTTTAGAGTCATGCCATTTGGCATGACAAATGCTCCTGCAACTTTCCAACGCTTCATGAACATGGTGTTTCAAGCATTCTTTGGAAAGTCCATTAGGGTTTTTATTGATGATTTTGCATTTATAGCTCAAAATCATTGCATCTACAAAGGGTAGAAGAAGGTTTAAAGAAGCTCTATAACATGGGAGGTCAACTCAACCCCGACAAGTGTCACATAGCTGAGGATGAAGTGATCTTGCTTGGTCACAAGGTTTCCTATAAAGGCATTGAGGTGGATCCTTCAAAGGCAAAGGCTCTTATTGAGCTCCCCTCACCCAAGAATCTCAAAGAGGTCATATCATTCATTCAAAAAGTGAAGTATATGTCACACTTTATTCACTTAGCTTCGGAGTTGCTTCATCCTTTGCAAAAGTTGACACAACAAGTAGAATTTGCATGGTCTGATGAGCTTGAAGAGTATTTTTGTAACATTAAAGTCATTTTGTCAGAGCTACCAACACTCATGCCTCCTTGTTGGGAGTACACATTCTTTGTTAGCTCTAGTGTTGGAAGGGAAACAATTGGTGCTGTGTTGCTACAACAAGATCCCCACAGTACAAGGATGCGACCCATCTACTTTGCTAGTAGGGTCATGAATGCTTTGGAGAGAGACTACACAGAAGCAGAACTCATGATGCTTTCTCTCATGTTTGCGGTGAGAAAGTTTAGATCCTACCTGCTACCAAAACCTTTTGTAATTCTCACTGCAGAGAATTTGTTCCCTTGGGTGTCATCTCAAATGAATCTTAGTACTAGGATCTCAAAGTGGATTATGGATTTGCAAGAGTTTCAATACTCTTTCAAGGTAGAAGATAGTGTGCGTGCACAATTGGCAGGGATTCTCACTTATAGGGTGCATGAAAAGGAGATTAAGGTGCCTGAAGTAAAGACCCTACCATTACCACCACCAAAAAGTATTTCTAATGCTTTTACCTTGTTCTTTGATGGAGCTTTTCGTCGAGCCACAGGAAAAGCAGGGGGAGGGCTAGTGTTGCTCAACCCAAGTGGAGAGGTGGTCATGAAAGAGAAGTTCAATCTACCAAGTTCAGCTAGCAACAATGAAGCAGAATACGAGACACTAATTCATGGTTTGAAGATGTGCATTGGCCAAGGGATACAACGCCTCATGGTAAAGGGAGATGCACTTCTCATTGTTAAACAGATTTTAGGTATTTGGGCATGCAAGAATGAAAGCTTACGGACAAAAGTTCATGCCATTCGTAGATTGTTTAATCAATTTGAAGAAGTGCAACTATATCATATTCCTAGGAAACAGAATGAACATGCCGATTTACTTGCACAGCAAGTAGTTACATGTGTTGAGAAAGAAGTGCAGGTCATCATGGTGGCAGCAACTGTCAAGCAACCGAGATACCAGGGATTGGAGTCATTGACTCCCATTATTAGCTACATTTTGGAGGGCGAGTTTCCACAAGACTTCACGAAGGCTCAGAAGAGGAGACTCATGAAGAAGGCAAGCGCATATCTCTTCCTAGAAGGCTCCCTCTATCAAAGAGGGAGGGATCAAGTATGCAGAAGAGTACCAACTATTGAGGAAATTCCAGCCATTCTAAAAGGTTTGCATGAAGAAGCATGTGGTGGTCATTTTTCCCAAGAATTAACTGTGAAGAAGATTTTGCTTGCGGGGTATGCTTGGCCAAGTCTGCATGTGGATGTCCAACATTGGTGTAAAAGTTGTCACAATTGTCAGGTAAATGGGAATAGAAGATTGGTTTATGGTCCAAGGCAAATCGTGCTTGCAAATGGACCGTTTGAAAAGTGGGGCATTGATGCTATGGGTCCTCTGCCTAGGACAAAAAATGGTAAACTCTACATTCTATTGGCTGTAGACTATATGACTAGGTGGGTGGAAGCACAAAGTGTGGCAAAGGTAAATGAGAAGACAGTGAGCAAATTCGTCTACACTCACATTTGTTGTAGATTTGGCACACCTTTGGAGATTGTTTCTGATAATGGTCCAAGGTTTAGAAAGGGATTGCTCACAGAAGTCTGTGAAGAACTTCACATTCTACATCGTCACAATACACCCTACTATCCCCAATCAAATGGTTTGGTAGAAAAAGCTAATGGTGTCATTGCAGGCATCATTAGAAAGATGGTGAAAAACAAGACAAAGTTGTGGGATGACTTCTTGGATGGTGCCTTGTGGGCATATCGAACCACATATAGGGAAGCCACGGAGTTCACACCATTTCACTTGGTCTATGGTCAAGAGGCTTTGCAGCCTATCGAGCTCAACATTCCAACAATGCGACTTCATGGCAAAGGAGCACAAGATGATCAAGAGGTATGGATGGATCGACTGCTTACCTCAGCTGAGCTTGAGTGGAAAAGAGAAGCAGCATACGAGTGCTATAAGAGGAAATCCACACAGACAAAGGAGAAGCTTGACAAGAAACTGAAGGACAAAGGCATCAATGAAGGAGATCTTGTGCTAAGGTATGACAATCGACTCGATAATCGTTTTGATGCCAAATTTGAAACAAGATGGCAAGGGCCATACATAGTCAAGAAGGCTTTCAATTCAAGTTACTATCAGCTTATGGACTTGAATGGTAAAGAGCACTCCAGGAAAGTAAACGGGTATCGCTTGAAGCACTATTTGAGTCGCATTCTACCAAAGGATCTACCAAAGATCTGTCAAAAGGCCACTGTCTCATGTAAGTATTGTTACATGAAGCATGAGTGTAACTCTAGCCAAAATTTTCAGGGGCCAAACAATAAAGATCTCGTCAGGGACTCTGAAGCACTCTCTTTGGAAAAGATGCTCTATGATGGTACATGAATATACCATCATCCAGGGGGAGGGCTAATGATAGCCATTTTTCGGCTCTTTGTAATTGCCATAGTAAGCTACCTCACCCTATCAAATCACTCAAACACTATGGCTATCCCTACCATTTCACTATATATAGGCGTGTGTGAGTTAGGGAACTTTCCCCATATTTTCTTTAAAACCCTCAGCTAGCTAGTCACTGCGCTAGTTGAGCCAAAAAAAATAAAAATAATAAAAATTATAAGTATATTATGGCCCATTTGTGTGTAAATATTTCATTGTATATAGGGCCTAAATAAAAGATTTTTTCATAATTATTTTGGTATTTATTTAAATATTTTTACCTAGGTGTGTGTTATTTATGCTCTGTACATTGTCTCACCATTACCACAATTTTTCTTATCATTTTTCATACTCTTTATTCCATATAGAAATTTTTTCATGTAAGCTTCTCTTATATTTGGTGTAACTCCATCCCAACAAAAATCCAAAAAAACTAGTTCTATTTATGTGTATATTTTTTTCACTATTGTGATTTTTTCCTTCCTACATATATTCTCTATTACTCTCATAAATTAGACCACCAAAAATATTCATCTTTTTATGGTAGACTTATAATGAGAGAGATTTATTTTGACCCCTTTATATTTTTTCCACCTATATTATTTATATTTGACATGTACATATTTTTTAGACCCCTCAATATTTGATTTTCTTAGTTGTACTATTCACTTATATCATGATCTCAACAATATCTTCAATTATAGACCTACCAAATAAAGTCAAGGGTAGGTGGCATGCATACATGCACTATGGAGGGCTCACTCTTGGAGGTATTCAAAAGAATCATCCAAAGAAGGACCCCACAAGGACCTTGTGCAGTGGAAAAAAACGGTCGGATTTGCTAAATTTTTAAAGTTCACTTGCTCTCCGAATTTGAAAAGGTGATACAAACAAAAGTTGTAGCTCGTGGGCTGAAATTTTGCCTCAAATGTTTTCATATTTTTTTGAGCTACGAGCTGTGAGCTATGATTTTATTAGTGGACCCCAGTTTTCCCATGCTATGCAGCCACACTCTCTCTTCCACTTTATCATTTTCCTCTTTCACACACACTTCTCCACTCATCATCCCCACCTCTCTCACCACTCCTCTCTGCACCCTACTCACCTTCTCCTCAACCTTGAAGAATAAGAGAAACCATGGTGAACTCATACCTCCCACACACAATTTCATTCCAAAATTGACCACCTAGTCTCATTTTTCCTCCTCCAAATTACCCATATCTATCAAAAAAACCACAAAATTCAGCCTCTTCTCTTAAAAGACAGCATCATGGTGGTTGATTACTCAGCTTCAATTACCTTGTCTCTCAAGGAAGGTCAAGAGTGGAGAAAAAATGTACCGTCAAAGCTAGTGGACCGTCAACAAGCGTCAAAATTGGCCCTATTCAAGAGACTTGGAGCATCAACCTTGTAAGAAATCCACCTTTTCTTACCTCTTAAGAGTTTTTCTTCCTTATTTGTATCCTACATGGATACTCCCATTGTAAATATCCAATTCCATTTGTAAATTAATACTAACTCTACTAACACTAACCCACTATGAAAAGTCCTATCACCTCCATTTCTCTCCTCCCTCTTTCCCCACCAACTTCTTGATAATTCCAAGCAAAAGAAATTAGATAAATTGCTGAAAATCTAACCCAACCATGGTTAGAGGAGTAACCCTAGCCTTCAAAATTGCTATAAAAGGAGGGTGTAGCTAGCACAAAAAGGGGGAGCCATAAGCAAGAGCACTATGCTATAGCTTGAGAAGCCAAGCTCAACCTCTCTAGAAGGAGCTCTTGAGTGGAAGCTCATTGTCTTATGCATGTGCATTTGTTGTAATAGGGGATTAGCAAGGGAACTCTATGCCATTGTAAGAGAGAGAGTGATCATTCAATTGAGAGTAGGAAATCTATCATTTCTCCTACTAGTGTAAGCCCAACATTTGCTGAATCAAGGAGGGTGGATTTGGACTAAGCTTGGATATTTTGTCTCCCTTCCAACGTGAAGTAATGGACAACAATGATGCGTAAGTGTCTTGGTGTTTTTTGTTAAGTTCTTGATAGCTTGTCTCTGGTGTTGTCATCAATCTGGCCAGTCCACAGTGTTCCAATCGGTTGGTAGAGACACTTTCACCAACATGCCATTCTTATTCCCTGAGCTGAGTTGGTAAAAGTGGTCATAAAAAAAGATTCCCTCATCAGCCAGTCTTTTGCTGCTCCTCTCTGAGTACTGTAGAGAACCAATGTGGGCATGTATAACATGGAAGAGGCCTATTATGCACTCCACAGGTTCCCATTGCTCATAAGAAGAGGGATAAACATCTGCAATATATATAAGAAGAGTTAAACTAAGAGTATCAATAAGTACAAATGACAAATCTAATGTAATTGAGCTGTGAAGAATGGAGACATTACTCATAACAAGTGGGAGAAACATTGCAAAATATATAAGAAAAGTTATAATGAGAGTATCAGTAAGTTCACATGTCAAGAGTACTTACAATTGCAACGTGGTTGATGTATATCTGATACATTTCCACCGTTTGCTATCACCTCTGGATGGGTAAACACATGCTGAACAAGAACTTCCTTTACAGATCTTTTGCCGATTTCAACTTTGAAATCCAACACCCTGGCCTTCCATGCTGAGCGGTAAACGTTGATACCACTAGACCTCTTGGGTCTTCTTGGTTGCATGAGGACCCATGAACCTTTGTTTATCCTTTGTCCAACCCATTGGTTCTCTGCACTTATTGAAGCTGGTATTGTAATTGAGGATATGCTACTACTTGGCCTTCTAGGCAAAGTGCAGTTGTTGGTTGTTGGTGTGAGAGACAGTAAACACCTGGAGGATCTTGGGCGAGAAGACGTGGACGCCATAACTCTCAGAGAAAAGCTTTAGTGGAGGGAGATTCACTTTGAAAGCATCCTAATGGAGGGAAAGTGTTTTAGAATTCCAATATCTTGTGCGGGCTTAATGGTCACCCTCCAGTACGTTAATGACCATAAGAGAATATCAGAAGTGGGACCACACGCAAGCACCTAAAAGCTCGGTAAAAGGAAGGACATTACTATGCTACAATCCTAGTTTCGTGAAAGTTTTATGCTATTTTCCTATTTTTTGAGTCTTTCCACGTACTTTCCTACGTAACGTAGCCTTCATGCTCATTGGACGCGCTCTATTTTTCTCTCTCTTCATATGGCTCTCCAAATGACCTCTGAAATTTCCTAATGCATTAGGGAAGAAAGAGGAACCATTTACCTTACAAGATGGTTATCTTCTCTATGGCAATAGACTATGTGTTACGAACTCACTACGTGAGAAAGTAATGTATAAATCTCATGCTCCTCCTTATGCGGGGGATAGAGGGATTCAGTCTACCCTAAATGGAATTGAAACATATTTCTATTGGACTATCATGAAAGCAAACATACAAGAGAATGTTTCTGAATGTGTGGTATGCCAAAAGATGAAGTTTGAGACAGGAAAGCAACCTGGATTGCTTCAACCTTTGCCAATCCCTAATTCACCATGGGAGAGCATATTCATGGATTTTATCTTTGGATTGCCTAAGTCTATCCATGGGAATACGGGAATATGGATGATAGTAGGCAGGTTCAATAAACAAGCTCATTTTATACCTGTCAAAAAGACTATCAAAGCCCATCAAATGGCAATCGTCTTCATTCACAAATCTTCAAGTACCATGGCTTGCCAATGTCCATAGTGTCGGATAGAGATCCTAGAATGACCAATAATTTCTAAAAGGGTCTCTTTGAGAATTTAGGGACAAGTCTAAACTTCTCTTCGACCTATCGCCCGCAAACGGATGGCCAAAGTGAAATAGCTAACCTAACAATTCTTGATCTACTAAAAGCGTATGTAACGGAAGTAGATCAAAGATCCCAATGGGAGAAGTACTTACCCTTAGTGGAGTATTCCTACAATAACACTATACATACTTCCATGGGAAAAGCACCTTTTGAGGTAATTGACGGAAGATCAAAAAGTCCCCTGCTTTTTATGGTACACGGGAAGATCTTCGCTGCAGATGAGTATAGCTGAGACCTACAAGAATCTTTCCAAAAGATTAAGGATGCTATCTCTATCTCACAGCAAAGGCAAAAGGCTGTTGCTACCAAGCACAGAAGAGCCCAAGCCTTTTTTTTAAATGATTGGGTCTTACTCAAATTTCCCAAGGCTCGATTAAGGCACACGACGGGCAAGAATACTATGGGACACCAAAAGTACTATGCTAAGTTAGCAAAAAGGTACTATGGTCCCTTCCAGATCCTTAGGCCAATCAATGAGATCGCATATCAACTCAAGTTGCCCAGCCATTGGCTCATACACAATGCTTTCAATGTGAGCCTACTAAAGCCCTACAAAGGAGAGCCACCTCAAGAGACAACTATTGAAGACCCATCGAAGATCGAGGACCAAGAAGAGGTGCTGCAGTCCGAGTCCATTCTCCGACATGAAGACAAGGTACTAAGAGGCGGTAAGACTATCCGACGATATCTTATTAAGTTTAAGAATTATCCTTTTGAAGATGCTAGATGGATGCAAGGCATACAACTAAAGGATAACCTAAACCTTGTCAATGCTTACAATGCTTCCCTAGAGTAAGCAAATGTACAAATGTTAAAAATGAACAAAGTTTTTGTCTTAAAAGACTCTCTTTTTCTTTATATGCACAAAAATGAGGTAGTATTCATGCTTAGATCAAGTTTGCGGAGACGACATCTCCCAAACACCAAGTAGAGCTTGCTACTCTGCTATGGAATATTGATAGGACTAATGTGCAGACATGCTTGCGGCAGCTTAGGCTCTCAAGCGCCAAATGGACTAGTCATCCATTCTGGAACAATGTCGCAGGGTAACATAGGGATCCTTTACCCGCTAGCAAAAGGACTAATGTATATGCTTTATCTTCTCTACCACATACTCGAGGATGACTATGATTTCAAGAGAGAGATAATGTCATAATAACTAATAACTAATTCTCCTAAATGATTTTCTCATGTTAAATTGATCATTTAATATGGGGAAGCACCAAGGGAGAAAAAGCTAGAATATTGGTTAAGCTGGCAGACCGGCCACAGTAGGGATCCAAAGGAGGGAAAATACGGATCCAACGGGGGGCCATCTGCAAAAGATCAATGTGCAACAATGGGCTTAAAAGACCCTAAGGTTCATCCCATTAAGACTTCAAAAATGCTAAGGTTCCAAAATTCAAAGGTTGTGTCCAAAGGTCAAACACTAGGGAAATTGGATGCTTTGTGTGTGTCCCAAAAAAATCTTCACAAGTCCTACATAGGAGGGGGCGAGCCCTGGAAGTAGGGGATGAAAGAGAAACACTCACACTGTAACATTTAATGGTCTAGTAACTTGTGTGTAGCGTAAAATAGCATGAACATAGTGAGCATTTCATTAGGATAGATTCCTAATGAAATAACAAGAGTGCTTGGCTGGAGAGAGAAACAAAAAGTATAACACCTAGTTAGATAGCATGAACAATACTTCAAAAGAGAGAGAAATTAAGCAATTGAAAATAGTTGAGGACCGGATTTGCATGGATCCGGTCCCCCCTCCAAAAGGCTTTGTATTATGGTTTCTCCCATCAAGAGAGACATTTTACAAGACAATTCTTTATGTTCCTTCAATACTAGCTAGTGCAATGAAGATGCAAACTTCACTAAGCAAAACACTTGTCAAACACAAAAATCAATTCCCTCACGGTCTTAGACCCAAGAACTCACACACCTTTGAAGATGGTGAGAGCTAGCGGGGTATGAGAGTAGATTGAGAGGAAGAAGGAGTAGTCTTACGAGAAAGATGTACATCTCTTCACATAATCACTCATATTAGCATAGCTTAGCTTAGTAATTAGCATGGTAAAGGAGATGAGCATGCATTGAAGCTTGGATCTTGGTTGGATTTGCATCACAAAGACAAGAGTTGTTGGTGTAGGCCTCCCTTCTCACAAGCTTGGAGTACGTGATAAGCTTTCCATTAAAGCTTGATAAGAGTGAGAGAGAGAGAGAGAGAGAGAGAGAGAGAGAGAGAGAGAGAGAGAGTCTTATTATTCTACACATGAGCTTTTGTGAGTGTGTGTGGATAATTCCTTTGAAAAATCAGCTCCCTCTCTCTCTCTTGGTTGACCCCTCTTGCTATTTGCTCTTGCTAGCACCTCATTGGACCTCTCGAGGCTTAGCCAATAGGATTTCAGGAGCATAAGTGATAGCCTTCTGACATGTATCCCCCTTTCCCCTTTTGTGAGAGCTTTAGGTAATTAATAAATGCAATTAAACTATCATTGGACCCCTTTGTCTCCTGGCCAATAGGAATCAGGCAAGCCATTGGGCTGCTGATGCTCATTGGACCCCTTGGGAGACTATCCAATAGTCTTCTAGAGACCTTAATTCCTATTGGTTCTTTTATTAAGTGTTTTTTAATTAATTAAACTAGATTTACTCTCGCCTAATTCTCATTGGTCCACCTCCATGGCCATCCAATAGGATTTGAGTACACCTTGTGGGCATCTGGCCTAGGGAGCTGACATGTGTCCCTCATTCCCTTTGTGTAAAGGGATCTTGTGTGTGTGTGAGAGAGAGAGTTTCTCTCTCATCCCCTACTTCTTGGGCTCGTCCCCTCCTATGTAGGAGTTCGTGAAGACTTTTTGGGACACACACAAAGCATCCAATTTCCTAAGCCTTTGACCATTGGACACAACGTTTGAATTTTGGAACCTTAGCATTTTGGAAGTCTTAATGGGCTGAACCCTAAGGTCTTTGGAGCTAACTTAGCATAGTACTTTTGGTGTCATGTAGGATTATTGCCCGTTGTGTGCCTTAATCAAGCCTTGGGAAACTTGAGTAAGACCCAATTGTTTTCTTTAAAGGTTTGGGCTCTTTTGTACTTGTCAGCAACAGCAGCCTTTTCCCTTTGCTGTGAGATACTAGAGATAGCATCCTTAATCTTTTTAGAAATATTCTTGTAGGTCTCGGCTATACTCATCTGCAGTGAAGATCTTCCCGTGTACCTTAAGTAGTAGGAGACTTTTTTATCTTCCCTCAATTACCTCAAAAGGTGCTTTTCCCATGGAAGTATGTACAGTGTTATTATAGGCATACTCCTCTAAGGGTAAGTTCTTCTCCCATTGGGATCTTTGATCTACTTCCGTCACATGGAGGAGTTTCAAACTTCGAGCGAGACTTTCTAAGAAAGACTTAAACCGAGCAAAAGTCAAGAAGATTGAAGACCACAATCTAAACCACAAAAGATATTACTTATAATTAGTTCTAAAATTAGTATATATGTGTGTGTTTTTCTCTAACCTACTCTCTCTCTCTCTCTCTCTCTACTTTTTATTATGGCATATACAATGTGTGCTCTATCATCTCTTTTTTTATTTTTTCATGTGGTAGAGTAACGTGTTCTCTATTATTTTCTCTCTCTCTCTCTATCTCTCTCTCTCTCTCTCTCTCTCTCTCACACACACACACACACACTCACACTCACACATACACAAATGCACTTTGCATTTTCCATTCTAGAATATATAGGGTGCTCTTTTTTCTTTCTCTCTCTCTCTCTCAATTAAATGCCTCTTGATTAATTAAGAAACTTTGAGAAATATAGCCATGTTCTTATGAACACGGTGCATCGGTGCAAAGAACACAAAAAAGAACCCTACAATATGGACACCATCCAATTCATAGAGTCATCAACAAGTCCAAATTTTTTTTATAGTTGCAGTTGAGGAAGCTTAAAAAACGTGAGGCTTTTAAGTTTTATGAAACTTAAATTTTTGTAGAGCCTTGGGTCGATGATTAAAAAGGAGACTTAGTTATGAGTTACGAGGATAGACTTTAAGTCTTAAAACTTCAATTTTCCTTTGAAGTTCAAACGTTGGTTCAAAGTATTAAACTTTAGAGATCCAAGCCTTTAAAAGCTTTAAATTTTAGATATCCAAGCCTTTAAAAGCTTTACTTTTTTCTAATCTTTTGCAAAAGTGACGCCTTTCACTTATCTTTTTTCCAAAAGAGAAAATCAAAACAAAACTCCCTATAGCACCACGCGCCGACGCGTGGAGCTTGAGAGACTTTTGAATTTTGTTCCTATTTAGCTAAATGTAAATCTTATTCTCTCCCTTTTCTCAAATGAGAGAAGAATCTTTACTTTTGTGTGTGTGCGTGTGTGTGTGTGTGTGTTAGGTTGCACACATGCGTGCCGCCAGTCGGTAGCTATGTCTCCCCTTCATCGAACGGTCGTTGGCATGCTTTGCGCACATGCACTGGCAGTGGCAGCTTAATCGGCCCAAAACCGGACGTAAGTTTGCGCACATGCACCAAGATCGGCCTAGGACCGGCCGAGTGTTCGTCAATCCACGATTCCGCTTATTGTCTCGCCCTCAGCAAGTCTTGCAGTCAAACCCTGCAAAGGCCATTAAAGTTGATTGCGCAGCCACAATACCCTACTGCACGTTATGAGCATCCGCTAAGCGTACATATGCTAATAATGGAATGGCATCGCTTCCACACCGTTGCAAAAGGCTAGGGGAGGGGCATTGCTTTCTGGTTACTGCGGCCAAACCACGTTCTACAAGCGGTAAGCTACGCTCCAAAATCATTGTGGGCCTCGCTAGAATCTTCACCGAACGGCGTTCTCTTTTGGGTGCATGTGCGCACCCTATGTGTGTGTGTGTGTGTGTGTGTGTGTGTGTGTGTGTGTGTGTGTGAGAGAGAGAGAGAGAGAGAGAGAGAGAGACTATGCCCAAATAAATTTTTTGTGTATGCATTTTTAGTGGATGGAGAGAGAGAGAGAGAGAGAGAGAGAGAGAGAGAGAGACTACATGTGCATACAAAATTTTTATGTATGTCTTTTTTAGGAGAGAGAGAGAGAGAGAGAGAGAGAGAGAAGCACAAAGAGAGGAAGACTAAATTATAGAACACTCCATAGGGCGAGAGTGTGTTCTTGAGAGAGAGAGAGAGAGAGAGAGAGAGAGAGAGAGAGAGAGAGAGAGATTTTTTGTATTCTACAAACTATGAGACATAGAGAGATAGAGAGAACGTGCATGATATGATTTATAAATTCCAAAAAAGAAGAGACATAGTATGAATATATGTGCTACAAGAGAAAGATAGAGATAGTGTGTGTGTGTGTGTGTGTGTGTGTGTGTGTGTGTGTGTGTGTGTGTTGTGTGGTATTTAATGCTTTACCATGAGCACAGAGAGAGAGAGAGAGAGAGAGAGAGAGAGCGAGAGATTTTTTGTGTGTAGCTATGTGGGGGGGTCATTGTATAATGTTTCTACAAAAATGTTACATGAACTCGCTCGCTTTTTGGCTTGCTCGGAATGTTTTGCTCGGTGTTTGGTAAGACTCCGTTACATAGGCTTTTAGTAGATCGTGAATTGCTAGGTTAACTATTTCACTTTGGCCATCCGTTTGTGGGTGATAGGCCAAAGAGAAGTTTAGCCTTGTCCCTAAATTCTCAAAGACACCCTTGCAGAAATTACTGGTCATTCTAGGATCTCTATCCGACATTATGGACATTGGCAAGCCAGGGTACTTGAAGATTTGTGAAATTAAGAGGGTTGCCATTTGATGGGCTTTGCTAGACTTTTTGACAGGTATAACATGAGCTTGTTTACTGAACCTGTCTACTATAGTCCATATTCCCGTATTCCCATGGACAGACTTAGGAAATCCAAAGATAAAATCCATGGATATGCTCTCCCATGGTGAATTAGGGATTGGTAAAGGTTGAAGAAATCCAGGTTGCTTCCCTCTATCAAACTTCGTCGTTTGGCATACCACACATTTAGAAACATACTCTTGTATGTTTACTTTCATGGTAGGACAATAGAAATATGTTTCAATCCCCTTTAGGGTAGACTGAATCCCTCTATGCCCCACATAAAGAGGAGCATGAGATTCATACATTACTTTCTCAAGGAGTGAACTAGGAACACATAGTCTATTTCCATAGAGAAGATAACCATCTTGTAAAGTAAATGTTTCCTCTATCTTCCCTAGTGCAAGGGCTGAAATCACATCTCTTAAATCGGGATCAATAGCATACTCATCTATCATAGAAGATATATCATTGGGAGTTGCTATGGAAACCGCATTCACTCTTGGTCGTCTTGAGAGTGCATCTTGTAAAGTAAATGATTCCTCTATCTTCCCTAGTGCAAGGGCTGAAATCACATCTCTTAAATCGGGATCAATAGCATACTCATCTATCATAGAAGATAGATCATTGAGAGTTGCTATGGAAACCGCATTCACTCTCGGTCGTCTTGAGAGTGCATCGTCTACTTGATTATGTTTGCCAGCAACGTGAGCAATATGAAAATGAAATTGCGAAAGTAAATTTGCCCACCTCATTTGTTTGTTGGGGAGCTTGGTCTGCATCATGAAGTACTTAAGACTTTGGTGATTCGTTCGCAAAATGAAAGGAGTCTCCAATAAATAGTGATTCCGTGAGTCTAAGTCATGTAGAACTGCAAGGAGTTCCCTTTCATATATGCCTAAAGCTTGCTCAACAAGGTTGAGCCTTCGACTTTCATAGCCTATGGTGTGCCCTTCTTGGAGAAAAACAGCTCCAAGGCAATCACCACAAGCATCACATTGGACCTCAAATGGCTTTGAGAGATCCGGTAGTGTAAGCACAGGTTGAGAGATAAGCTTTTCTTTAAGCTTTTCGAAAGTATTGTTCTCCTTGGCAGACCATGTGTACCCAACGTTTTTCTTCGTTAGGTCATATAATGGTCCTATTATTAGTGAGAACTTTTCTATGAAGCATCTATAGTATGCACACATACCTATAAATATTCTTAATTCATGAAGATTCATTGGTTTAGGCCATCCTTTTATTACCTCTAACTTTGATGGATCCATTTGGATGCCATCTTGAGAGATAATGTGACCTAAATATTAAATCTCTTGTAAGAAAAAATCACTTTTCTTTCGATTAACATAAAGTTTATTCTCTCTTAAAACTTGAAATATTACCTGGAGGTGTTGCTTGTGTTCGTCTAATGAATTAGAGTAGATGATGATATCATCAAAGAACACTCCAATAAAGGTTCGGTGAGGCCTGAATAGCTTCTCCATCAAGCGGTTGAATGTGGCCGGTGCATTGGTCAAGCCAAAAGGCATGACAATGTATTTGTCAAGACCAAACGTAGTGCAAAATGCAGTCTTTACAATGCCTTGATCAACTATCATTATTTAATGATAGCCACTGTTTAAGTCAATCCTACTGAAGTAGGTGGACCCTTGTAGCTTATCAAATAGGTCTTCTACCCGTGGAACAGGAAACCTATTCTTGATAGTGATCCTATTTAGTGCTCTATAGTCAACACACATACGGTATGTGTCATCTTTCTTTTGCACTAATAGCACTGGAGAACAAAATGGAGATGAGCTACGCCTAACCATGCCCTTCTCAACTAATTCATGCACTTGCCACATAATCTCCTCTTGTTGAGCTTGAGAAACTCTATAAGGAGGTTTGTTAGGCGGTAAACTTCCTGGAAGAAGTTTAATTACATGGTCATCATTGCCTCATTTAGGAGGTAGCTCACAAGGGATGTCGTCAATAAAGACATCTTGAAACCCCTTGAGAAAATTGGATAACTCTCATTCCTTTTGATTGCATATATTTTCTTTTGCTAAAACATTTGGTCCATTTTGAGAGTCTTTAACAAAAATCATGTACATGGAAATCCAGCTCTTTATTGACTTATTGAAAGCTTGCGTATGTACAATGGGTATGGTGTTACACATTTCCTTAGCATCTATGTACACATCTTTTTCCTTGAACCTAAAGGAGATTCTCCTTTCAGGGAATTTAACATTGGTAGCCATGCGATCAAACCATGGTGCCCCTAGGATTACATCCTCATGCTTGAGAGGAGAGATAAAGAAGTCCTCTTTGTCCACATAGCTTTGGACATGGAGCCTCAATTCCCGATTAAGTGAGTGACTGAAGCTTCTTGCCCCTTGAAAGCACTGTCTGCGGGTAGGAATCTCCCATCACGTAAGCTTGTATGCCTAGCTTGGTGGCCAACTCTGTGGATATGAAATTGTGAGTAGAACCAGGGTCAAAGAGAATAAAAGCATCATGTTCTCTTACCTTTCCCCAAGCATGGCATAGAGGAGATCTTTTGTGATGAGTTTCTTCCTCTTGGATTTCGACCAAGATAGCTCTAGGAGGTTCATGGTGGGTGTTCTTTTGGGGACAAGCGCGACCAGTACACATTCCCTTGCTCGCCGCACTTGAAATAGCGGTTATCCTTGCGATAATGCTCAAGCTCTTCAGGAGAGAGTTTGTTTTTACCTTTGTAAACTCCCTTCTCCTTAGCTTTGTTGGAGTTGCCCTCAAGAGACTTTTTGACATTGTCCTTCCCCTTAGGCTCATTGGAACCCTTGTTTTCTATGGGCTTAATATTTTTATTAGCCCCTGTTTGGAAGTTGATTCGAGAAGCCACCATAGTATGGTGTATAACCGACGATATGGTGCATGGCCTTTGGGAGTTGACATACTCCGCCATTTCTTCAATTAAGCCTGCACAAAATTGTTGCTTTTTCTCTCCAAAATCCAACTTTTTGAAGACAATGACTTTGAGTTGTAGGTCCCAAAACTTGTTTACATATTTGTGAATGGATTCATAGGGAGAGAGATTCAAGCTTTGCCATTCGGTGTGTACTTTGTCTTTGGCATCGATGGCCAAAAACTACTTCATAATGGAAGCTCTTAAAGCTTTCCATGTTTGTGGAGCTTCTCCATTGGCCTATAGGCTAGACCACCATTGTCAGGCGGACTTTTGAAAGTGCATAGCTACATGGCGTAGCTTAGAGGACTCCGTGAATCCCTTATCTCCAAAACACCGCATTGAACTGTTGGATAAAGGCCAAGACTTTGTCCGTAGCACCAAAGGTGCCATTGTAGGTAAGGAAAGAGATGCTCTTCCCTCCCTCTTTGAACTTCTTGAGCTTGGACGACCTCTTCCACACGGCATAGGATTTCCTATGGCCTCTTCTTTTTTATGGTTCAAAGGTTGCACCATCACTTTCTTCAGAAGGTGAAGAATTTGAGGAAGATGGAGAAGAGGGTGACCTCTTTCTTGCCTTTTTCTTGACTTGATCTTCTTTGTCTTCACCATCACTTTCATAAGAGGAAGAGGATGGAGAAGAGAGTGTCCTCTTCTCGCCTTTTTCTTCTCTTGCTTTTTGTCATCCCTCTTTGAAGTAGGGTGTGGAGAAGTATGTGATGGTCTTCTCCGTTTTGGAGATGATGGAGAGTGTTTATCCCACCGTCTTCGTGGAGCCATCTCCGTCACGGTGGCAGGAGACTCACTTCCTTCTTGTTCCTTCGGTGGGGGCTCTTGAATTCTTCTTTGAGAAGGAGATGCGTCATCGAGGAGAAAATTTTTGAACCCTTCATATGAATCCTCTTCTTCTTCCCGAATCGGAGAGAGACCTCTTTTGGAAGTCTTGCAAGGAGGCTTTCTAGGTGCTCTCTCGTCATGGTGGGGAGCTTGGAGAATCCCATGAGCACGAAGCTGCCGTTGCACTTCACTTTGGAGGGATGGATTGCCCATGGCTTGTTGAAGCCTTGAAACAAGATAGCTAACAAGCATCGGGGCATCATTAGTAGCCTGCTCATTAGCAAAATCAAAGTTATCAACATTAATTCACTCTCTTTACTATTGTCAGCCATTCTAACAACTTTTAGGTGTAAACTTTTTAGGTGTACTTTGGCACTTCAAGCTCTAGTTGCTACTCCTCTTTACCGCTTTAGAAAATGCACTCAAGCTGCTGTACCTGTGGCTAGAATACCATTAATTGCAAGGAATAGAAGAGAGGGTCGTTCAACACCAAAACAGCACTGGCTCCTGTCAAGCTTCTAATAGCTCAATAGTGGTTAAGTCGTAGGAAAGCCCCATAGGACTCCACTATTAAGACCATAGCTCTCGATGGTGATGCCCCATTAACTGCACAAAGGCAGGCGCATTGCAAGGCTGAATAATCCCTATTCTACTTACTCACATGCAATTAATAACCATTTATAGCTAGCTTGAGGACCTCCCTTCTCGAGCAAGAAAAGTGAAACCTTGTGCTCTGATACCAATATAACATTTAATGGTCTGGTAACTTGTGTGTAGCGGAAAATAGCACGAACATAGTGAGCATTTCATTAGAATAAATTCATAATGAAAATAACAAGAGTGCTTGGGTGGAGAGAGCAACAAAAAAGTATAACACCTAGTTAGATAGCAAGAACAATACTTCAAAAGAGAGAGAAATTAAGCAATTGATAACAGTTGAGGACCGGATTTGCATGCAGCCAGTCCCCCCTCGAACAGGCTTTGTATTATGGTTTCTCCCATCAAGAGAGACATTTTACAATACAATTCTTTGTGTTCCTTCAATACTAGCTAGTGCAATGAAGATGGAAACTTCAATCACTAAGAAAAACACTTATCAAACACAACATCAATTCCCTCACTGTCTCAGACCCAAGACCTCACACACCTTCGAAGATGGTGAGAGCTAGCGGGATATGAGAGTAGATTGAGAGAAAGAAGGAGTAGTCTTACGAGAAAGATGTACATATCCTCACATAATCACTCATATTAGCATATCTTAGCTTTGTAATTATCATGGTAGAGGAGATGAGCATGCATTGAAGCTTGGTTGTTGGTTGGATTTGCATCACAAAGCCAAGAGTTGTTGGTGTAGGCCTCCCTTCTCACAAGCTTGGAGTAGGTGATAAGCTTTCCATTAAAGGTTGAGAAGAGAGAGAGAGAGTCTTACTCTACACATGACCTTGTGTGAGTGTGTGTGGATAATTCCTTTAAAAAATTAGCCCCCTCTCTCTCTCTTGGTCGACCCCTCTTGCTATTTGCTCTTGCTAGCACCTCATTGGACCTCCCCATGCTTAGCCAATAGGATTTCAGGAGCATAAGTGATAGCCTTCTGACATGTGTCCCCCTTTCCCCTTTTGTGAGAGCTTTAGGCAATTAATAGATGCAATTAAACTGTCATTGGACCCCTTTGTCTCCTGGCCAATAGAAATTAGGCAAGCCATTGGGCTGTTGAATGCTCATTGGACCCCTTGGAAGACTATCCAATAGTCTTCTAGAGAGCTTAATTCCTATTGGTTCTTTTATTAAGTGTTTTTAAATTAATTAAACTAGATTTACTCTAGCCTAATTCTCATTGGTCCACCTCCATGGCCATCTAATAGGATTTGAGTACACCTTGTGGGCATTTGGCCTAGGGAGCTGACATGTGTCCCTCATTCCCTTTGTGTAAAGGGATCTCGTGTATGTGTGTGTGTGTGTGTGTGTGTGTGTGTGTGTGTGTGTGTGTGTGTGTGTGTATGTGAGTTTCTCTCTCATCCCCTACTTCTCGGGCTCTCCCCCTCCTATGTAGGAGTTTGTGAAGACTTTTTGGGACACACACAAAGCATCCAATTTCCTAAGCCTTTCACCATTGGACACAACCTTTGAATTTTGGAACCTTAGCATTTTGGAAGTCTTAATGGGCTGAACCCTAAGGTCTTTGGAGCCCATTGTTGCACATAGCTCTTTTGCAGACGGACCCCCCTTCGGATCCCTATTTTCCCTCCTTTGGATCCCTACTGCGGCCGGTCTGCCAGCTTAACCAATATTCTAGCTTTTTCTCCCCTGGCACTTCCCCATATTAAATGATCCGTTTAACATGAGAAAAGCGTTTAGGAGAATTAGATATTAGTTATTATGGCACACACACTCACAAGCTTCCTTTACTCAAGGGGAAAGAGGGACACATGTAAGCTCCCTAGCCCAAATGCCCACAAGGTGTACTCAAATCCTATCGGATGGCCATGGAGGTGGACCAATGAGAATTAGGCTAGAGTAAATCTAGTTTAATTAATTTAAAAACACTTAATAAAAGAACCAATAAGAATTAATCTCTCTAGAAGACTATTGGACAGTCTCCCAAGGGATCCAATGAGCATTCAACAGCCCAATGGCTTGCCTGATTCCTATTGGCCAGGAGGCAAAGGGGTCCAATGAGAGTTTAGTTGCATTTATTAATTACCTATAGCTCTCACAAAAGGGGAAAGGGGTACACATGTCAGAAGGCTTTCACTTACGCTTCTTAATACTCATTGGCTAAGCCTGGAAAGGGCCAATAGGGTTGCAGCATGAGCAAATAGCAAGAGGGGTCGACCAAGAGAGAGAGGGGGCTGATTTTCTCAAGGCATTATCCACACCCCGGGCAGGTCACCTGATAAAAATGTAACCTATTACAGGAGTTCAACAGAAGGGTATTTAAAGTTCTCGAAACTTACAGATATATATACAGAAGGGCATTATTTTTTCAAATTTGAAAAAAATATATATATATACAGAAGGGCATTATTTTTTCAAAATGAAAAAAAATTACAGATTTTATAAGAAAAGGATACATTATATTCTTAATAAAATTCACAAATAAGGGGTTTTACAAACATGTCTTGAATGCACGTGATATGGAGGTTATACACATAGTGAACCCCCCGAGATCCACACACACTCACACAAACTCATGTGTGGAGCAAGAAGACTCTCTCTCTCTCTCTCTCTCTCTCTCTCTCTCTCTCTCTCTCTCTCTCTCTCTCTCTCTCTCTCTCTCTCTCTCTCTCCTTCTCAAGCTTTAATGAAAAGCTTATCACCTACTCCAAGCTTGTGAGAAGGGAGGCCTACACCAACAACTCTTGGCTTTGTGATGCAAATCCAACCAACAGCCAAGCTTCAATGCATGCTCATCTTCTCTACCATGCAAATTACTAAGCTAAGATATGCTAATATGAGTGATTATGTGAGGATATGTACATCTTTCTCGTAAGACTACTCCTTCTTCCTCTCAATATACTCTCATACTCCACTAGCTCTCACCATCTTTGAAGGTGTGTGAGGTCTTGGGTCTGAGACCGTGAGGGAATTGATGTTGTGTTTAATAAGTGTTTTTCTTAGTGCTTGAAGTTTCCATCTTCATGGCACTAGCTAGTATTGAAGGAACACAAAGAATTGTATTGTAAAATGTCTCTCTTGATGGGAGAAACCATAATACAAAGCCTTTTGGAGGGGGGACCAACTCCATGCAAATCCGGTCCTCAACTGTTGTCAATTGATTAATTTCTCTCTCTTTTGAAGTATTGTTCATGCTATCTAACTAGGTGTTATACTTTTTGTTGCTCTCTCTCCACCCAGGCACTCCTGTTATTCTCATTATGAATCTATTCTAATGAAATGCTCGCTATTTTCATGTTATTTTCCGCTACACACAAGCTACTAGGCCATTAAATGTTATAGAGAGGAAGGGAAATCCCATAAGCAAGTTGTTGAGTAACTTCGGCTTGCAAAGCAGGGTTTCCCATAGCTTGCTGCAACCTAGTAACCAGATAATTGACAAACATGGGGGTATTATCATTAGCACCTTCATGTGCAAGATCAAAGCTATCAATGTTCATTCTACTCTCTTGGTTATTGTGTACGTACTTAGTGTATGCTTTGCAATTCAAAACCTTAACTGCCATTCCTCTTAGCCTTTGAAAACTGGTTCTTAAGTATCTACACGCACGACTCGAAGTGGTTAATTATAGAGAGTAGTGGAGTGGGTCTAATATTGCAGAGTTGCCAAGGGCTAGCTCCTTTTGGAGTTCTTATGGCTCAATAATGGTAAAGCCATAAGCAAGTCTAAAAAGACTCCATTATTAAGTCCAAAGCTCGCGAGGTGTGCACCATATCCCACATAGTGGGCTCAACAAAATCGAGAATAGATCCCAGTCCCACTTACCGTAATATAATTTAAAAAATCAACCATTTATAGGCTACTTAAGGACCTCTCTTCTTAAGCACGAAAAGAGAAACCAAATGCGCTGATACCAATGTAATGGAATTGGCCTATTAACTTTGAGAGTAGTGGATATTAGAGAAGTACTTTTATGAAATTACTTTGTGAGCATAGCGGGTAAACTTAATTGATGGTAGCAACATAAACATATTATTTAGCTAACTTGGCATTAACAATGCTTTTGCAAGAGAGAGAGTTTAGAGAACATGACAACAGTTGAGGACCGGATTTATATGGAGCCGGTCCCCCCTCCAATAGGCATTTATATTATAGTTTCTCCCATCAAGAGAGACTTGTTACAATACAATCTTTGTGTTCCTTGTGACCTAGGTGATGCAATGAAGATGGAAAACTTCATGCATCACGAGCCAATACGCTTTAGGCACACCGTGAGAATTACCTAGTTAGGGGCTTGACATGTGTCCTACTTGCCTCTTGGGAAAGGGGTGCCCTTTGGGAGAGAGAGTGGTCAAGCAACCACCCTCCCTTCTTGCATGGATCGCCCCCTCCTTGTAGGGATTTGTTTTGAGTTTTGTGCCACCTCAAGCCCCTCAACCTTGGGCCTAGTTTTCACCACAAGCTTGGGTTGGGTTCCCACCTTAAGTACAGCACTAGCATCTCAAGCATGACAAGCACCTCAAGCATCTCAATCATCAAGCACTTCAAGCATCTCAGTCAGCACGCATGACAAGCACCTCAAGCTTGGGCCGGGTTCCCACCTCAAGCACAGCCCCAACTTACCTAAGGTCAAAGGACTTTTAACGCTAACTATTGGAGGTCTTCAATGAAGCTAACCCTAAGGTCTTTCTGCTCCATTGGTTAGCCTTGCTCTTTGACAAACCATCTCTCATTTGGGCCCCTTTACCATTGGCAGCATGTTGAGATAAATCTATAAGTGCATATCTATATCATAACCCTTGTTCCCGTTTATTCTCCCACATTAAATGATCAGTGTAATACAAGAAAATCATTTGGGCTGGTTAGATATTAGATTTTATGACATTACCTCTCTCTTGAAATCATATTCGTCTTTGACTATGAGGTAGGATAGATAAAGCCTTAGTCATTAGTCAATCTTACTTAGCGGGTAGAGGATCCCTTTTTACCCTACGACATCTTTCCAAGATGGATGACTGGTGCTTGGGAGACATAGCTGCCGCAAGCATGTCCTCTCTTTAGTCCATTTCATTCTCCCAACTAGAGTGACAAATTCTACTTGGTGTTTGAGAGACGTCGTCATCACAAACATGATTATAAGCATGCATACTATTTAAATTTGTGCACAATGAAAAAGAGAACTAGTCTTATAACACAAAAGCATTGGTCATTGAAAATAAATTTGTACATTTGCTTACTCTAATGTAGCATTGTAAGCATTGACAAGGTTCATACTATCCTTAAGCTGTATTCCTTGCATCCATCTAGCATCTTCAAAAGGATAATTTTTAAACTTAATAAGATACCGTCGGATAATCTTACCATGTTGTAGTACCTTGTCTTCATGCCGAAGGATAGCTTCGGGTTGTAAACCTCTTCTTGGTCTTCAACTTCGGGAGGGTCTTCAATAATTGGTTCACTTGGTGGCTCTTCTTTGTAGAGCTTAAGTAGGCTCACATGAAAAGAATTGTCTATGAGCAAGTGATTGAGCAACTTGAGTTGGTAAGCCGTCTCATTGATAGGCTTCAAAATTTGGAAACGACCATAGTATCTTTTTGCTAGCTTAGCATAATACTTTTGATGGCCTGTAGGATTTTTGCCCATCGTTTGCCTTAATCGAACCTTGGGAAACTTAAATAAGACCCAATCATTTTCTTTGAACATTAAGGCCCTTTTATGCTTGTCAGCAACAACTTTTTGTCTTTGTTGAGAGATGGATATAGCCTCCTTACTCTTTTGAGAATATTCTTGTAGGTCACAACTATACTCATCGGTAGCGAAGATCTTCCCATGTACTTTGAGTAGCAAGAGACTTTTAGGTCTTCCCTCAATGATTTTAAAAGGTGCTTTTCTCGTAGAAGTATGTACTATATTATTGTAGGCATATTCTACAAGAGGTAAGTCCTTTTCCCATTGTGAGTGTTGATCTACTTCTATAACATAAGTCTTTAGTAGATCGAGTATCATAAGATTGGCTATCTCACTTTGGCCATCCGTTTGTCGGTGACAGGCCGAAGAGAAATTCAATCTTGTTTATAGATTTTCAAAGAGACCTTTCCAAAAATTACTGGTCATTCTAGCATCTCTATCTGACACGATGGATGTTGGTAATTCATGGTGTTTAAAATTATGTGACATGAAGAGATATGCCATTTGGTGTGCCTTAATAGTCTTTTTGACAAGAATAAAGTGTGCTTGCTTGCTAAACCTAATGACAATTGTCCATATTCCCGTATTCCCATGGATAGACATGGGTAATCCACAGATGAAATCCATGGATATACTCTCCCATGGTGAATTTGGGATAGGCAATGGCTGGAGTAATCCAGGTTGCTTCCCTCTATCATACTTGGTCTTTTGGCATACTACACATTTTGAAACATACTCTTGTATGTCCACTTTCATGGTAGGCCAATAGAAATACCTCTCTACTCCTCGGAGAGTAGGTTGAATGCCTCTATGCCCCGCATAGGGAGGAGCATGGCATTCATAAATAACTTTCTCACGAAGGGAATGGGTAACACATAGCCTATTGCCATGGGGAAGATAACCATCCTGCAAGGTAAATGGTTCCTCTCTCTTCCCCAAAGCAAGGGCTGACATTATGTCTCTAAAGTCACGGTCAGTAGCATACTCATCTATCATAGAAGATGGATCATTGTGAGTAGCTATAGACACCGCATTAACTTTTGGTCATCGTGAAAGTGCATCACCCGGCCACTTGATTATGCTTACCAGCAATGTGAGCAATATGGAAATCAAATGCGAAATAAAATTTTCCCACCTCATTTGTTTGTCAAAAAGCTTGGTTTGCGTCATGAAATACTTGAGACTTTGGTGGTCGGTTCGTAGAATAAATGGAGTCCCCAATAAGTAGTGCTTCCATGTGTCTAGGATATGTAGAATAGCTAAAAGCTCTTTCTCATAAATGCCCAAGACTCGTTCATTTGTATTGACTTAATGTTCTTCTTAGTTAAGTCATGCAGTGGTTTTGCTATTTAAGAGAATTTTGTTGTGAAGCGTCTATAGTATGCGCACATAGCAATAAAGCTTCTTAGCTCTTCTAGATTCCTTGGATTAGGCCATGCTTTTATCACCTCTAACTTTGATGGATCCATATGGATACCATCTTGAGAGATAATATGAACTAGGTATTGAATCTCTTTTGGTTGAGAAAAAGCTTGTTCTCCCTCAATGCTTGAAAAATCACTTGGAGATCTTGCTTATGTTCCTCCAAAGACTTGGAGTAGATGATGATATCATCAATGAACACTCTAGTGAATTTGCGGTAGGGTCTAAAAATTTTCTCCATTACACGATTGAACATGGCCAGTGCATTAGTCAAGCCAAAAGGCATGATTAAATATTCATAAATACCAAACGTTGTACGAAATGCACTCTTTAGGATATCTTCATCCACTATCCTTATTTGATGATAGCCACTTTTAAGGTCAATCTTGCTAAAGTAGGTAGAGCCTTATAGCTTATCAAAGAGATCTTCTACCCGAGGCATGGGAAATCTATTTTTTGTAGTGATATGATTTAGTGCTCGATAGTCCATACACATATGGTATGTACTAAAAGGACTGGAGAACAAAAGGGAGAGGAGCTAGGCCTCACCATCCCTTTTTCTACCAATTCTTGTACTTGCCTCATGACCTCCTCTTGTTGAGCTTGAGAAACTCGATTTAGTGCTCGATAGTCCATACACCTATGGTATGTACTAAAAGGACTGGAGAACAAAAGGGAGAGGAGCTAGGCCTCACCATCCCTTTGTCTACCAATTCTTGTACTTGCCTCATGACCTCCTCTTGTTGAGCTTGAGAAACTCGATAAGGAGGCTTGTTAGGCGGTGAGCTTCCATGAAGGAGCTCAATGCGATGGTCATCATCCCCTCGTTTTGGAGGTAAGTCCATAGGTATATCATCGATGAACACATCTTGGAATCCTTTTAGAAAATTAGACAAGTCTAACTCTTCTTGATTCCTACCATTTACACTTGAGGAAATGTTAGGATATTTTAGAGACTCTTTGACAAAAATCATGTACGCAGAAACAGAGCTCTTCATTAATTTATCAAAAGCAGGAGATTTACAAGTGGTATAGAACGATCACACTTGCAAAGCAGGGTTGCGCATAGCTCGCTGCAACCTAGTAACGAGATAATTGACAAACATGGGGGACATCATCATTAGCACCTTCAAGTGCAAAATCAAAGCTATCAATGTTCATTCCACTCTCTTGGTTATTATCAGCCATGTTAACAAAATTTGTGTACGTACTTAGTGTATGCTTTGGCAATTCAAAACCTTAGTTGACATTCCTCTTAGCCTTTGAAAATCGGCTCTTAAATATCTACACCCACAACTCGAAGTGGTTAATTATAGAGAGTAGTGGAGTCGGCCTAAAATTGCAGAGTTCCCGAGGGCTAGCTCCTTTCAGACACTTCTTATGGCTCAATAATGGTAAATCCGTAGTCAAGTCTAAAAAGAATCCATTATTAAGTCCAAAGCTCCCAAGGTGTGCACCATATCCCACATAGTGGGCTCAATAAAACCGATAATAGATCCCAGTCCCACTTACCTTAATATAATTAACAAAATCAACCATTTATAGGCTACTTAAGGACCTCTATTCTTAAGCAGGAAAAGTGAAACCAAATGCTCTGATACCAATGTAATGGAATTGGCCGATTAACTTTGAGAGTAGCGGAAATTAGAGAAGTACTTTTATGAAATTACTTTGTGAGCATAGTGGGTGAACTTAATTGATGGTAGCAACATAAACACAGCAGTTAGTTAACTTGGCATTAACAATACTTTTGCAAGAGAGAGAGAGAGAGTTTAGAGAACATGACAATAGTTGAGGACCGGATCTATGTGGATCCGATCCCCCCTTTAATAGGCATTTGTATTATACTTTCTCCCATCAAGAGAGACTTGTTACAATACAATCTTTGTGTTCCTTGTGACCTAGGTGATGCAATGAAGATGGAAAACTTCATGCATCACGAGCATAACATAAAATTTGTGGAAAGCATTAATCATACCAAGCCTCAGTCCCAAGACCTCAAACACGTTCGAAGGTGGAGAGAGATAGCAAGGAGTGAGGGTAGGGAAGAGGAAGAAGAAACATTTCATAGGAGAAATAATTAGTTCCTCACTTATCATCACTCTTCTTGCTAGCATACATAATAGCATAGTAATGAAGATGGAGAAGATGGCAAGCTTAAACATTGAAGCATGTCTCTTGGTTGGATTTGCGTTCCATAGCCAAGAGTGTTGGTGTAGGCTCTCAACCTCTCTACTTGCTTGGAGAAGGAGAGGGAGCTCTTGCACTTTGCACACTACACAATGAGTGTGTGTATGTGTGTGTGTGTGGGAGAGTATACCCTCAAGCAGGCCCCCTACTTGCTTTGGTCGACCGAGCCCCCCTTGTAGCTCATGCTTGAAGCTCATTGGACCCCTCCAGGCCTAGCCAATCACAAGCAAGAGTCATACCAAGCAACAAGGGTAGCCCTCGGACAAGTTTCCCCCTTTCCCCTTTGAAAGAGAGGGCTTGATAAATGCTAAAACAATTAATTAAATTAACTAATTTATCATTGGACCCCTTGGGTGTCCAACCAATAGGCTTTTGGCACACCATGCGGGCAACCTAGCTAGGGGCTTGACATGTGTCCTACTTGCCTCTTGGGCAAGGGTCGCCCTTTGGGAGAGAGAGTGGTCAAGAAACCACCCCCCCTTCTTGCATGGCTCGCCCCCTCCTTGTAGGGGTTTGCTTTGACTTTTGTACCTCAAGCCCCTCAACCTTGGGCCTAGTTCTCACCACAAGCTTGTCCCTTAAGCCCTTCAAGCTTGGGTTGGGTTCCCACCTCAAGTACAACCCTAGCATCTCAAGCATGACAAGCACCTCAAGCATCTCAATCATCAAGCACTTCAAGCATCTCAGTCATCAGGCATGACAAGCACCTCAAGCTTGGGCCGGGTTCCCACCTCAAGCACAGCCCTAGCTTACCTAGGTCAAAGGGCATTTAACACTAACTATCGGATGTCTTCAATGAAGATAACCCTAAGGTCCTTATGCTCCATTGGTTAGCCTTGCTCTTTGACAGACCATCTCTCATTTGGGATCCTTTACCATTGGCTCCGTGTTGAGATAGTTCTATAAGAACATGTCTTTATCCTAACCCTTGTTCCCGTTTATTCTCCCACATTAAATGATCATTTTAATATGAGAAAATCATTTGGGTTGGTTAGATATTAGATTTTATGACAAAGCTAGCAAACCATGAGAGTGGAAATTCCAAAATAGTAGCCAAATTCAAGAGGTAGCATGTGTATGTATGTTTCCATAGCCACAATAACAAGCAATTCTGTAAACATTGTCATGTGCTTGCGGTGCATTGATTGCAACCTTTTGCGTGTGTTCTAGAGAGAGAGAGAGAGAGACAGAGAGAGATATTCGAGGACTTATGTCTATTGAGGTGGCAGGGTTCACAAGAGGGAAAGATTACCAGGTGCATTATCTTCATAAGCTGATAGCCACAAAAAGCATAGAAAGTGTGTGCACAACTTGACATCAATATGTAGGCTATTTTAGATGGCTATCAAGAAGCAAGATGTTGTAATGACTAGAGTGAGCATGTTTGTTTTCCACCTTTGTTGTAGGCCATGCCATCTTTGTGGCACTGTGAAGTAGTCGTGAGTTTTCCACTTTTGCACTTGTGAGGTTCCCAAAATGTAGCCATGCATAACGTTCTTGAGAAGTTTGTGTGCTTTCCACGAAGGTACCGGACCTTTGGCTATGAGAGATTGGGAGGAGGTAGCAAAGACTTCACTCAATGAAGTGTGGTGTTTGGTTGTGAACACTTAAAGTGCAGCCATAGAAGACTCTCTCACACCCACTCATGTACACATAGAACTTTCAAAACAAAACATCCAACCTGTGTGAGATTCCCAAAAGGTAGCCATGCATAACATTCTTGAGAAATTGGTGTGCTTGCCAAGAATGTACCGGGCCTCTCGCTATGAGAGATTGTGAGAAGGTAGCAAATAATTCACTCAATGAAGTGTGGTGCTTGGTGGTGAACACTTAAGGTCAGCCATAGAAGACTCTCTCTCACCCACTCATGTACACATAGAACTCTCAAAATAAAACGAAGATGAAAACATCCAAGCTTTGACCACATCTAATCAAGGGTAAGATGAAAGGATTTACCGATGCATTGATAGCGGCTAACCTTTGTCTTTCAAACAATTCCTAAATTGTTCTTTGAAAGTGTAATTCCGTGCTCACAATGATGTATATATTTTGCATAGCGATTGGAATGAGTTGTGTAATATAATCAAGAAAGACTCACCTTCTAGAGAAAAATAAATATGTGCACATCGAATGAGTCAGAATAATCTACGAGTGGTACAATAATGGGGAGTGGAGAAAGAATAATTTCTTGTAGTCTTTCAGGTCCAAAAAGAAATACAATTCTTTGTTGAAAATGAACTTTTGGACTTTAACACACATTAACCCTAAGAGATTGCACAAAATGGAAAGGATGAAAATAAACATTGTGTGGGTTATTCATTTAAAAAAATATAAGCATAAAGAAAAGGATCTAGTTATGGCTGGGAGCTAGGATGTGAGGAAGATAGAGATAGAATCTATAAATAGATTGATATGTGGGTAGAGAGGGAGATAGATGGAGAGGCAGAACAACAACAAATGTAGAGAGTAACGCCTTACACGATATGCCCACAAGTACATTGTTGATTTTTCGCGCTAGCAGCCTTTGACACCTTCTTAAATCAGTCAAAACCCTTCATTGATGAGTAAAGTATGTGTACACTAGATAATCATAGGCTTGCCAAAATATGTGTGTGCTTGTCAATTTAGCTAGAGCTTTTCCAAGGCATACATAGACGTTCGTTCTCTCTATTCTTACTCCCTCCCACTAACATCACTTCACTCCCTAACTCTTGATTAATCTACAAGGGAGAAGAGGGTTCTTCATATAGATGTGGAGAACCCTCAAGAGTTCCAATGGATGCAATGTGAATAGGGGATGAGGAGTGTTGAAAATGATCTGCTCTTTTGTGGTATGGACAGGCAGACTTGGGTCCACCATTTTGATCATATCTCCTCAGTCATAACTCTAGAAATTATGAAAAAGATTAATGCATATATTTCGACTCCCGAGCTACAACATTTGTGAAGAACACATTTTCAAAATTGGATGGCAAGTGGACGCCAAAATTTTCACAAAAACATGTTATTTTTCTCTCTGTAAAAGTCTTCAAGTGTGCCTCTTTGCATTAAACTTCCTTATGGCTTCAAAGATACACACATCGTGGTGAATGTAAGCACGACGTTGAACCTTGAATTTTCTTATGGCTCCAAGAATACACACATCATGGTGCATATAAGCATGATCATGATCTTTGAATAGAGTGTCCAAGAGTTTGTATGTATCTCAATAGATAATCAATATTAATTTTAAGTAAAAAATAAAATATGATAAAAAGAAAGATTAAGATAAATATAGCATAATCATGATAGCTATAGGATCTAGAAATGAGATAAAATTAGATAAATAAAACTCACAACGAGGATTAAGTATTTTTATCCATGTAAACTTCCAAAGTAAACTTTAGAAAGTTACTTTGAAGTTTATAACACACATATACGTTCTGAGATTTTGGCTAATGTTTGATAGATTTGTCTCAAACTTTTGGTGGTAATGTGACATACACAAAATCTTAATTTTTCAATCCTTAACAATGTGTGTGTGTGTGTTAAGTTTCCAAAATATATAAAAGAGACCTTGAATCATACAAGCTAAATCCATGATGTTCCAATTTGGTTGAGATTTGAAATCCTCAAGTAAGGTGCCCCAATGGGTTGTTTTGAAATCTCACTCCATGTACGAATCATGGTAGACATTTGGCAGTAGGAGGAGCATGAGACTAGTATCGAGGTTGGCTTAGTTGTCATTTTCACTTGAGTTGTTTGGGCATCCTTGCTCGTTTTCGTTTTTATTAGCTAGAATCTTTCAAGACTCTTCCACCGACAATGCTCGCAGCATCGCAACCATACAACATTTTACCACCAGTACCAGGGTCCAGGAATCATCCTACTTTGCTTCACAACAACTTCTCTCCTACATGAAGGAAGGCATTTGTCAACCCAGGCATGAGGAAAACAAACGTCTTCATTAGACAAAGCGTGTTCAATCTTATATATATAAATTAAAAAGACATATTTATGCTCCAAGTAGTTGCAAATCCTTACATCCACAATGGATGCTACTCCTCTTTCGATCATCCTTTGCCACCGTGGATTGTTCATCCTTCCACCGTGGCTTCCACATGGGCTCCCAATGCACAATGTGTAGTGTCGACACAACACGTAGAGTACAGGAGTTGTGCAGGCACTGTCTAGTGGATATATGTGTTGCCAGATCAGTCAGAACTCTCTTGCCTTGATCCGTTTGTATCAACCAAGGGCCACACGAAACCATAGGCAGTACTGTCTTGAGTTGTAGGGAGTCAAAACCGTAGCCCTCCCAAGGAAAAAGGACAGACACGGGTCAGATGGCTATTAGTAGGACACACTGTTGTGTGCTATGAGATTCAGATGCTCCATAGTAAGAGAGAGAGAGAGAGAGAGAGAGAGAGAGAGAGAGAGAGAGAGAGAGAGAGAGAGAGAGAGAGAAAGAGACTTGCTTGCATAATCTAATTGATCAAAGCAAGTATCTCTCTCTCTCTCACTCACTCACACACACGCACATCTAGCACTTCTCTTTGTTTCTTCCCTCTGACCTTGTCCCTCTTTATCTCATAAATAATTCGCCTGATCTCAACGGAAGCAAGTTGTGGTTGAGGCTCACATCGTCCACAAGCACCTGTAGATAGTATTGCAGTCGGCTCTAAGAAACCCTAGCACACGAATAGGGTGGTTCCACCCCAATCTCTCATCTCCCTTATCTGCATGTGTGCATCTATCATCGGAATGCATGTGCCTATAGTAGACCACTTAACTCACAGTTAGGGTCCATATTCAATGATGCAAGTGTTACTGCATGTCCGCCCACCCTTGCTCTCACCTTCTTCTCCATCTATTCTTTGTCCCCCCCCCTTTTCTCTTCTATCGTCCTTCATGTGTGTTGCAGTTTAGCAAAGCTGCCAACCTCAAGTTTCTTTTGCGCATAATAGAAATTATTGCTAGTTATTATGTAGACTCTTTGATCACAACTATATGCTCATGTAGGAGGTTGAGGAGCTGTGCAAACAGTGAATTATAGGCAAGCAAGTTGCGTAGAGGGTGGCTAGCCTGCAACAATAGCTCAAGACAATGTAGCCAAGGTGGTCAGAGTCCAGAGACACATGAGCAGCGTGGGCAGTTGAAGGTCTATGTAGATATAATTGCTGGTGGAATTTTGAGACATGAGGAGGGCAATGGGAGGAACATGCTTGCAAGAGGGTAAAGAAAGCCTGCATCAAGCGGTGGGCAGTATCGCTGCCGGAGGCGGCGGGAGTCTACTCGTACTTATTAACTCTAATCCCAGCCGGGTAATTCCATCTCAGAATTCACTTAAGGAATTTCTCCACCACATTCTATTCCTCGTGGCAAGCCACCGTGAGAATCCCATTCACACCTTATTAAAATTGTCCCCGCACATTCAAGGAGATTGTGCTACGAAAAGGGCTTTTGAAAATTTTAATATTTGGACAGCTCTGTTGTAACTTTGAATGGCGGGACAAGCGATGCGCTTCTCTTCTTCTTCTTCTTCTTCTTCTTCTGCTTTGAGTCTCTCTCTCTCTCTCTCTCTCTCTCTCTCCCCATGATGCATGTGGGTGCAGTGGAACTCTAGGGTTAGTTTTGATGGATACAGAGAAGGTACGTCTTCATCAAGGTGCGATTTACTCTGATACAGCTATGGAGCATAGCTTTCTAAAGCCAACAGAAGGTTATGGGCAATGGTTTGCTTTGTGATCTGGACCGCAAACCTACTAGTCGCCATTATAAGTACAGCGTGCTTTCAATTGCTTCATCTGCTCAAAGCTTGCACTTCCATGTCGCAAAGCTCCACCTGCAGACAAGGATTAGATTGATAGAGAGACTATGGGGTGAGCCTTTGTGTGTGTGTGTGTGTGTGTGTGTGTGTGAGAGAGAGAGAGAGAGAGAGAGAGAGAGAGAGAGAGAGAGGTCTTCCTCTCGTGGATGCATTTGTAGCCACATACACTATGGCTGTTGCTTGACCATCAAGAAGAGCAGAGCATGGGCGATGAATTATTCTTCAATGTCTCCTTGTGGTGGGGGTTCGCGGTGGCACCATGCCTCTGGTGGATGTGGAGAGAGAGGGCAGTCCCTTACGGCAGACATCACACAGGTGCACCCGACATCCCAGGGGCGCCCTTGTTACCCTTACTTCATGTAGTGCTGCCTGCTCGCGTTGCCTGGTTCCTCATGGAATGCCCTCCCCTGCTCTTCACACCTCCACTATTTACCCTCGGCCGCTTTGCCTCCTTTCCGGTGCCCCGCGTCCTTGCACTCATCTTCCTCCTGCACTACGGACATCGCACTCTAATATATCCATTGCGCATGCGTCCCTCGTTCACGCGCAATTTCCCCATCGTTGTCCTCCTCAGTGGTTTCCTCTTCAACGTGTATAATGCATACATACAAGCATGGTCGCTTGCTCATTTCACCTTCTACCCCTCGACATGGCTTTCCTCTTTCAGGTTTCTCCTTGGCTTATCGCTCTTTGCATCTGGTATGATAATCAACATCTGGGCTGATTCTACACTCATGTCTCTGAGGAAACCTGTGCAATTAAGAAAAGGGGTTGCTTCCGCAAACGCCCAAGAGAATTCGTTGAAGTTGTACATCATTCCGAGAGGAGGTCTTTTTGAGCTTGTTTCATGTCCAAATTACTTTGGAGAGATCTTGGAATGGTTGGGCTGGGCCATTGCAACATGGTCTTTTGCAGGGCTTGTGTTTTTTGTACTGACTGTGTGCAATTTGTCACCTCGTGCGGTTGCCCATCATCGGTGGTACATGAGGAACTTTGCTAGCTACCCGCAGACACGCAAGGCCCTCATCCCCTTTGTGTTTTGATAAAGAGGTCACAGAAACTGTTGAAGCAGCCATATTGCAGGCAGGATTGATATTGCAGATGTGGATTGTTGGGTTCATGTATGGCTCGCAATCTATTGTATCTAGGCTTCATTTCAACATGCGTCATATCGTCGTATTGACGTTCCCGTGCAAACAAGTTGTTCCTTTCGTTGAAATCATTGGGTTCAAAACTTCTGTATATCAACATCTTTTGAAATGATTCCCGACGTGCATGTCAGGTGTCAGCCACTTGTTCAAGCTCAAGTGTGGAAATGTGCGACGGTCAAATGAGGGCTTTTCAAGACAGGACTTTCAGGTTGTCAGCGGTTAGAATGGCAGGCCTTTCAGTTTTCATATGCTGTCATTGAGTACTGTCTCTTTCATGGTTGCTTTTTTGAAAATTTGATTAGCAATTTAGCATCACAGAAGATTTTACTGCACCAAGTGCAGTGAAAAGAGATGGTAAAATATCGCAATCTTTGACAGGCAGTGTGTGAAAAGTGTGTCTTAGCTTATGGGACTGGCATGGCGGCCACCGGTAGGAAATACAAAAGGGCCAGATCAGACGAAAAGGGTTAATGCCCCATTGCCCCTAGATAGTTTTTGATAAGCAAAGTAATAAATTGACATTGTGAAAGGGGTATGGTAAAAAATTTGAAGCTTCCTGATGATCAGAGAAGCATGAAAGGTATTAGTACTTGATGTGCAAAAGGTGTGATCGATCTATCGTGGTCGAGGAGAGATAGTTGGGGGCAATTTTCTTGTCAAAGAAATACTGTGCTCTGTGGATCATAGCCTGGTGTTATTAGTTTAGATTTCCAGGATTTGATTCAAAAAATGCGAGGGATTGTATTTTCTTACGTCGAGAATTGGGCTACAAATGCCGGTGAATATGCCCGATTATCGCATACATTCTGGTTGTCTCAATTTAGACCTGAGAAAATTAGGGGCAAAGAAATGGTTTTTTCAAGCATTGGTAATGTGGACAGAGTAGAGTCCTTGATGATGGGAGGGTGAAGCACAGTCAACCTCAGATAGCTGCGGTTGAATGGGACTTGTCATGCCTGTGCTTGTGCTGTCCATCTTTTTCCGTGGATGTTGTGGTGGTTAGTTTTTTGTCTTTTCCTTGTTGTACTACTAGATTTGGGTCTTGACTCTTTCTATTTCACACTTGAGCGGTTGAAAAAACAAGAGTACAATTGTACTGGCGCCCCACACTTCTGTGGTGTCAGCTCATTTCTCTTTCTGGCCAGATCTTCTCCAGAGTCGTATCTGGTCGTCAGTGCCTGCTATTAAATCTGCATATCTCATTAATCTACCCAATTCCCATCGACTGCCCAATACTCTTCACTTTTTTAGTTTTCACTCTTTTCTATCAAATGACATGAGTAGTTCCTGGTCCTCCCAATTTTGCTTGAGGGTTTATTAACTGAAATCTCAGAAGATCCCTTGAGTTGAGCCAAAGAGTAAAAGGTGAGCTTTGGCAGCTGGCACGTGAGCATGAAGGGGTGTCGCGCGAAGTTGGGGATCTGTTTTGCGTGCGAAAACAGAGATAGTGCCACCCGGTTGTTGGTTATACACGGTGCATAGGGATCAAAGGCGGCGGCTAGATCTCCATCTCTCTCTCTCTCTCTCTCTCTCTCTCTCTCTCTCTCTCTCTCTCGTTTTCACTTTGCAGGTGTCTTGTCTCTTTGCATTGCACGACAGAAAGTTGCAGTGGGAGGTGCGATGGGCAAGATGTGAGTGTGATGGCTGCGTAGAGCAATATGTGGGCAATTGATAGGATGAAGGCAGGGAGAGACTAGCGAATATGGAAGAAGCTGATGACTTGAGGGCTCGGAAGAACTTGGGGGCAACACCATAGCAAGAGTTGCAGGGGAATATGGACAATAAGGATCAAGGTGACGATGCTTGTGCCATGGCATTGGCAAAGGATGTAACAGCAGGCTGAGGCCAACGTGTTTGCTGCGATGGTGTGTTCGACCTGACGCATGAATGGGCATGGCAAGATTTTCCTTGGTGTGCTTCCCTGCATTGCGACAACTGCGAGCCATGGTCGAGTAAAGAGAAGGTGCAGTCAGCGAGGACTAGGTGAGGCAGGGACGGCGAGCGGAGGAGAAGGAGCACGGTGCAACTAAAATTGCAGGAGGGAGGCATGGGCGAGGTAGGGGAATCATCGACAACACTGCAGACTGAGCGATGCATCAAGGCAGGTTCCGAAGACGAACTGTCCACGCAAGAATGGGCTCCAGATTGCTTTTGCTTCAAATTGAAAGATTCTTTAGAAAGATTCTAAAAGATTCTTTAGAATCGAATCATACAAATAATGAGTTTGTGTACAAGTTAGACCCGACTATGCCCCATCCACACTATATCTTGCACCGGTTCGATGTCTTTGTTTCCACTCGCCGTCGTCGATCCCATGGCTGGAGCTTCATTTAATGCTTCGTGCCCTTTGGTCCTCAGAGCTTCATTTAATGCTCCGTGCCCTTTAGTGCTGAGGATTGGCTTGTCTCAAAAGGGATCTTCGGTTGAGAGCAGTTTAGCCGTTCGATGCGCACTTGTAAATTTCGGAAGCTTTCTATATTCGAGTCTAAGAGTAAATTTGGGTAGGCTCGTAAATTCGGGTGATTTTGCACGCATTGCAATGTCTTGAACCTATAGCCTCCATATGGCAAGCCAAAACTATGTTCACATCCAATTATTGAACTGGGATTTGGGTGAGGGCAGATTGGTAAATTAGAGGCACCTGATTGAGCAGCCCATGATCTATGCGCACCTTGATTTTTGCCTTTACCCTTATGTACTCATGCCATATAGTGTTGAGGTTGTGCCTCTTCCCCTCCCATAACATACAAGTGCTTGAGTATAACGAGATCATTTGGTGCAGTGCCCTTGCTCATTGGTTGACCACTCTTGAGAGTGAGAAGCTTGAAGTACTTTCCCTTTTCATCTCTATACGAGTATACACCCTTACCAAGTGAAGCAATGGGATTCCATTGATATTGACTTGCTAGCATGTGCATGCATTTGTGATCGTTCTTTTTGGACAATATTTGGTATTAGTTTTGCGGCATTAGGCTTTGATGTTGTTGCTTAAGGTTAGAAGTGTGAATAATGAGAGGCCTTAGAGGGGATGGATGTAACCTAAGAGGACTTTCTTAGCGAAGTTTATATGTAGACTTCCCCTGTCCTATTTAGCTCTATATTATCATCAATGGGTAGAGTCACTCTAGCGATTAAATCTACATCTTACACTCTCTTTGTAGAGGAATAACATGTGGAATAACATTCCCCTTCTTACATTTGACATTATCTTGGATGATCGGAGGGTTATCAGGTTCTACTAAGCTTTCCCAATTTACAACTTGATTGTGGGTGCTTGGTGGGCTTAATTCTCTCTTTTGAGGCTCATGCAGTGGTTGCACTTGCCAAAGTCAAATTTTCTAATCTAAGAACTCTTTTAGCTTATATTGGCTCTGTGTGACTGCAAATACAGAGAATCAAGTCTTGTCCACAATTATGTCTTTGTGGTGTGACAACTCGATGGAGGTCCAAGCATTCAAGTATATCATTGCTCTAAGTGATTGGGTATTGATGGAGCTTGATTCTTGGCATAAGAGGAGGGCTTAGCTTCTCATCCACCTTCCTTACCACTTGGAACTTGAATCCACATTCATGTTGGTATCTATAATCCAGAGGTGGATTATTAAACACTAATCTAGTTTTTAGCATTTGATCATTGTCGTCTAAGGTCGTGTCATTCTTTCAGTTCTTAGCACTATTCTCTTTTTGCAAGGGATGTTCATGAGCTTTTTCTCCAAATCATGACATTTCTAACTCATTGGGTGCTTCAATGGGGCTGCACTAAGCTCTAAGGTTGAGTAGTTTTTAGCACTTTGTTGACAAATTCTACCTTAGTTTCAATTGGTGGGGTTTATTGTGACTGTTTTTTACTTTTCAACTCTATCCCACTCTAGGGTAGGATTATTCTCGAGAGCGTATAACATCACTAAGGCGTAATTGTCAATATTTATGGGTGCCCTACGTGGATTATGCCTGTATTGGTCAGTCTTGGTTCTTGTGAATTGATTCTTCGATATCATAGGCATCTCATTTTCAAAGCTAGGTTAGGGCTTGACTAAGGTATATGGGGTCTTGTTGATCATGCTCCATCCATACCTTTGGATTGTGTGTTGTGGTGTGCTCCAAGCCTTGATAGTAATTAACGCTTGACTGGGATTTGGGTTTTGGGACTCTCTACGGTAAGATTTATCATGCTCAATAAAATGGTAGACCAAACCCTGATTGGCATGATACAACTGCACTATAGTTGGATGCTCCGTCAATCTTGAATAGGTGCTACTCAAGATTTTATCAATGTTGACATTTGTGCTATCCTTAAGTAGTAAGGATTTGGTACTTGTCATGTCTTTATAGAAATTTGGTTTGGCATTCACAATTGGCTACACATGTTTCAATAGGGTCAAAGTGTTGAACTCTAGGTTACTTGTCATGTCTTTGTAGAAATTTGGATTGGCATTTGCAAGTGGTTGCACATGTGTCAATAGGTTCAAAGTATTGAGCTCTAGGTTGTGTTCGCTCTTTATGCAAACATGATCGTTAAAATCCACATAACAAGCTTCATATCCAAAGGAAGCCATATTGCTGCAACGAATTGTGCTTGCTTTAGTGGCATATGGTTATGGACATTAGAAGAAACCTGGACTCTTCGGGCCTTTTAGTTCTAGAAAGAGAGTGGTGGTTGACCAACGAGAAAGAGGCTTACGTTACATTGAAAATCGGAATTTTGGAGCCAAACTCGTCAAGAAAAAACAAAAAAATAATATTTTTTCTCTTCAAATTATACAATGTCACACTTTCAAAGCATAAATGCCATAAGGCATACTAACTCTGTACCGACGAATTTCAGAACTTGCATTGAAGTCTCTAGTATCTCTGTTCCCGCCCAAATATTGCTTTGAGTAGCTCTACTTTCCTCTCAAAATTGTCTTTCCTTTTTCATATTTGTGCTAACTCTACCGTGTGTTCTAGTGCACACCATGACTACCTCTCTAAGGCCTAAAACTACAATTAACTTTGTTAGAAGTTTTAACAGTTATACTATAGATGATTAGGCATGGATACCATCTAGATTAACTATCGGAAGTTGGATACAATTGCAGACGAGGAGGAAGAGGAGGCAACACAATGATTTCGTGGAGGCTTTCAAGGGAAAAGTTCAAGAGTTTGAAGTGTGTGCACAAAGCAAGTGAGTGAAAGAGGTCCTCATACAACATGCTTTCCAACATGCAGACTTAAGGTTGCAAACATCTCCTCCTAGTCTTCCAGGACATCCACCCAACTATATGTTATTTTGAGCATATCTCATTTAGTGCATGATTATTGTAGATGGCTGAGAAAGTTTTGCTAAGTGGGAACACTCTCTTATGAGACGGGCAGTGAATCAGTCAGTAATTACCATGGTAAATCCAAGGCATATAAATAGGGCCCATTACATTGTAATCGGGTTACCATAATCGTGAGCATAATCGGGTTAGCATTTTGGTGGCATTTGTACTTGAGTTGTCAATCATTAGCAGTTGTTGTCGGATGTACTCTATCTTTCTGTTTATAAGCCACATCATACTCATTGTAATCTTTCATCTGTAATTCCAATCACGGTAGTATATTCCAGTTACACTTACTTTGTATTCAGTACTCTGAGTTTGAATCTGAATCTGAATATTATTCTCAGTACATAGTCTGGTTCTTATTCCAGTAGATATATTCCAGTTCAGTTTCTATTCCTCTGTCCAGTCTACTATCTAAACTAATACATCACCAATAGCTGAAATCTTCTAACACTGAAATTAGCTATCTCAAGAGATCAACTCCAATTCCATTTTGGCGATCACGGTGGCTAGAGCTGAAGCTCGTTGACTGAAATACTCTTCTCCCAATTGGAAGTTTTCAGTTACAGCAATGGCACCAAAACCCAGTCGTGGCTGGAAATCCACCATCCGTGTTGATCCTATTCCTGAGGACTCGGGAAGAGAGTCTGACCCTAAGCAAGAGAGGTTGACTGACACTTAGGCTTAGGAGGAGCATAGTCAGGCTGATGAGATGCAGGACTCACAACATTCCAGTCACTCTAGACGCAGACGGGCAGAAAGGGAAGCACGAAAAGCCAAGAGTTCTCGATCCAGGCAGGGGGATGAGGGTACCAAGGGAAGTAAAGGCAGTCACTACACTTCTAGCAGACAGCAGGCTAGAGAGGACACTAAAACAGAGACAGAAACATATATTGATTGGGATGCCGATACTGACAACTATAAAAAGACTCCCAAGCGCCGTTCTGAATCTAAGAAGAGAAGCGGCAGAACCAATGGTAATCGGAATGATTAACATCGTCCCTGCAAATTTCTTTTCCAGTATTCAAGGGAGGCAAGAAGGATGATCCAGACGTTCACATACAGGCTTTTGAGCAGTATGCTGAGCTGAAGAATATTGATGAGGATGATTGGGGGGAATACTTTCCGCAAACCTTGAAGGAGGCAGCGAGAAAGTGGTACTACCATTATCCCGCTTGTTAGCTTAGATCCTACAACAAACTACTTAAAGCCTTCAGACTGGTGTATTCCGACAACAGAGGTGATGAAGATATCCTCTGTGAGCTGGATAAGATCAAGCAGTGGAATCTGTCAGTTCGAAGTTATGTGGAAAAAATCAAGGAGCTAACCAGGCAGTTATTACAGGAACCGCCATCCGAGAAGCGATTGCGTGCATGGTTTCTGAATGGTTTTCAAAGCAAAAAGCTTAGGGAGCAGGAGGTACCACCTCCAACCAAGAAATTCAATGATCTAGTACAACGGGCACTGAAGCTGGAACAACAGGCCAAGAAGAAAAAGAGCCATAAAAAGAGAAGATCCAGTAGCAGTAACTCTGCTACTGAGAGTTCTGATTCCAGTGAAGTGTTCAGCAGCTCTGAAAGAAGCTCTAACGAACGGTCCAAGGATAAGTCAAAGAAGGGATCCTGGACTAAGAAGATTGAAGAGATGGCTAGGCAGATTGCGGAGATTAGCCACACCAGACAACCAGTTCGGAAGATGGAGACTTGGTGTTCGAAATGCAAATCCAAGGACCAGATCCAACGAGTACCCACAATGTACTTATTGTAAGGCCTTTGGTCATTTATGGAACAATTGTGGTATCAGGATTCATCACTTTAAGAAGGGCAAAGACATGTCAGTGGTAGCCTATACTGAACCAGTGAAAGTAGAACCCGCCAAAGCTTCTCACGAGGAAAGACCAGGTACCAGTGGTACTGGTCAAGGACGCAGCCGATTCCAAGCGGGTACGGGCCGAGGCAGAGGGCATGGCAACTTCCAGAGCCGGAGTTTGAATTGCTACACTTGTGGGAAGTACGGGCATTTCGCGGCTCAATGCCTAGACGCACCTGCACCTACTGCTACTGAGGCTAAGGCACCAGAGCCAGTCCCAGTATGGGCAGTCACAAGAAGCAAAGGCGTGGTAATTGAAGAAAAACCAGTCATTGTTGGCAGCCGCAAATGGGCTCAACAAAGAGAGATTTGGAAGGCAGGGTAAAGAAAAGGTGGTAGATGAATGGCAAGAGCAGAGAGAACTAGCGGCTAAAATCACAGAGGATTTAGCCAAGAAGTTGCCAGAGCAGCCAGAAAGTTCTGAAGCCCGAGTCATACAGAAGATACCAGCCCAATCAACTGAGAAAGATTAGTCAATACCGGGCATATCTAAGACCATGCTGGCTGCGGTACAAGGAATGGCTGGTGAACTGGGAGTTGATGGAAGGATTGGAAGCACTGCAAGGGAGGAATGGCAGTGTGAAGATACAACCAATTCTTTGAGCTCTGACAACCAGTGTGATAAAGAGAAAGAAGAAATCCATGTTAAAATCTGTGATAGCATTCAGAAGCTGATTGTGGAGCTGGAAGATATCAGAAAAACCTTGCCTGAAGTGGCAAACTTCATCAGATAGCGCAGGAAAGCTGAAGCGGAGGCCAGAATAGTGGACCTGACGGCCGTTCGAGATGATGAAGTCCCGCTCATTAAGGTGGACTACAAGGTTCGAAAGCAATGGGAACCTCTTTCAAGTGTTATCTTGGATGAAGGAGAAGGAGTCAATATAATGGGAGTCCATCTCGAGCAGAGAATGGGCATCACGAATCTAAAGCCAACACCATTTAAAGTGCGAATGGAAGATCACAGAGTAGTACAAGCTATGGGCATGATTGAAAATATGCAGATAAGAGTAGGCAGGGAAAAATTTAAAGCCAGCTTCTTAGTTCTAGATGTGCAAGGGGCATATGGGATGCTGCTAGGGCGCTCATGGTTGAGAACAACACATGTTGTTCATGACTATGCAAATCAAACTTTAACCATAGAAGGGGCCAGCGGAGCAGAATTCAGATCCAGACGAACAATACTCGGAGCTGGAGAAAAGAGCTGAGGCCGAAGGAATTATGCCAGAAGTACAAGGCAAAGAAGATCGAAAGAATGTTAGTAGCTCTAAACATATTTCCTTTAGCAGAGATTGACTTGAATGCAGTTTTACTAAATAAAGAGCAGGCCAACAAGAAGAAAAAGCAATTCCCAAATCAGTTTACTGAAATCAACACAGGGGAAAGATCAGTTCAGTTAATTGGGAGGCTGGAGGAATCAGTTGACACTGGCATGGTAGAGGAGCCAGTACATTCTGAAGAACACATAGTGGATCAGAATGCTGATTCAGAACTGAATGGGCCATCCTGGGATTATGCTGAGGAATCGACCAAGCGAAAAGGAGGCGGGCCTAATTGGTTGCTTCCAGACAACCAAGAAGTGGAAGAATGGAACCTAGGCTCGGAGGATAGTCCTAGGATGATCAAGGTCAATAAGCATCTCAATCCTATAATGAAGGAAAAGGCACGCAGGATGTTCCAGAACTACAAAGACGTATTTGCCTCGGAACACACAGACCTGAAAGGGGTGGATCCTGAAGTATGTCAGCACAGGATACCGTTGAAGCCAGATGCTCGGCCAATACGACTACAAAGATACCAAATGAACCCCAACTATGCTAAGAAGGTCAAAGAGGAGATTGACAATCTTCTCAAGGCTGGGTTCATCACAGAGGTGGCCAGTAGCGATTGGCTGTTTCCCATAGTCGTAGTTACCAAGAAAAATGGGAATTGAGAGTTTGTGTTGACTATAGGAAACTCAACGCCCAAACTATCAAATCCATTTCCATTGCCTTTTACTGACATGCTGCTTGATGAGATCCAAGTATACACCCTTACCAAGTGTACACCCTAACTGACATCTCTATACGAGTATACACCCTTACCAAGTGAAACAATGGGATTCCATTGATATTGACTTGCTAGCATGTGCATGCATTTGTGATCGTTCTTTGTGGACAATATTTGGTACTAGTTTTGAGGCATTAGGCTTTGGTGTTGTTTGCTTAAGGTTAGAAGTGTGAATAATGAAAGGCCTTAGAAGGGATGGATGTAACCTAAGAGGACTTTCTTAGAGAAGTTTATATGTAGACTTCCCCTTTCCTATTTAGCTCTATATTTGCATCAATGGGTAGAGTCACTCTAAGGGATTAAATCTACATCTTACACTCTCTTTGTAGAGGAATTACATGTGGAATAAATAACACTCCCCTTCTTACATTTGACATTATCTTGGATGTTCGGAGGGTTGTCAGGTTCTACTAAGCTTTCCCAATTTACAACTTGATTGTGGGTACTTGGTGGGCTTAAATCTCTCTTTTGAGGCTCATGCAGTGGTTGCACTTGCCAAAGTCAAATTTTCTAATCTAAGAACTCTTTTAGCCTATATTGGCTTTGTGACTGCAAATACAGAAAATCAAGTCTTGTCCACAATGATGTTAAGAGGCGGAAGTTAAAAATAGACCCGGTGGCCTCTACACCAAGACTATGCACAATGGCCTCATCATGGGGGATACACAATAGGGGCACCACCTAGCAAGGTATGCGGCTAGGACGCATACATATACACAATGAAGCATGCCATGGAAAACAATTTCAAGATCCACGCCCAAATGTGGAATGGGGTGGTCGGAGAATAAGGTGAGAGGAGTGGTGAATGAGTGAGAATGGGCTCGCTACTCGTGCATGTTAGTAAGGAAGATAATGAGGTAGGGGAAACTTGCGAGTATGCTCACTTATCATACAAGAGGTGGCGAATCCGCACACCTCAAGATGGAAGTAGCAAGATGATAGGAATATGAGAGGGAGAGAGAGAGAGAGAGAGAGAGTGTGTATGGTGGCGAATCCGCACACCTTTACATAAGCAAAAAAAAAAAGGCAAGGAACAAGCATATACCATACTCACAATGAGATGTATCCAAAGCGACACAAAGTATGGCACCAAGATGGAGTGTGTTGATTGCTTGCAAAAGATGAATACAATAGGTAGCGTATGGCAGGAAAATGAGAAGGGGACAAGATGGTAGGAGGCATAATGGAGAGATGGGAGTTGATGGCGAGGAATATCATGAGTGTGTCCACCCTTCTTCTTCTTGAAATTGTGCCTTCAACCCTTAATTACAAGTGGTGTGGAGGTGTGGTGCTCATCTTTTGTGCATGGTGATGGTGTTGTGATTATGTGATTAGGGTTCATGCTACAAGCATGTAGCACAAGAGTGTGTATGGATAGGTGTGTGTGTGTGTATGTGTGTGTGTGTGTGTTTGTGTTCCCTTTTAAGTGAGCTCTCATGGCCTCCTTATATAGGGAAGGAGGAGAGGATTTAGCAATATTTCTATTTGAGGTGAATGTCCCACTTTGGTGACTAGGTGGGGTGCATGTGACTGTGGCTCCCATCTTGTCTCCTCATTATTTAAAATACTAGAGTCAATAGAGAGAGAAGATGAGAGAATGTGGGGAGGATGTAGAGGATAGGAGATATTTACAATAGTCTAGCTTTGGCTAGACATAAGCTTATTAGGGAGAGAAGAGAGAGGTAAGAAATTTACAAGAGAGATTGTCAAAGGTGGATAGTTGTTGATGAGGATGGATCCTCCAAAAATGGTGATAGAATCACTTTAGACTTGCCAAGACCTCATTAAAAGAGCCTTGTCTCTTGTAATCATGCTTGAAGACTTGTAGAACCATAGCCATTCTAGAGGAAAGAAAATTGGGGATGGCCTGTGTCACCATTACACGAGAAAACTGGGGTCCACTACAAAAATCATATCTCCGTGTTCATAACTCCAAAAATTCTGAAAAAAATTGAGCTAAAAGTTGAGATCACGAGCTACATCTTTCATGTTGAACGCTCCTTCAGATTCGGGGTTCTTCTCTACTTAAAAAATTCAGCCAAATAATATATTATTTGTGGCTGCAAAAGTCTTTTGGTGGTCCCCTTTGAGTGGACTTCTCTCTTGCCTTCAAGTGTAAGCTCCTTCATGTGTATGAAAACATGACCTAGAGTTTTGAAAAGATTGGCAATCATTTAGATGGAGGTATTATTGAAATTTGAAAGTGGGGTTGAGGTTTGAAAATGAAAACTAGTGAATAAAATATTTGGTAGGGTGGAATAATATACATACATGAAAAATATATTAGAAAATACTAAAATATATAATGTAATTTAGAATATATATATTTAATATTTAAGGTCAAAAGAGATATCAACAAAGAAAGCTTACTTATTTAAGCTACATCGTGATTGATTAGCATAAGTTTTATTTATTTAATAAAGACTAAAACTTTTGTGAAAAAAAAGGGAAGAAAAATTAAAAGTAACTTATATAATAGGAAATATTTTGGTAAAAGGGCAAAGATATATGGGGGGTTCCCATGCATGGAAAAGCTTGCCTCATTAGCCCTCCTCCGAAGGCTAGAGGTATTCATGCCTCTAGTGTTGTACTTGATTCTTCTTCAATTGAGGTGGAGGAGTCTCCCTCCTCAGGGATTTCCATCATAGGTGCTTGATCAAACCTCAAAAAGTACTGCTTGAACCTCCATCCATTGACACGTGTTTTGTGGAGCTTACCATCTGCATCCATCAATCGGTAACTGCCATTGGTGTAGCGCTTTCTAATGACAAATGGCCCCTCCCATCTGGGTGAAAAAATTTTATCCTTCCTAGTGTCAAACCTGTTATCATACCGTAGGACCAACATACCTTTCTTGAGACCTTTTGCCCTAAGCCCCTTGTTGAAGGTAAGTCGACGTTGCTCTGCATGTGCTGCATAATAGTTGATAGCATCTTCTCTGTCTAGTTGAAGCCTCTCTAGATCAAGAATGTGGTTGTGGAGATGAGCATTAGGACGTCCCACCTACCCAGCTAGCACCCTGAGACTAGCCAATTGTACTTCAATGGGTAAAATGGCTTCCTTACCAAACACCAAGTGATATGGTGTGAACCCAAGGGATGTGCGAAATGAAGTGCGATAAGCCCAAAGTGCAGCCATAAGATGCTTGTCCCAATCACTTTTGTGATTGTTTACATGTTTAGTGATGATCTTGCAGATCATACCATTTACCTTTTCCACCAAACCATTGCATTGTGGGTAGTAGGGAGTTGAATGTCGTCGTGAGATACCTAACTTCTCCATTAGCTCTCCTACAAGGTCTCCTCTAAAACCTGGTCCCCTGTCATAAATTATTTCAAGAGGAGTGCCAAAACGGCAACAAATGTTTTCAAATACGAACTTAGCCACTTCCTTAGCTATAATCCGGGTGGTGCAACCGCTTCAGCCCACCTGGTCATGTAGTCCACACCCATGATGATATAAATTTACCTGATTGGCTCCTTGGCAAAGGCCCAATAGCATCAATTCCCCATTTCTCAAATGGTCCATATGAGATTATAGGAGTCTGTGGCTCATATGTGAGCCTCCTATCCCCTGCCTTTTGACATTCCTTGCATGTTTTACACCAATGATGCACATCCCTATGTAGACTAGGCCATACAAACCCGGCTTGTAGAATCTTTCTACTAGTGATGTCAAGTGCAAAGTGTCCTCCGCAAACACCATCATGGCAACTTGAAATGATTTCAGTGATCTCTCTAGAGAGAGGTACACGCCTAAGAATTTGATCCTTACCCTTGCAGTAGAGGTCGTCATTGATAAGGCGGTATTTTGTTGCCTTGCGCACAAGCCACTGCTTTTGGCCCTTAGTAAGATCCTTAGGACACTCTCCTGTGTCCAAGAAACTCATGATGTCAGGCATAGCATCGCTACCTTGGAAGAGAGGCAGCTTCAATTTGATAGCACCCACCACTGAAACATCTTGCAGCTTCTCTCTAGCTAGAGCATCTGCTTCTTGATTTTCTGCTCGAGGGACATGATGTAATCGTACAACTTGAAATTTCCCTAAAAGTTCCTTGACTTTGCGCAAATGCCCTAGCAAGCTATGATTTTTACAAGCCCAAGTTCCTTGTATTTGTTTTATTAAAAGCATGGCATCACCAAATACATTTAACCGTTGAATGCCCTGTGTCACACACCACTCTAACCCAAGAGTTAAGGCTGCATATTCTGCCTCATTGTTAGAGTGAGAATACAAGAGATTCCCAATGGAGAAAACATTATCCCCTTGCTCGTTGAAGATGACAATGCCTGCTGCAGCTTTGTCCAATTTCCTCTTGTAGGCTCCATCAAAGAAAAGAGAGTGAGCCTCCTCTACCTTAGGGACTTCCAGCACAGGTGTAATATCTTGATCATTTGGCTTTATCTTTAGCTTCTTTTCATAGTGGCGATGAGTGAGAATACCTCCTAGATTGGCCCTTGTGGAGTTCTCCACTTGCATTGTGTAGTCAAAGAACTCTTTTAGCCTATATTGGCTTTGTGACTACAAATATAGAAAATCAAGTATTGTCCACAATGATGTTAAGAGGCGGAAGTTAAAAATAGACCCGGTGGCCTCTACACCAAGACTATGCACAATGGCCTCATCATGGGGGATACACAATAGGGGCACCACCTAGCAAGGTATGCGGCTAGGACGCATACATATACACAATGAAGCATGCCATGGAAAACAATTTCAAGATCCACGCCCAAATGTGGAATGGGGTGGTCGGAGAATAAGGTGAGAGGAGTGGTGAATGAGTGAGAATGGGCTCGCTACTCGTGCATGTTAGTAAGGAAGATAATGAGGTAGGGAAAACTTACGAGTATGCTCACTTATCATACAAGAGGTGGCGAATCCGCACACCTCAAGATGGAAGTAGCAAGATGATAGGAATATGAGAGGGAGAGAGAGAGAGAGTGTGTGTATGGTGGCGAATCCGCACACCTTTACATAAGCAAAAAAAAAAAGGCAAGGAACAAGCATATACCATACTCACAATGAGATGTATCCAAAGCGACACAAAGTATGGCACCAAGATGGAGTGTGTTGATTGCTTGCAAAAGATGAATACAATAGGTAGCGTATGGCAGGAAAATGAGAAGGGGACAAGATGGTAGGAGGCATAATGGAGAGATGGGAGTTGATGGCGAGGAATATCATGAGTGTGTCCACCCTTCTTCTTCTTGAAATTGTGCCTTCAACCCTTAATTACAAGTGGTGTGGAGGTGTGGTGCTCATCTTTTGTGCATGGTGATGGTGTTGTGATTATGTGATTAGGGTTCATGCTACAAGCATGTAGCACAAGAGTGTGTATGTATAGGTGTGTGTGTGTGTGTGTGTGTGCGTGTGTGTGTGTGTGTGTTTGTGTTCCCTTTTAAGTGAGCTCTCATGGCCTCCTTATATAGGGAAGGAGGAGAGGATTTAGCAATATTTCTATTTGAGGTGAGTGTCCCACTTTGGTGACTAGGAAAATGGGGTGCATGTGACTGTGGCTCCCATCTTGTCTCCTCATTATTTAAAATACTAGAGTCAATAGAGAGAGAAGATGAGAGAATGTGGGGAGGATGTAGAGGATAGGAGATATTTACAATAGTCTAGCTTTGGCTAGACATAAGCTTATTAGGGAGAGAAGAGAGAGGTAAGAAATTTACAAGAGAGATTGTCAAAGGTGGATAGTTGTTGATGAGGATGGATCCTCCAAAAATGGTGATAGAATCACTCTAGACTTGCCAAGACCTCATTAAAAGAGCCTTGTCTCTTGTAATCATGCTTGAAGACTTGTAGAACCATAGCCATTCTAGAGGGAAGAAAATTGGGGATGGCCTGTGTCACCATTACACGAGAAAACTGGGGTCCACTACAAAAATTATATCTCCGTGTTCATAACTCCAAAAATTCTGAAAAAAATTGAGCTAAAAGTTGAGATCACGAGCTACATCTTTCATGTTGATCGCTTCTTCAGATTCGGGGTTCTTCTCTACTTTAAAAAATTCAGCCAAATAATGATTATTTGTGGCTGCAAAAGTCTTTTGGTGATCCCCTTTGAGTGGACTTCTCTCTTGCCTTCAAGTGTAAGCTCCTTCATGTGTATGAAAACATGACCTAGAGTTTTGAAAAGATTGGCAATCATCTAGATGGAGGTATTAATGAAATTTGAAAGTGGGGTTGAGGTTTGAAAATGAAAACTAGTGAATAAAATATTTGATAGGGTGGAATAATATACATACATGAAAAATATATTAGAAAATACTAAAATATATAATGTAATTTAAAATATATATATTTAATATTTAAGGTCAAAAGAGATATCAACAAAGAAAGCTTACTTATTTAATCTACATCGTGATTGATTAGCATAAGTCTTATTTATTTAATAAACGCTAAAACTTTTGTGAAAAAAAAGGAAGAAAAATCAAAAGTAACTTATATAATAGAAAATATTTTGGTAAAAGTTCAAAGATATATGGGGGGGTTCCCATGCATGGAAAAGCTTGCCTCAATGTCTTTGTGGTGTAACAACTCGATGGAGGTCCCAAGCATTCAAGTATACCATTGCTCTAGTGATGGGTATCGATGGAGCTCGATTCTTGGCATAAGAGGAGGTCTTAGCTTCTCATCCACCTTCCTTACCACTTGGAACTTGAATCCACATTCATGTTGGTATCTATAATCCAGAGGTGGATTATTAAACACTAATCTAGTTTTTAGCATTTGATCATTGTCGTCTAAGGTTGTGTGTCATTCTTTCAGTTCTTAGCACTATTATCTTTTTGCAAGGGATGTCCATGTGCTTTTTCTCTAAATCATGGAATTTCTAACTCATTGGGTGCTTCGATGGGGCTGCACTAAGCTCTAAGGTTGAGTAATTTTTAGCACTTTGTTGACAAATTCTACCTTAGTTTCAATTGGTGGGTTTATTGTGACTTTGTTTTTTACTTTTCAACTCTATCCCACTCTAGGGTAGGATTATTCTCGAGAGCGTATAACATCACTAAGGCATAATTGTCAATATTTATGTTTGCCCTACGGGGATTATGCCTGTATTGGTCAGCTCTTGGTTCCTGTGAATTGATTCTTTCGAGATCATAGGCATCTCATTTTCAAAGCTAGGTTAGGGCTTGACTAAGGAAGAGGGGTCTTGTTGATCATGCTCCATCCATACCTTTGGATTGCATGTGTTGTGGTGTGCTCCAAGCCTTGATCATAATTAGCTCTTGACTGGGATTTTGGTTTTGGGACTCTCTACGGTAAGATTTTATCATCCTCAATAAAATGGTAGACCAAGCCTTGATTGGCATGATACAATTGCACTATAGTTGGGTGCTCACTCAATCTTGAATAGGTGCTACTCAAGATTTTATCAATGTTGACATTAATGCTATCCTTAAGTCGTAAGGATTTGGTACTTGTCATGTCTTTATAGAAATTTGGTTTGGCATTCACAATTGACCACACATATTTCAATAGGGTCAAAGTGTTGAACTCTACTTGTCATTTCTTTATAGAAATTTTGATTGTTGCTGCAACGAATTGTGCTTGCTTTAGTGGCATATGGTTATGGACATTAGAAGAAACTTGGACTCTTTGGTCTTTTAGTTCTAGAGAGAGAGTGGTGCTTGACCAATGAGAAAGAGGCTTACGTTACGTTGAAAATCGAAATTTTGGAGCCAAACTTGTCGAGAAAAAATGAAAAAAATAATATTTTTTCTCTTCAAATATACAATGTCACACTTTCAAAGCATAAATGTCATAAGGCATACTAACTCTGTACCGACGAATTCAAAACCTGTATTGAAGGCTCTAGTATCTATGTTTCCACTCAAATATTGCTTTGAGTAGCTCTACTTTCCTCTCAAAATGGTCTTCCCTTTTTCATATTTGTGATGACTCTACTGTGTGTTCTAGTGCACACCATGACTACCTCTCTAAGGCCTAGCACTACCATTGACTTTGTTAGCATTTGTAACAATTATACATTAGATGATCAGGCATGGATACCATTTAGATTAACTATCGGAAATTGGATACTATTGCAGACGAGGAGGAGGAAGAGGAGGCAATGCAATGATTTTGTGGAGGCTTTCAAGGGACAAGTTAAAGAGTTTGAAGTGTGTGCACAAAGCAAGTGAGTGAAAGAGATCCTCATATAACATGTTTTCCAACATGCAGACTTAAGGTTGCAAACATCTCCTCCTAGTCTTCCACGACATCCACTCAACTATATGTTATTTTGAGCATATCTCATTTAGTGCATGATTATGTTTGCAGGTTTAGGGTTGATATCATGTTTGGTATGTTGCAGATATTTATCCATCGACCATGTCGAGCTGAAAATCAGTTGAGAGCATAATTGGGATTTTTGATGCTTTCCATGCATTTGTTGGTGAGCAAATGTAGTGAGGAAGACAACGCAAGGAGCTTGCAGATAATGAAATATTCTTTTATGATATGTCATATTTGGAATCCAAAATATCCTCTAGCTAGGGTCGTGTAACTCCTTTGCCACTTCCTTCTTTTGATAGTAAGGATTGGTTTTTGCCAGCTTACCAAACTAGTGAAACCTTTAGGAGTAGGTTGTTTTAGGATATACAGAAGTCCCTCAAGTATTCAATAGCTACAAAGATTGTTAGGCTCACTCTATTTATGCATGTTAAAGTGTTTGTAGATTTCTTCTTCGATGAGAAAATAAGAACTACTACAACAATGTTCATTTGTAAGTCTCGGAGCTGTTTGGACTTTTTGGATTGGGATAGGAAACATACACAGGGCACAATCTGTATTTTGCAAAAGGAGTCCATAATTTGGAAAAGTATATTATAAGCTCTCATAATTTCATAGTGTCATTTTACTATTTTAGATATCATCTTCTTAGTGGGCAACTTATTCCACTCGATCAAGATATAGAGTCTAATTCTGAGAACAAACCTCTAGCAATGAAGATCTACTTTTGAGAGAGCCTACTTACTGTGATGGAGACCAATGCCAAGTACAACTCAAGGTAGATCTTACATATGAAGACCTTCCACTTCTGCCAGAAGTGTACGCATTCAGTCTCAAAATAGAAAGGTACTTACTAAATGGATAAATTTCATTTGTCTTTAATGCCTTAAGATATAGATACTAACTCTTAGATTCAAGGAGAAAACAACATTGTGCAAGGAGTCCCTCTCACGTACACTTTACTTGATTGCTTCCACCGGAAGCTAGGTCACATACATTGTTTTTGTAATGAGTTTTAATGCCATGCAATCCAAGATGTACACTCCAAAATGACTAATACAAAGACATTTTGTGCCGCTCAAACATTGTTTCAAAAATATACTCTTTTCATCGTTTCAAAACTTTACACTCTGTATTGTTTCTTTCAAAATGTATACAAGAGCGTTGATAAGTACTGCTCCCTTTGCCTACTACCGCTTTCATGTCCCCTCCCCTGGTTGTTGCCACTGCTCCCCTGTCCTCTCCCCCAATTTCTACTCCTTCTCCCTCGGGGGACGCTGGTCTCAAGTGCCCTTTTGCATTGTTTGAATGCATGGGCCTCCACTGCTTCCCATGCATCTTGTAGTTGTGAAGCTTCGCTCTGTTCTCGCTCTTGCCACTGATATGTAACCAGATCCTCTACTTTTGCAGCATTCTCATAATATTGATTGATTGCTTCTTGCATGTTTCGAACCTCGTCTTGAGCCTGTTGGTGCCATTGCGTCATTTGTTCAATGCACGCATGTTCAAACTCCTCAACTCGAGTACTTTCCTCTTTTGATTGTCTGTGCATTGAGATTATAATATGATGAATGGCCATTATATAAAATTAGCAAACAACATAGGGGTTGTAGTTATGTAATTGAAGGTCCTGTATAAGTGTGATAATAAGAAAGTAAGTAAAGAAGTTACTTCTTTTGATACAAACGTTGCAGGAATACAAACATCGAAACAAAATGCGTACTTACGTTTGCTACATCCAAGATTTGGCTAACAAGGAGCATAACATTCATATACGTATGCCAGCCACCACAGCTGTGGTCATCAACCTATTGACCCGTTGGTGCTAAGTGGCAATCCCTAGATCATGTTCTAACAAAATGTGCTCTACACAAGATACAATTTTTTTTGTGGCACTACATACATAAGCGCTTGCTTCAGTAAGAAATTACAAACAGACACTACTAGCAAACACATAAAGATGTGCCGTATGTCTTTACATGTCCATGGAAGCCCCTTCTTTGTCCGTAGTTTTTGTAGTAGACAATCTTATCTTCAACATCAAATAACAATAGACTCCAATGTTCACTACACAAAAAACACGAAAACCATCAAGGATGAGGCAAAAGAAGATCCTCATCCAACATAGTTTTTACTTTTCAAGAAGAAACTCACAATTGATTTTATGCAATGACCAGAAAGAGTAGATCCCAATTTACTATGCTAAACTTTAGCTCATCAACGCCAAAAAGGAAACTCCGTTGCTCTGAAGCATAGGCGAGATAAGCGGATCTATTACGTATATTTTGTCCTGAATGTCCACGGATAGCAGCGAGATGGCATGTCTAACATGAATAAATGCTAGCGATTAGATTGCTTAGTGGATGTAGGTCACAACCAAGTGAAACGGGGCCTTGAAAAATTCATTAGGGCCCCTATTCCCTTGGTTTTGGCCCTCACTGCCACAAAGGCATGGGTCAATACTAAACAAATCCGGGCCTTGAAAAATTCATTAGGGTCCCCATTCACTTGGTTTTGACCCTCACTGTCGCAAAGACATGGGTCAATACCAAGCAAATCGGGGACTTGAGAAATTCATCAGGGTTCCCACTCGCTTGATTTTGACCCTCACTGTCGCAAAGACATGGGTCAATACCAAGCGAAGGGGGTCTTAAAAATTCCCCAAGGACCCCTATTCGCTTGGTTTTGACCCCAACAGGGTGATCTATAATGAACTTGAGACGTACCACATAGCAATGTTGACGACTATATCCGTTGCATTAGCGTTGGAAAATTACGCATGCATAGAAAATCTTATCCATCAAGGTTAGAAATGCAAACCTCCTCTGACCTTCCAGACATATGAATCTATGCATGAAAAGGCACTGAACTGACCAGAAATTGCAGTTCCTCTTTGTTTTTTTCTTGTTGATTTCTCTGCAAGATGTCAATCGTCTGGCATAGGATCTTTCTCTGTGTTGGCTGGCGTTGCTCTACATTGGATGGTCCTTACAAAGAAGAGGCCTTCCCTTGCTTTTCTTGACTTGTCTGTGGATCTTCTTGTGCAGGCTCCTCCCTGACTAGCTTAGTCCCCTCCCTGACCGGCTCAGGCCCCCTCCCGACTAGCTTCTACTCCTCCCTAACCGGCTCAGACTCCTCCCTCACTAGCTCCGGCTCCTCCCTGGCTGGGTTTGGCCCCTCCCTTACTGTTGGACTAGCTCGGGTACTTTCTCAGACTCAAGATTTGTCTGCCCATCTATTTGGGTGAGGATTGATTGTTCCTCTCAACCTGATTGGGTTCTTTTGCTGCTTTCAACCCTTCATTAGGAGAAATATGGACTTTGCATGGGCTTGTAAGGAATCCTAATTTTAGTGATTAAGGCTAATGTTGTGTAGGGTTGAAGGTATTTTTGAGTAGGCTTGTGTGGGACGGGTGTCTAACCTCACTCTTATCTTATTGTGGACGTAGCGAGAACCACGAATATAATTGTCAATCCATGGGACGAAGCTGACTCGACTAGTGCATAGAGGCTACAAGAGGTTGTCAATCTCTTGGAAAACAACAAACAACTCGCATCTAACTCAGGCTACACTCAAATGACTGAAATCACCAAAAGCTAATTGCTCATCGGCAAAGAAATCACATCCGTTACAGCATCAAACGACATCAAAACGTAACGAAACCTCTAGGACATGTTTATAAGACCTAAGCACACGTGATTATGGTCTCAAATCTCACTTTAGGTCAAGTGAAAAAATCATGATTATTAATAGTAGTGAGTTTTTGACCTAGCCGTTTTCAACCCAAAATGCATCTAAAGGCTTATCAATGGTGTCCCAATACACCGCCTATACTTAGTTTTTGATTTTAAAGCTAAATTCCTACTTATGATGAAATTAGGCCGCAGGTCGGTGATGCCAAAAACTACGAATTACCATGAAAAGATTACGTCAATGTGTAGAGCTCTTACCTACGGTCGCAACGCAACAAAAACTACTGCAATGTGACAACCGGGGAGGGAGTAGGAAGCGTGAGAAGGAGAGAAGTGAGCGCCGTTAGCTCACGCTATGTTTCTATAATCCAAAACAGATTAAAAACTTACAAAAATTGGCTTTTATACCTTTAGCCAAGGTTTTTGGTGGTCAAAACTAATAATCTGTAAGCTCTAACTAAAGACAGGTTGATACAATATGGAAAGTAGGAGTTACAATATTCCCAATTCATTAAAATAATAAATGTTTCTACAATGAAAGCTCCAAAAAATGGTATCCGAGTTAGCTTGCTGCTAACATTCCGCCCTGCTCGCCTGTATCGTCCCTTGACACAGCTATATGGGGTGAAGTAATCTTCGGGTTGACGGCTGGTGAGGCGATCTTTAAGTGCATGGAGTGCCTTTCATATCTGAGTCTTCGTTCTTTATGAGGAACCTGCAAGAACTGCATGGTGACCGTGCTTTGGAGCTCAAAGGCTGAGTAGCCAACAAATTTGGAGGTTAGGTTGCTTATCACTGGCCCAAATATCTTCATTCGCCAATTGAAGAACCCTATGAAATGCTTCCTCAAACACCAACATATTGCTAGAAGGTAAGAACATGCATCGGGCGTAGAAGCCATAAAGAACTTCTTCAGAAGGCTGGCCGCTAAGGTCGTAGCAGAGACCCTTATTGCCTTCTAGGAATGACATCCACGGTGCTCCTGCTTGCTCTGGATCGTGAAAAGATTCAATGCATGTGAGAAACATTTGACAAATTTCATAAAGCATGGCACATGAGAGATTAATGTCATGGCGCCCGTTAGGGTCTTCACCATGTATTCCTTTGTCGGTGTTGTCTGCTCTAGAGTTGGCAATCTTAGATAGTTCAGCCATGTAGGCCGCTTCTTAGTCCTTCTTAGTCATTGCTTCATGTGCTTGCCATGTTCTTACCCGTGATACAAGACAAAAGTTTGGGTCTTTCTGAAGTGCGGCAAGTTCTCTTATGAACAGAATCAAATATATGGGATTCTTGTTCAACCAGCTCTTTCTTCACTTGGGGTGGACATTCTCTGTGCCATCTGCATGCATATCTTTGTATAATCTTTCTTTGACTTGTAAAAGCTCTACCTTGATCAAGGGATATGGCAATGATTGTTGATGCCATTGTGCATTGATTTGGTTGGGAGTAAGCTGAGTGACGTGACTGAATGGAGAACCCTCAACTCTCAATGCATCGCTGCTTTCCATTTTGCATCTGTCTCTTGGGCAACTTGTTCCTTGAGTGCATCTTCTTCAGCTTTAGACAACTGGACCATGGGCACTGGTTCAGCATCTGTGGGTGGTACCTGGAAATCTTCTCTCCTCCTAGCCCTTCTGTCGGTTGTGTTTCCATCTCAGCAAAAGAGACTGAGGGAATTTCAATGCTTGGTTGCTCTAAGGTACCAGCTTCTTCTTGTGTCTTTGACTGTCCGTCTCGCAGCAGCTGATTGACTTTCTTAAGCTCGGCTATTTTCTTGAGCAACTGTTCTTCTCTTGTACCTGCATCAGTGCAAGGTCTCTTCTTTGGGATTGCTCTAGCTTTAGCTCTAGCTCGAGATCCTTGTTCTTCTTTTCTAAAGCCTGTATACTTCATATGTACCTTTGATTGAGGCAACTGTAGGATTTTCCCTTATTTGTCTCAAGAAAGTTGCACGATCATTGATCCTTTGCTCTGAATATTGTAGTGAAGCATTCGCTACGTTGAGTTGCAATTGGATTTTCTGTGCTAATAGAGTCGTGGTTAAGAGTTCATTTGTTACCTCTGTCAGTTGTTGGTCTTTGATCTTGCATGCATCTGTCAACTTGGTGAGAAGTTCACCTAGCTCCTCCATTTCCTTTTGTTGCTTCTCTTTTGCTAGTTGGTGTTGTTCAGCTTCATCTCTCAGCTCTCAGCTCTTGCATTTGTCTGTGCAGATCTGAGATGACATTCATTCTGCCATCTAATTCTCCTTATAGAGCATTGATAACCATCTCTAGCTCTCTAGCCTTAGCAATGTGGCGAAGTGCTGCTTCTCGCATTTTTTCAGTCATCGCCTACATCTGCTTAGCATATTTGTTTACTTGTAGAATGACTTCATCATTTACCTGCCAATCTTCAGACTCTGTAGAGTGTTTGGATGTTTCAACCATTTCATCTTGTTGTTCTTTGGGTGATTTCATGGCGGTTGCTTGCGGTTGTGGCGAGGTTTCTACCTCTCCTTGAGGCTGTGGAGTTGTCTCGGCTGCTTTGTCTTCTTGAGGCTTCGTGGATGCCTCGGCCGTTTCCTGTTGGGCAGTTGTAGAAGGGGTGGCTTCTGTTTTTGTTGCCTTGGGTTGCTCAAAACTTGCTGCCTCTTGTGGTTAAGGCTCCTTTTCTTTGGCTTCCTCGCCCTCAATGGGTCTAACTGGTGAAGGGGGAGGGCTCGGCATTGGGTGGTCTGTGGTCGTAGCAGGTGATGATGGTCTCAGAGACATCTCACCCTGTTCATGCTAGGATTCACTTTGCCGAGCCGCTTCAGCTTGTCTCTGCTGCTCCGACGCATCTTACTTCACTTTTCTTTCAGCTTCTTGAGCTTCTTTTAGCTTTAAGGCTTCTGCTTCCACGTACATGCGTTCAAGAGAATCCTTGGGATCTTCTGGTTCTCTCTTGGCAGGATTCTTGGTTCAGGGTCCTCTTATATCTCTTGGAACCCACCTTGCCGGGTCCTCACCTGCAGCTTGGCGGCTTCTTTTGTAAGTGTATTTCTCTCTGTCAAACCTCGCCTTCTTCTGTTGAGGTTCTTCTTGATGTGCAGCCACTACTTTTTTCTTCATCTCTTCTATTCTGGCTCGCCTTTCCTCGTTGTCTGAGCTCTCACTGCTATGAGCTTCGTGGGAGCTTTCAGCAAATTCTTCATCAGATTTGTAAACTCTCTTTGATGAGCGGGTGGTTCTCGGAGATGGTTGTGCAGACACAATCCATGTATTCTGATATGGGACAGGCGACAAATTCTCTTCCATGCCAATTGCATGGTATGCTATTCTTGTCAGTACCTCAGGTGCACCCAGATACGTGATTTTACCTTTTTTCTTGGTGCCCTTTAGTGTTGATAGCACATACTGAGTGTGATCAATTGTTTTCCTAGTTTTTGACTTCAACACTTGGATAAACGTAGTCGCAACTGCATGATTTGGTATGGTGTACCTTGGCGGTCTCTTTGCTAGAAAATGGAGGTGTTGATGATACAACCGTGTTGGTTCTTCCACTTGCTTCTGAATGAGGTCAGCAAAGGTTGCCGTAGTAGTCTCCTTGCTGAAGCTTCATGCTGTCTTCCTGTCTCACGAGCCCTCATTGTCATCCCTTATGTCGGCAATTGCAGTGCCTCGACCACAATTTCCTTTGTTTTAACCACTTCTACTTTCTGCCCTTGTTATTCAGTGATTTGGGCTAATCCATCTTCCTTAATTGTAGACAAGAGCTCATAGGCTTTCTGGAAGTCTACACCACACGATTCCTAGTTGTAGAGTTCTCTGAGGCCGAGCCTTCTGTTGGCCTCCTTTGTGTCTGGATTTTCCGCGACATTATAGATCTCTTTTGGTAGCAATTGCAGCTCTAGTTGCTGTCCTTCTTCACTTTTAAACCTGCCTGTGAAAACTGTGGTGTTGTTTTCTTCAAGATGTTCTCTGGACAAGTACGTTGCTTTGGCCTTCTTTATTAGATTGGAGTCCAGTTGGTATGGTGGCAACTCTTGCAACTTTTCTTTTTGGGATACCCTTTTCTTGGCCATTGCTCCTGTTAGGGGAAGTGAGTGCCAAAGTTAGAAAATTCTGCAGGTTATGCTCTGAAATGCCCTTCAGTCTGAATTACTGACAAATTGAGTCCAATTTGCTTCAAATCAATTTTTGAAAACATGCATAGATGCATAAAAACATGTAAAGATCAAAATTATAAAGTCCAAATAAAAATTTGCAACAAAAGTAAATAATCGTGATTATTTACAGCTGACAAATTTTTTCAACTTTTTTCATTTCTCGCATCATAGGCTTAAAATGTATAGCATTTAGATACTATGAGTGAAATGTGGGCTCTTTGAGTGCACAGATTTAGGCTTTTCGTCTCTGAAATAGTAGATATAAAGAGATTTTGAGATCCAAATTTGCTCAAACTTGGTTAGTGGGCTTGGGACATCATGTGCTTTGGTCTCATGAAGTCAAAGTTGCGATTCTCCCCCATCTTGGTAAAAAAGTAAATAATTGTGATTATTAACTTTTTCATCATTTAATGAACTTTTTTTGGTGCAACTTGATTCTAGGCATGATGTAGACCTTGTCTATGAGATATGGTGTGATTTGGATAAAAAATGTGATTGATAACTCAGAAATTGGTTTGAAAAGACTTTTTTGCTTTTTTTAAAACAATTTCCAAGTTTTCCTTGAACATTTTGGCTCATACTTGAAATTTGGCATGTCATAGGTGTGTACAAATGATAGGTGAAGTGAAGGTACCATTTTCAAGACAAAAAAGTACAAAAGTAAATAATCACGATTATTTACAGCAGTCAACCTTTTTTTGCTAAACTTGACAAATTTTGACCTAAACATATTCAATACACCTAAAACAAGTCCTAATTTGGTAAAGTTTTGTCTTGTCAGCATCACTTCGTACTTTGTCGACTCTGAAATCACCGATTTTTGTGACTACATGGCCTGTGGACTTGGTTAGTCACTTTTGAAGCTATGGACTTGTCCGCTACATAGTCCTGAAGCTACTCATCCAATTTTGGCCCATTTGGAGTCAGTTTGACTTCGTATGTCAAATTTGATGCTTTGTAGCCTTCGAGCGGTTTTCTTCTTTTTGAGAGCTTGCCTTCATTTTTTTTATGAAACCAACCATAGATATTGTCTATAGACCCAATCTATAAGTTGCCTGTGGAGTCGGACTCTAATTGTGGCATCTGCCAAAAACCTAGCTTTTCTACTTGGGACCCCCCTCGACTCCTGCCGAATGGTCAACTATTGATATAGGAGTGTTCTATTATATAGGGGCATGCTACAGTTCAAGTCTCGTCCGATTTGGTTGAGCTGACAGGCCGCTATAGTCAATTTTTGGTCGTAGGACTTCGTGCACTGCTCGGATTCTAGGGTTTTTTCCTAGGGCTTAGACTAGCTACCGGCCATACAAAATGGATCCTTGATAAGTATAGAACTTACCTCTCATGTCTTGTGTGAGACGGCACTGTAAACGGGTGATAGTGGACTCCGGAAAATACGCACAAAGAAGGTTGAAAGTTCTTTCTTCAAGGGCGATAAGTGGAAATGAGGTAATTTTATACTACCTTGGATACCTATATTCGGATTTCCCGAACCTTTTTTCCCAAATTACCCTGTTAGTCCTACTATGCCGTGAAATCTATGTTAAACTCAAAAAAAAATTCAATCGAATTCCTGTAGCTCATTCTGTAACAATTTGCAAAACTAGGCCTTGGCCGCCTAATTTAGGGTTCCTACTTCCATCTGCCGATTTGATTGAAATTTTTTGTGCCTGCCCGCCTTTGTTCTTCTGATCATCAACGTATCTTCAAATTTTCCACCTGAGCTCATTTGCTATTTATTATTAATTTTTTACCCGTTTATTAAAAAATCAAAGAAAATAACAAAAATACACTAAAAAAGCAAAGTGAAATTCCAATAATTAAGAAAATCAATTGAAAACACAGCTTTATTATTTTTTGTTTGATTTCTCTATTTTTCAGTCTCAATATCAAGAAAAATGATGAAAAATAACAAAAAAAGACTATTTTTTGATGATTTTCTCATAGTATATACACTATTTACACTCATTGGGGAGATGTTATCAATTAAATTTTCCTTATTGATGATTTGTAAGGGTATTATTAGGTAATTTTGCAAAAAATCACACTTTAACATCAAACTTTTTCCTTCCTCTTCAAACATTGCCCTTGATTACTTAGTTCCATTCCACCCCTTCTAGAAGGCGTACTCCGGGACGACTTGTGTGTATGGGTTGAACAATCGTGTATATGCATAGCTTTGGTTGGCTCTACCATGCTTTGAAGATCAATGCAATTAAAATCATTATGTTGTGCAAGAGTTGGGTCTTGAGTAATTAACTCAAGGGTTTCTGATGTCGAGGTTTTCTTTTGTTGTCTTCCAAAGAGCAAATCTTGTAGCTTGTGTGCTCTTTACTTGATTGTACCGTCAGGATGCTTTGGTACACTGATGTCTTGAGCTATCAGTATCAATATTGATTTTTGTCAAGCTTTTACCCGCCATTAATATCTTGGTTTGCCTTGGTCAGAATGTTGTGGTTGAGTCCTTTGCGACTTAACTCTCCATTGCTTCATCGGTTTTACGGTTTGCGGAGAAGATAAGTGCTCCTTTTTCTTCCAAATCCATTTCTTCTTAGGTTCTTTGTTTAAAGATGCCCCTCTTTGTGTTTTGAACCTTGGAACCATTTTTGGTATTGTAGATGATGTTTTGGGCACCCAAATTTGAATCGGCTTGTCTTTAAGCTATACTTTTGGTACCCAAATTTGCCTGACTCCTTGCATGCTACGTGTAGCATTTTCTTGTCAATATGATGGAGAAGATTGAGTGCTTTGTAGTTTGCTCTGCTGGTCACCTCCTTTCCATTCCTCCTTGCTTGGTGCAATTGGAACAATGAGTTGTCCGCCTTTAGGTGATAGCTTGAGCGAATTGGTATCCCAATCTGGTACTGCCTTGTATGTCCGCATCCATGAGATTCCAAGAATCATTGTTTCATTCATGTGTTCATCTAGTAAGCATATAGATTGATGAGGGAATGAATATCCGTGTACTATCACATTTAAGTTGACTACTCCCAATGTTGGTGTTGGGTTCTTGTTGCATCCTTTAATAGTCACTATTCCTGTTGTCAAAGACTGACTTGTTGCTTTCTTGTACGTGGAATAACTGACTGCACTTACTCGAGCTCCTGTATCGACTAATGCATTTGTGCTATGATTGTTCAGCTGTACTTTGATGCGAAGGTCCATTCCATCTAACCATTCATCTTTTGTTGACACTGCACCTTTATATAATTCCCATTGTCGGTCATCTAGTTCCAGAGTGTGTTGATGGGAATAGGTATTTGTTGATGCTTGAGAGCATCTTTCCTTTTAAGTACTCGAAGCCGAGCTTCTTCTTGGGCTTCATCAATAACCTGCTGTCGTTTTATCTTTCGTTGCTTAGCTGCATGCATCCTTTCTAGCAATTCATTGGTTAGTGGCAAATTGTACTTCTTTAAACGGCATCCACTAATTTAATTAGCCATCGGCTCACCATCTAGGGTAGACAACTTAACTGCTCCACTTGGAGATACATCTTCAATGATAAACGGTCCGTTTCCTTTTTTTTTAAACTTGGGAATGTGTTGCTTAAGGGAATAGATTAAAACTAGATCCCCTTTTTTGAAGATTTTTGTAATTAGATGGGAATCAAAAAAATATTTTTAATTCCGCTTTTGTGCATAGATGTGAGCTATAGCAGTTAGCCTTTGCTCATCAAGCTTTTCTAGATCTTCAAGCCTCTTTGATAGTTCATATCCAGTCCATTCGAGATCCTTAGCTACCCTTATTGTCGGCAATAGAAATTCTATTGGCAGTATGGCATCAAGACCGTAAACAAGGTTAAAGGGTGTAGCATTTACAACTGTTTTGAATGAAACTCAATAAGCCCATAGAGCAGCATGGAGATTCATTTCCCAATCTGTCCGTCCTGAACTAACCACTTTAGTCAATACTGAGCTAAGAATTTTATTCATATGCTCAACTTGTCCATTTTCTTGTGGGTGATAGGGAGCCAATTTGTTATGGATGACCATAAATTCATTAAGCAAATACTCAATCACCTCATTGAGGAAATGAGTTCCTCTATTACTGACAATTTCTACTTGATAGTCTATATCTTGTGAACATGTACTCATACAAGAATGCGTCTCTGGTTCTGGCATCATTCTTTTGAGTTGCTTTAGCCTTGGCCCACTTGGTCAAATAGTCTGTAGCTACAATTATATATTAAGCTTGAGTTCTATAAGCAGGCGGCTGTATTGGCCCAACAAAGTCTATACCCCATTTTGCAAAAGCTCTAGTCCCCCATCATTGGTCTAAAGGGCATGCTATCTACTCGGGTTGGCATTTTAGCTCGTTGACATGCACCACATCTTTGAACATATTCTTTGGCATCTGCAAAAAGTATTGGCCACCATATACCTGCCATTAAGATTTCTCATGCGGTGGTATCGCTAGAAAAGTGACCTCCAGCTAATCCAGCATGTGCTTGTTCTATAATGGGAATATATTTGTCTTGATTTGCACAAAGACACAAATGTTGATCCTTACCTCTCCGATACAATTGGTTTCCAATAAGAGCATAGTCTCTTGCTTCAGTTTCAATTGCTCTTTGATGGCGTTTACTCATATCTTCAGGAAATGTTCGGCTTGATAAGTAAGTAGCTAGATAGTTACTCCACTTAGGAACATGCGACATTTGGAACAATGTTACATGAGGTATGGGTGCTTGTTTTTGACATCGAGGACAATTTTTCACAAAAGAATGAACATCACTCCTCATAGTTGGCCAAAATACTCCAAGTCTCAAGATCCATCGCATAGTTTGGTCTTCCGCAAAGTGAAGTCCTACTATGGTAATATGTGCTTGACTCAGGTATTGAGTTTTCTCCTCACGATTAATGTATAAAAGCAATATTCCATCTCAATTTCTTTTGTATAACCTTCCAGCTAGTAATTGCTACATAGCCAATTGCTCAATTAATTTGATTGTAATAGGAAGTGGTATTTGCGAATCCACTTGAGCTATGGTCATCAAGGTTACCATATTTTCCGACCATCAAGGTATCATTTCCACGGAGAACAGATATGCATCTAGTAGATCATTGTCTACCCGTTAGGTAGTTCTCCTGAAACAATCCTTGACAAATGATATGCTCTTCGATAAGTGGTGCCCTTTTTCACAATTACAGTGAAATCAAATTCCAGAAGAATGATGAACCATCTCACTATTCTTGTTGTATTGCATGGATTGTTGACCAAATACAATATAAGGCTTGGTGGTCCACAAAGAACAAAAATTTGTTAGCTAATAGGTAATGTCTATACTTTTTCATGGCATAGATCATTCCTAGTCCTTCCCTTTCGGTGGTGGTGTAGTTTTTCTCTGCCATATTCAACTGTAGGCTAGCATAAGAAATAGGAAAATCAATTTTCTTGTTTCCTGGTTAAGCTAGAATACACCCGATGGCAAAATTGGAAGCATCTACATGTATGTGAAATATCTTATTCCAATCTGGTGCTTTCAATATTGGAGATGAAGTGAGAGCTTGCTTAAGCTTCATGAAGGATTTTTCACACTCATCAATCCATTCAAAGTGTGTAATCAAGCTATACATGGGTTTTGCAATTATAGCGTACATGTAAATGAACCGTTTGTAATATCCACAATGTCCCATGAAGGCTTGAACCCCCTTGACTATTGTAGGTCGAAAAAAATCAGCAATAACATGAATTTTTCCATATCAGTAGATATGCCATTTTTAAACACTATATGTCCAAGAATTTTACCCATGAATGTGCACTTTTTAGGATTTAAAAAAATTCTATAAAGTCTACATTTTTGAATACCTTTTTGAGGTGTTCAAAATGATCAGCCCAGATTGATGAATGTACACATAGATCTACTTCCAAGAAATTCTGAAGATATTCTTTAAATCATGGCTCATTAATATTTAAAAGGTGGCAGGAGCATTCGTTAACCCAAAAGGCGTAACCTGATAGACAAGAATATCCCATTCGGTTGCAAAGGCAGTTTTATGCTCATCTTTGGGATCAACCAAAAGTTGATTGTAGCCAAAAAATCCATCTAAAAATCTGTACGCTTCTTTTCCTGCAACTCGTTCTAAAACATGCTCAGTGATGGGAAGAGGAAAGTTGTCTCTAATGGTAGCCGCATTCACTTTCTTGAGATTGACACACACTCATAATTTTCTATTTTTCTTGTGGACTACAACAATTGGAGACACCCAGTTTGTGTGTTCAATTTCATAAATGAATTCAGATTCCTTTAGCTTTTCTATCTCTTCTTTGATCTTCCTGGAAAATGTTTCATTATATGTGTATGGCCTTTGTCTGCTTGGTTTTGCATCATCTCTCATGGGTATGGTATGTTGACAGATTTCTGTATCAACACCCTTAAGATCCTTTTAAGACCAAGCAAAGATATCTCGGTATTCTCTCAGCAAGCTTACCAAAAGTTCTTCTTCTTCTTCCGTTAGGTCATTTGCAATGTAGGCAGGTCTAGGCTCTTCTCCTGGTTCATCCAGATCTATCTTTTTTGCGTTTTCAGGTCCTTCGTAGAACTCTCCCTGTTTTCGTAGTTCCCTGGCAGGTTGTTCGACTATGATTTTTTGGTATTGGAGAGTATATTTCTTATAATGGGATGGAACACTCATTACATCTTTACCATTCTCCTCAGTGGTTTCCATTTCAGTTGTATATATCTCCTTTAAATCTTTTTTCAACTCTTGATATTTCTTTTTCTGTTCAACTCGTGTCATGATCGAGTTCTTGTCCTGGTGGTTTGATTTTACTTGAGTTTCCATTCTCGTTTTTCTCGATGTTTTAGATATTTTGTGCTTTTTGTTTAAAGGGTATCTACCAGTGATTTTGTCTTTGACACAATCATGTGCATCTATCTACATCAAAAACTGTGTTCTACTGGAAACTGATGGCATAGGTCTAGCTTTCAAGTTTCTCGTGTCTCTTTTTCTTCTATACCATTTCTTTCTTCTCGGTTTTTGGTTTGGAAAGTCAGAAACTTTACCTCCCCTCCTTTTGTGAGTAGTTTAGCTCTCACATGTTCTTTTTCTGACCCCGAATCATCTGAGGTAGATGAATGTTCTTTCAAATCATCTGTTGCATCATAGTAGAGGTCTAAAAAGACTTGTTGAGCTTTCATTAAGTCCTTGGATTCTTGAATTTCATCTTCAATGTGAAGGGTTGAGATCATTTGTATAGGAATTATGTCATAGCTGTCCTCAATGCAAAATTGAGTAGGCATAGACACATTTACACATACATCCGTTGTTGCTAAAATTTGAGTCCACTCAAATGGCTCAAACAATTGCTCTGGAAAGGGTTAAGGTACATAGGCTTCGTTTGTGCAATTTCTTTCTAAGATACATTCTTCTCATTTTAAGCTCTCATTTTCTGACGTTCCGCACATCCAAATAGGTGTGTCTTTGTTTAACCAAGATGGAAGCTTAGTTTCATCTGAAGAGACTGAATCAAATTCTTGTATGGGTGTTTTCATGACATCTTGATAAGTGTGGTCTTTGAGATTCACCCTTGTTATTGATCCCACTTGCTTCAAGTACAGATAATTGTTTCTGCAATCTTGGATAAGTTGTACATGTCACATGAAAGGTCTTCCCAATATGATTTTGTAATTGAGTTTCTTTCCAAAGTCTACTATGGCAAAAGTGTGTTGATATTCAATCCTACAAGAATTAACTATCACTTTTTCAAGCAGTCCTAAGGGTCTTTCAATGTGTCCATCAACCAATTGCAACTTCATTTGAGTTTGTCTAATGGCTGGTTGTCCCCATGATCCCATACTGCTTTCGTGGCTATGGCTATGCCTACCCCACTATCCAGTATTGCCATGGTTTCTACATCATTATATCTCACTGGAAGGGTTGTGTTTCCTTCTTCCCCTTCATAGTATTCTCCAAATTTGTTCATTGGAATGGATCGAATCTCTTTATTATCCAATTCATGTTTCAATTTTCCCCAAAAAAAATCGATTAGCCCTATTATCCGGACCTTCTCTAGAGTTTTTTGTAGATCATTCCATAAATATGGTCTGATTTTCAACAGTTCTCCTAAAGTAAGAGTGCATTGAATGGGAGTAAACATTATTGAATGAATTTTGTCTACCTCTAGGATCTGTTCTGCTCTTTTTATCTGAGTGGTTTTACACACTATGGATTCATCTTTGTTATCTCCCAAGTAAGAGGGTAGTGTTTTCATAGTCAATGGTTTAGACATTCCTGACGCTTCAGATCCGCAACCCCCGTACAAGGATTGACATCCATCTATATATCAAGAGGTAGATTGTCTAACCAAACTTCCTCTATAGGAGCTGACTTCAAAGTTAGTCTCCCATCATTAATCTCTCTAACTTTTTCCCATAAGTGTCCTGGCCAGTCTTCTTCTACGAATGGAATTTTGTCCAAGGCATCTTCGCTGTTCGGTACTATAAGTTCTGGCTCTTTTGTTTCAAGGTGGGGTTCTACCACCACTTTGGATTTTTCTTTACTGATTCCTACCACAAGCTCTTCAGGCTTTGCCATACTTTCAAACTTGGGTTTTCGTTTTTCCAACATCTCTTGAGTAATTCTTATCAAATTTTGATAAGCTTCAAGCTTAGCTACTTCCAATTTTAGAGAAGGATAGTTTTCCATGTTTTGGCCTGCTTTAAGTCCCGCTTGATAAGCTACTAAGATTGCATTAATTGGCTCAAAATTTTGTCAACCAAAATTGATCCTCTAGATTTCAGGGTGGATTCCTTGATTTTGCTTCCAGTTTCTTTCACCTTTTCCTGAAATAGCTTCTTCGCTTTCTCCTCGATTTTAGCCCTTTGTTTTTGTTTTCTCATTTCATATGTTTTGCTTCTGCTTCTTTTGGTCTTTTGCTTTGGTTATCCTTAGGGACATCTTCTTCGTTGAAAATATCACAATTGTCTCCTAAGTCAATAGCATCTGACACACACTCTTCTAGGGTCGTATGCTTCTTGCTATACAATATAGCATGAAGTTCTTTATTTAGAAGTCCTTCTAGAAACAATGATACTAATGTTTCGTCTTCAGGTATCTCTAGCTTTGGGCATCTTACAGTGTATTGTTTCATTCTAGTTGCACAATCCCTAACAGACTCATCTTGTTTCTGCTTGAAGCTGTAGATTTGAGCTACCGTATTGTGTTTAATCCTTGTTTTGGAACATCAACTATAAATCCTTGAGCCAATGTATTTAAGTCCATAATTGACCTTGGTGGAATGTTTTGGAACCATGTCAGTGCTTTCCCTTTGATGTTCCAAACCCCTCGAATTGAGTATGGAAATCAAATATGCGTTCTGCTCTTAGCACTTGTTTAAAGCTTGCTAAGTGGTCATATGGATCCCCAGATCCACTGTATTTTTGACCCATTTCTAAAAATCAGCTGGTCGGACATGTCTATTTGGTTAACTCCCGGTCTCCTGGCAGTTGGTCCTGTTCTGAGTCCTTCAAACCACTCTATTGGAAATAGTGACTCATGTAGCCCTGGACTAGCTTTAGCGTCACCCCGTTTTCTTCGTGATGAGGTAGTTTTTGGTTTCTTAACATTACTCTTGTCATAAAATCTAATATCTAACTAACCCAAATGATTTTCTCATATTAAATTGATCACTTAATGTGGGAGAATAAACGGGAACAAGTGTTAAGATATAGGTATGTGCTTATAGATCTATCTCAACACGGGGCCAATGGTAAAGGGGCCCAAAAGAGAGATGGTCTATCAAAGAGCAAGGCTAACCAATGGAGCATAAGACCTTAGGGTTAGATTCATTGAAGACCTCCAATAAATGTGTGTAAAAGTCCTTTGACCTCAAGTAAGCTAGGGCTGAGCTTGAGGTGGGAACCCGGCCCAAGCTCGAGGTGCTTGTCATGCTTGAGGTGCTTGTCATTCTTGAGGTGTTTTTCATGCTTGAGGTGCTTGATTAAGATGCTTGAGGTGCTTGACTGGCTCCATGCTTGAGATGCTTGACTTGCTGCATGATTGAAGTACTTGAGGTGCCTTGAGAAGCTTGCCTGAGATGCTTGTGGGAACACCCCCTAGTTCAAGTGCTTTGTCATGCTTGGTGAGTAAGGTGCTTGATCACCTAAAAGTCAAAAGCATTCCTACAAGAGGGGGGGCGAGCCCTTTTCCTAGGGGCTAGAGAGAGAACACCCACTCACACACACAAGGGAAGCCCAACTTGAAGAGGCAGCAAGGACACATGTCAGGCCCCTACCCATGTTACCTTCATGTGTTGCTTGAAGCCTATTGGCTAGGCTTCAAAGGGGTCCAATGATAAATTACATGAATTATCTAATTGTTTTAGCATTTATCAAGTCCTCTCTCTCAAAGGGGAAAGGGGGACACTTGTCCCAAGGCTACCCATGTTGCTTGTAATGGCTCTTGCTTGTGATTGGCTAGGCCTGGAAGGGTCCAATGAGCTTCAGGCATGAGCTACAAGGGGGGGTCGACCCAAGCAAGCTAGGGGGGTGCCTAGGGGGTATACTCACCCACACACACTCACAAGCACTCTCATTGTGTGATATGCAAAGTGCAAGAGCTCCCTCTCCAAGCAAGTAGAGGTTGAGAGCCTACACCAACACTCTTGGCTATGGAGTGCAAATCCAACCAAGAGCCATGCTTCAATGCTTAAGCTTGCCATATCCTTCTTCTTCATTACTATGCTATTATGTATGCTAGCAACAAGAGTATGATAAGTGAGGAACTAATTCTTTCTCCTACGAAATGTTTCTTCTTCCTCTTCCCTACCCTCATTCCCTGCTAGCTCTCTCCACCTTCGAAGGTGTTTGAGGTCTTGGGACTGAGGCTTGGGATAGTTAAAGCTTTCTTCAATTTTATGTTATATTGTGGTGCATGAAGCCTTTCATCTTCATGGCATCACCTAGTTCACAAGGAACACAAAGACTGTATTGTAACAAGTCTCTCTTTATGGGAGAAATCATAATACAAATGCCTATTGGAGGGGGGACCGGCTCCACATAAATCCGGTCCTCAATTGTTGTCATGTTCTCTAAACTCTCTCTCTTGCAAAAGTATTGTCTATGCCAAGTTAACTAATTGCTATGATTATGTTGCTATCTTCAATTATGTCTACCCGCTATGCTCACAAAATCATTTCTTGAAAGTACTCTCATTAAATTCCGCTATTCTCAAATTGAATAGGCAAATTCCATTACAACTCTCAAAAGATCTCTCGCGGAGTTCTTCTCTTGGAATAGTTTCTGGTCCTTGGCCCAATATCCAATCCCTTATGGAGTACCCTTGGTATTTGGTTTGTTCCACCTCTTCAGGAGTCATCAGAAAAAAGTTATTATTATAATAATCCCTAAATAGATAGGTTGGTAGATTTGCTGAACCCTTATCTTTGGCTTTGAAAATATAGATGATCTTCATGGGCGTTAACTGTCCTGATTTAGCATGAGAATTCAACTATCCTAATTTAGCATGAGAAGTCCATAGAAGATCTTTGATGTTTCTATCCTCCGAACAATAGACTCCAATTCTAGGATTATCCATACTAACCCATTTCAAAGGAAAGACATCAACTTGATCGTATCCTCGATTTCTAAGGTCGGTGGTCCTTCTTTTGCTGTTATATTCGGAATTATGGTATTACCTCTAACCCCCATTTTTCTATCACATCAGGGTTTTCAACTTGTAAATACTAAGTTTCGTTTCTATCCATGTACATTTTTCCTTTTTTGTTCGGCCTGATTTCCTCTTCAAACTCTATTCCATGGTCATCAATGCGAATAGCATACTCTTCATTAGGATCCATGTAAACCTGAGCTCCATGGCGATTAGTCTTATAAAAAGAGAGTATCTGCTTATAGCGTACTGTCGTTCCGATTTTTGAATGAGTTGAATAGGAAAACATTTCAGATGTTGAATTGAAAAAGTATCTGAGACTTCTTCCAAGACAGTGTGCAAGTGATTGCCTTGATTCACACTTTCTTTGGTGGATACTCTACCAGCGGTCTCTCCAAATATGCCTTGATTTCCTAGTATACGACCAGATCTAAGGTTCATATAGACTTTGAAGCCCTAGATAGAGTACTAACCGTCAAATCGACTTATTGTCAATTTTTGTCAAGCTTTCAATTCCTTGTTGGCAACCTGATTGCTGTATCAGTTTTAATCAAGTTAGCTATTCTTTCACAAAGACTGTACAATTCTTGCTAACTATTGCTTGTCTATGTGTATCACTTCAAATCGAGCTAAGTGAGTCAGCGGTTGAGACTTTCAGATTCTACTTTGCAAAAAGTCAAAGGACTAATCTGCAACCTGGAGATTGAGTGAACATGTACTAATTTGTATCTGATTGAACCCAAAATTTCCCGGTGGCCTTGTATTATGTTGGTCTAGCACTGTACAAGTTCAAAAGTAAAAAATGGTGTCTCTGTGTAACAGTAGTAAATAATCGTGATTATTTACTTTTTGCACTTTCTGGCTTGATTTGCCAAGTATGCAACTTGTTAAGGTCTCTGGATAAGTTTAGACAAAATTTGCTCAAGTTATCAACTGTTTCATGTCCACAAACTCAATTTTCAAGAATCTGGCTTAAGTCGTCTCACTTTTGTGATCCAATTTTACCAAAAATGATTTGTGTGGTCTACTTGATATGCTTGACCTTGTGGTATACTCAAATGTGCAAGAATATCAAATTTTGTAGCAGATGTAAATAATTTCGATTATTTACTCCTACTATTTTCTTACAAGTTTTTACAACAATCTTGACACAGATCTGTCAAGCAGCTTAACTTAAGATCCCTAGCCAAGCTTCATCAAGTTTGGACAATTTTTGTTCAAATGGTCATCAGTTTTGTGTCTACAGACCGACTTTGCAATTTTAGCCACAATTTTCTATACAATGATCCAACTCTTATCTAATTTGGTTTGTGGGCTTAATACAACATGCTAAAGCTAGTGGTATGCTGACTTGGTCAAAAAAGTTGAAAAAGGGACAAAAGTAAATAATCACGATTATTTACTTCTGGCAAGTTTTTGCATCTTTTTGGCCAAGTGAGCATGTACACTTGTCTATCACATCAATATAAGCCTATAAGTCAAGTTTCATTGAGTTTGAACAAAATTTTCTCAATTCATACTCAAGTTCTCAAAAGTCAGTACAAAATTTAGTGTTTTCTTAGTTTTTGGTCAATTTGGTGATCCAAATTCTATGGGCCTTTAAGAAAGTTGTTTGTACACATACATAGAGTCTCTGGTAAACCTTGGTCAGTTTAGAACTGAAAGTAAATAATCACGATTATTTACTTTAAGCTTACAATGAACACTTTTTTGAACTTTTTCCTTGGACAGTCTTTGCATGAGCTATTTTAAGCCTCTGAGTCAAGTCAAAACTTAATTTGGCCTAAAATGTCAAGAAAAAGTAAATAATTTGAGTTTTTGCAAACTCTTGAAATTTTTACCTTAATGTGTCCTTAAGCTTACCCATTGGTTCTTACAACTTTTAAAGCATACTCTCCAGTCGGATTGAGTGGTTGACAGTCTTCTGGTGCTATTTCTAGCCATACACCTGAAATTGTGTAACTTCACATAACAAGTCACAAATGATTCTTTTGGAAAGAGAAATGCTCTAAAATTCCACCTCGGATTCTACTTACCCTACTCCTAGGTTCTACTGCAACGGGGTTGTGGAAAGTGTTTACAAACACTTGTTTTCTTGTTTTTTATGGTTTTCTAAGCTTTGATCTTAAGACTTGTCTCATCCATCAATCATTCTCAAAATCCTAATCTAATTCTACAATCCTACAATCCTAAAGACACTTAACAAGTATGACTTACTTCCAAGCTACCTCTACACAGCAAAAGACGACAATCTTAAGCTATGTGGTTTTAAAAAGAAAGTTTTTTGACTTTAGGAGATCATAGAGGAAGTTAAAGGATAACTTCACAAGATTAGGTCTCCTCGTTCCCCGGCAACGACACCAAATGTGGGACGGGGGTGTCTAACCTCACTCCTATCTTATTGCAGACATATCAAGAACCACGAATATAATTGTCAATCCATGGGACATAGCCAACTCAACTAGTGCATAGAGGCTACAAGAGGTTGTCAATCTCTTGGAAAACAACAAACAACTCGCATTTAACTTAGGCTACACTCAAATGACTAAAATCACCAAAAGCTAATCACTCATCGACAAACAAATCACATCCGTTACAGCATCAAACGACATTCAAACGTATTGAAACTTCTAGGACATGTTTATAAGACCTAAGTACACATGCTTATGGTCTCAAATCTCACTTTAAGTCAAGTGTAAAAATCACGATTATTAACAGCAGTGAGTTTTTGACCTAGCCATTTTTGACCCAGAATGCATCTAAATACTTAGCAATGGTGCCCCAATATCCCGCCTATACTTAGTTTTTTATTTTAAAGCTTAAATTCCTACTTATGATGAAATTAGGCCGTGGGTTGGCGATGCCAAAATCTACGGATTACCAATGAAATGCTTAAGTCAATGTGTAGAGCTCTTACTTGTGGTTGCAACGCAACAGACGCGACTGCAATGTGACAACCGGGGAGAGAGTAGAAAGTGTGAGAAGGAGAGAAGTGAGAGCCGTTAGCTCACACTGTGTTTCTATTATCCAAAACTTATAAAAAAACTTATAAAATTTGGCTTTTATACCTTAGCCAAGGTTTTTGGTGGTCAAAACTAACAATTTGGAACCTCTAACTGAAGATAGGTTGATCCAATCTGAAAGCTTGTAGTCCCGGCTCATCAATTATAAAGTTTATCTGAAAACTAGGAGTTACAATATTCCCAATTCATCAAAATAATAAATGTTTTTACAATGAGAGCTCCGCAAAATGGTATCCGAGTTAGCTTGCTGCTAACAACTTTTCTAGCCTTTTTTTAAAGACAAATGTAATATGTGGACCTAAGAGATTACTTTCTCTCTCTAGCTTTTTGAAAGTGAAGGGAGTAAAGAAGTGTGGTCACATCAACAAAAACGTGTGTCACTAAGAGCCAAAATTTGAATTTTTTTCAAAAAACTATTTTTTACTTATTTTTGACTTAAAATATTCTCCCAATATATATACATATCCAAAAATAAATTTTTAACCCTTTTTGTTTACCTACAAGCTTTGAAAGTCCATTTTTTTCAAAATCTTTTCCCAAAAGAAAACACTTTGTTCTCTCCTGCTCCTCCCTCCTCTCTCCCTCTCCTCTCCCTCCCTGCCCCCACCTTCCTCCTCCTTCCCTCTCCCCCCTCCCCATTCTCTCCTCCCATCTTCCTTCCTCTCCCTCCCCCTCTCTCTTTTCATCCTTTGCTTCCTCACGCAACAGCTACCATGGTGCTCACAGACATCACAAATTGTTTTCTTCCACCACCACGTACTCCGCACACCAAAAGCATACATATTCGCTTGCCCATAGCGTTTGCACCGAAGGTCGCATGTGAGGGTGATCAAATGTCATCACAGGAACGTCGTGCCACCGGTGAGACTAATGTTGACATTTGGGTGGATGACCATTTGTACCCTTATGATCCTATAAGCCGCTTCCATCCTTCCTTTAATAGCCTTTTGACGTTTCTTCAATATCTTGGGAGGGGAAAAGCAAGCTTGTTAGGCTATTGCAAGGAGTTGTGTATGGGTGCAGGTGCTTCTTTACATATGTGGATGCACGAATGTCAAGCTCTTCAGCTCAAGACGGCGGGCATTACAAGAAAGTATTTCCTCTTTGAAGAGGGAGGTTGAAACTCTTCAACAACAAATGCAAGAAAAGGTTGCCCACATTATGAAGCTTGCCCCAACACCATCACATATTTGAAAGAAACACCCCTTGGTGCAAGGAAGTGCAAACGCATGTATTTATCCATTAAAATCCTTGCACATTCGGATGGAACACGCAAACGACAAGTGACAACCACAAGGTGATTTTTTCTTTACTTGAAAGATACATTCTTACTTCACACTATTTTCTAGCATTTACCTTATTGATTGCTAGAAACTTCATCTAGGAGGCATGCTTTGGAACAAGCCAAGATGATTGAATCAACCTTCTCACTAGTTGTCTCAATACCCATGATATGATTTCTATCTTACAATCACCTGGGGGGAAGCACACAAAGGATGCAGTCACTAAGGACCTTATGCGCAAATTGAGAAATGTGGTTATGAAGATGACGTGTAATAAGCTTGTGATGAGGATTGGAATTTTTTTAGTAAAGTTTGGTGCATCCATTTAAAAAATAATAGTTTTATGCAAAACTTAGTGTGAACAGGGCCCTTTGAAAATGGGTCCTTATAAATATTGCATGCTCCACCAAAGAGCATCCATCTATCAACAAAAACACCCTCCAAGGATGTGAGAATCGGCATGGCTTAACACTAGGTTGGTAACAGGAAAGATTTATGTCTTGGGACACTTTTATGTCCTGTTAACTTGTAATTTTATCCGCATTAATTCTAGAAATATAAATACAATTAGAGCATGAAACCAACTCTCAAATTTTTCAGAAAACTTAGAAATTTTTTTAGATCCGTTGCATGCCAATTAATTGAATCATTAGTTCAATTGATCAAATTTGTTCTAATTGTCCAATTTTTCCATGCATGTAAAGCCAATTGGATTAAATTGCATGCATAGGCTCAAAATTGGGGGCAAATTGGGGCCATGGATTGAACAAGAGGGTCCAAGGGCTGAAATTAAAACCCCCAAAAGAGATTTACTATAGATAGGTGAGTGCATAAACTCAAATCAACCCCAAATCGTAGGTTCGCTCCTCTCTAGAGTTCACTTTTTTCTGCACGCATGGCCTTGAAACTTAGATGCTACCCTGTGGGGGATGTTGGATGTAGACATGCTGGCTGCGACTCAAAGTTTTTGCAAGCCCAAGAAGGTGCACTCTTGCAGGTTTCGGCTGCTTGGTTTGGTGCATCATGGGCCTAGCAAGAATATGGAGAAAATCATGAAGAGGTATTCTCTTTTGGTGTTTTGCAAAAATTCTCACTAAAAAGTAAAAATTATCTTGCCAATTTGAGGGAGATCCCAAAAATATGTGGCTTCATGGGATGATGTTGCAGATTTTGTTGTGCAAAGCTCCCATGGATGCATTCTCCTCAAAAATTAAGTGAGATAAGTCAAGCATCTACATCTCCTCCTTCTACATTTGAAATTGGTGAATCAAGTCATGCACCTACGCTTGCGGTATCTAATTTTGGGGCTGCATATGCTTTTGGGGAGGGAAAGAAACATATTTCATTTTGAAGAAGAGGGTGAAGTCACTCCTCTTGATCTGACCCACTTGGTAGGAGTCCTGGAAGACCACGTAAATCATGTGAACGGGGTAGATCAAAGGGATCATGCATGCATACAAATGAATCATCCAAAAATTTATCACCCGAATATCGTAAAATTGTAGTTTGTGGCCGACCTCATAAACATAAGCGTACTCATGCAGGGGGCCGACCTGGTACTTCAAGTAGACCATTTCATGTTGCTAATGATTATGAAAGTGACGATGAGCATGCATCGAAAGGTGAGGGGGTTGAATGTGGTGATGATGAGTCATTAGAAGTCGAGGATCCTGTACTTGATGATTCTCCCAAAGGCACATTTTCTTGATGTGATTCCTCTAGAGTGGAAGAGTGGTGATGGCTTAGAGCAAGAACCACATGATACATTTTGGGCTCTTCCTCCTTTCAATGGTATCAAGGGACCACACTTGGGACATATGCCACATGAATTTTGTGAGTTTCACTTGTTTTCTATGTTATTTCCACTTGACCTTGTTGATCATGTTATCAGTGAGACTAATGCATATGCCAAGAAAGAGAGGCAAATATGTGGTAGCTTGCATGATTCTATGCGGAGATGGACTCCAGTGGATCGACACTCTTTCCTGCGCTTCATGGGTATAGCTTTGGGAATGGCACTACACTACATGCCACAACCATAACCATAATCAAATTCTAAAACCATAACCATAACCAAATTTCAAAACCATGACCATAACCTTAAACATAACCATAATCAAAAATGACATAACCATAAACATTTTCAAAACTTAACCATAACCAAGTTCTGAAGCTATAATCATAACCTCAACCATAACCTTATACATAACCATAATCAAGATAGACAAAACCATAAACATAATAGCTACTTTGTAAAAGTACATATGAACCAAAACATAAGTAGCTATACATCAACATATATAGATGAAAATACACCACACGTCGAGACTGATCAATGTAAGGCCTCCTAATTAATTTCCTCTTCCTCATCTTGAAGGTGTAGAAGAAGAGCTACTAGTCCATGCTTGAATCCATATTTCTCCTCTCTACTCATCAGAGGACGCTTCATGGCAAGCTCCTATTATTTAAACACTTAATCATAAGATAAAAATTTCAAAAAATATATATACATATGCTATTTAAATAGTGTATAGCACTTACAAACTCATGCCGGAGAGTCTCATAGCCTCCACTCCCAAGATGTGAAGATCCTATTGAGACATGTTATGGCTGCATCTCACTACTGGAACTTATCTGGATGCTCTTGTTACTCTTGGGGAATCCTTGCCCACTTATCTACATCCAACCATGCCAACTTTATATTTGTCTCATGCTTTAGATCGACAATGTGACATCATTGCAACAGCCACTACATGATCCAATCTTTGGAGAATAGATTGTATCCCTCTACTGGCCTCTACTCTTTATCTACTGAAGAGAGAGGTGAACGCTCTCTCGGAGGTGTGGACACATTGGTAGTGCCACTACCACAACAACCATTTCCACCAATTGAACAACAACCTCTATGTCATCTCAAAGAGGAGCAAGAAAGTGCAGTCTTTGGTGTAGATCGACTAGTCGGTGTAATTGGTACGCTAGTCTGAGGTGTGATGCCACCAGACGGTGTGATTGGAATGTTGGTCTGAGGGGTCAAAACATTTGTAGATGGTTTATAAGTACTTGTTGTTCAAAATTGTTGTGCCATCACACACTGCTCTGCTGAAAATTGTGAGAAGGAAGTCCGCATTTTCGATAGTGACATGCCGATTGGAGTAATTGGGAAACTTAAACTCGAAGAGTATGGCTCTTCATCATCTATCATGGCTACAAAAAATAAGTTGACAACATATATACAATATGTTAGTTCACTTAACCATAAATAAACATTTTAATCAACACAATTAAACCACAACTTACTAGGAATTCATTGTTGGATAGTATTGTTACCATATACATGTGGTAGTGATGTGTGTGAACACACTTAGGACCACCGAGGCATTTTTTCCCTCATGAGGAGGTTTTTCCCCCCGTGCATTGTATAAATGCCCATCACTCTAGGGCTATCTATTATTCCATTATACACTAAGTAATACACACTCTGTTGTGTGCCTTGAGCTCCCTTTGTTTTCTCCAAGCCGTGTGTGTTTTCCTACAACCCTAAGTATAACAATTGGTATCAGAGCAGGTTGCGTCCTCTCGGGCGTAGTTGCGAATAGCTCCATCACACTCCTAATCTCTTTCTCCACTTTTTGTGAGCTTTGGTGAGTGTCTCAGATTTTTGATTCAGGATCATTTTGGCCTCCGTTTTGACTACAAACAGTACTGCACAAACAATTTTGTCATTTTGTGTAGAATATTTGTTAGTGCCATTTTTGAGTCTTACAAAATAATGAGCTAGTCTTTCCGAGCAACGAAAAAAATGAGTGAGTCCCTCAGTGAAGTTATTTGTGAATTAAAAATATTTTCAAAAACATAAGAAAAAAGAGATATAATAACTTTATTGAGGAACTATATAAGAAGATGTTGCCAAAGAGGTGGTGTATAATGTATTAGTAGTTGATTTGCTTCAATCCTTGGAGCTCCACATTCTTTGTTTTATTTTCTAAGTGGAAATTTATATTTTTCCACCCTCATACAATATCTATGTCTAGTACATATGCATGGTGCATCCATGTGGGATATCAATCCCCCCAAGCACATCAACATAGTCAACAAGGAGCTTGCTAGATCTAACTAGGTTTCCATGCAAGAATCCAAAATACAAGCTATGTGAAAAGGCACAAGATCCAAAGTAGCTTCTTGCCTAGATATCTCTAGATCTTCAACCATTGAATCCAACCCAATGTTTATACTCTCACTCTCATTAACATGTTTATTAGAATCAATTGAATCTTTTGTAATAGACACTAAACTAACTTGATCATTGCAAAGAGGATCATGAATCAAGGAAGCTGGTCCTTGTCTTTGGGAGCTACAACTAGTTGTTGGACTACATCATTAAATGCCCTCTTTGTTTCAGTATTTAATTTTTAGGTGGTGTTGCAGGCTTGTTTTAGTTGTTGTCAAACTTCTCCAACGTGCCCAGGGAATTTTTTTTAATACAAATGTGATTTAGTTCAACCAAGAAGCCAATTTTATAAAAAACCAAAACAAAAAACTCCCACAATAGTGCTCGATCCCATCGCAATACCACTAGGATCCTCCATCTTCGGCTGTGGCACCGCCTTGTTTTAGAACTGGTCTGTGGCGGTGCGGAGTTTTTTGGACTAGTTTCACCAAGGCCATATGTGGTGATTATCTAGCTTCATATAGCATGGTGGAGTTGACTTTATACAAAGAAAACAAAAAAACTTCTTTGGATAGGGTATTGACGAGCTAATTAAGTACTCAACCTCTACATTAGAAAAACATCTCTCTCTTTGTCTCTCTTATATAATATCTTTAACATCTCTTAAAAGTGTTCATACAACATAAAAATTCAGTTCTTGTCCCTCTTTCTCTCTCTCAGTTTCTTGACTCAGTGTTAGAAAATAACCGTGGTATAGTGTATCTTAACCAAGCAGAGAAATTTGCACAAGTTTTAGTGCAATTACCGGCAAAATCTTCAAATTTTGACCTAAAGATTGGGAGAATCTCAAGTTTGCGCTTATTTTCACCGATAATGTATTTTTCTTGCCCTACATTGATGTGCAATACATGAAGCCTCAGGCCTATACGCGCACTCACTTGCAATTACACACATAGACACACATAAGGATGATCTCTATGGAGTCAATGCATGCACAAACTGGCTAGCTTCTCTCCCTCTCTCTATCTCTCTCTCTCTCTCTCTCTACAATTGTGGGGCTCTTCAAATCCAGATAGAGAGTGATTTTGGTCACCCTATCTCCATGGAAGCAACTCTCCTTTACATCGTCATACTTTGCAGATCAACCAAAGCTGGAAATCTAGAGCAGCAACATCGGCCTGTGAGGTGAATGTGGCCCTTGACATGACCAGAGGCCTCGCTTATTTGCATGTGGGTGTCCAAAGTCCATCATACATTTGTATGTGAAGCCTCAGAACATCTTGCTAGATGCAAACTTTGAGGCAAAGCTGGCAGACTTTAGGCTTGCAAAGATGCTGGCTACGGATTAGAAGTTAGTCGCCGTAGTGATAGTAGCAAGAAACTAGCACCAAGCGCTACCCCATGCAAGGATCATCGGGTCATGAATGAAGGAATGAGAGAGAGAGAGAGAGAGAGAGAGAGAGAGAGAGAGAGAGAGAGAGAGAGAGAGATTTTATTATTATCCTTGGAGGTCAAATATGACCTATTGGACCAAAGTTATACGTGATGTAGACAATGGTTGGGAGAGGAAAGTGTGTAGGTCTAAGTCATGGCTGAAAATGTGAGAGAAGCAAGTTCAGATGTGACCAAAAGCTGAGCACTCTAGTAGTGTGTGGTACTCAGACACACAAACTTGTAGTGATCATAATGTGCACAATCAATCTGACTCTTCTCCATTGCCCCAATGCCCTGTCTCGCATCAGAGGAAATGGGAGCTAAGCCGATTGGCTGCGAGATAGTGTGTATCGCCGACAAGGGGATAGGTTCAAGCATGTAAGTGTGAGGACGGTTTCCTCTTTCAACGAATAACATGGTTTTGTAGTTGGGGGAAATATGGGTGGTGTAATGTATAAAGCGTGACCCACCCGATTTCTCCCAAGCCGTAATACATTGGCGTTGTAGAAAATCTTCATTCACTTGGGAGTCAATTGAAGCATCATGTAGCAAGTGTAATACATCCCATTTCCCAAACCACTTCTTTATGTCTTGCATCCATCCCGTGGTCAAGATATTGCTTTTATGCATCTTTTGAACTTTTTTTCTTGCTTCCCATGCAATTGTAGGAAGTTTATGTGAGGGGTTTTGACGCATCTTTATCATGTACTCTACAACCCTTTCCATGCAATGAAATAAAAAAGATACTTCTTGAGAACCCAACACTTGATGTCTCCTAAATTACACATGTTCTCAAATGCATAATATGCTCTCTTCTTGCTTCCAAATGACACATAGCAGATTCATGCCACTTGTGCTTGGACAGAACTGTAAGACAAGGGGAACTAGAACCTAGGAGTCCACCTCCCAACCACCCACTATATAGCATGGCCCCTGGACCTTTTCCCTAATTGGACTCCCTTTCCACTTTGCCTAGCCCGGCCTTACCCTTGTCTAGTCCGGCCTTGCCGTTGTCCTGACATTACTCCCCCCTTAAAGAAGAGTTTTCGTCCTCAAAAACAAAAGTGGGGAACTTTTTCTTAAGAACACTAACGTTTTCAAAAGTGGAATCCTTCATGGATCTAGCTGTTTGGTTGACCGGAACACGGTTCAGTAGGAGGTTCAATGAAACCAAGAGTAACATCTTGAATTTTCACATTGTTGTCCATTTGCAACCATCTTGTGTTATCGATTCCTATTGATAGCCGTTTTTTCGGCTCTTTGTAATTGCCACAGTGAGTTACCTCACCCTACCAAAATCACCCAAACACTGTGGCTATTCCTACCATTTCACTGTACATAGGCGTGCGTGAGTCACGGGACTTTTCCCATATCTTCTTAAAAAACCCTCAATTAGCTAGTCATTGGGCTAGTTGAGCCAAAAAAATAAAAAATAAATAAAAAATATAAGTATATTATGGCCCATGCGTATGTAAATATTTCTTTGTATATAGGGCCTAGATAAAATATTTTTTCATAATTATTTTGGTATTTATTTAAATATTTCTACCTAGGTGTGTGTTATTTATGCTCTGTACATTGCCTCACCATTACCACAATTTTTTCTTACCATTTTTCATACTCTTTATTCCATAGAGAAATATTTTCATGTAAGCTTCTCTTATATTTGGTGTAACTCCATCCCAACAAAAATCCAAAAAAACTAGTTCTATTTATGTGTATATTTTTTCACTATTTTGATTTTTCCCTTCCTACATCTATTTTGTTTTTAAAAAAAATTAGAACACCAACAATATTTATCTTTTTATGGTAGCCTCATAATGAGAGAGATTTCTTTTGACCCCTTTATATTTTTTCCACTTATATTATTTATATTTGACATGTACATATTTTTTAGACCCCTCAATATTTGATTTTCTTAGTTGTACTATTCACTTATATCCTAATCTCAACAATATCTTCAATTATAGACCTACCAAATAAGGTCAAGGGTAGGTGGCATGCATACATGCACTATGGAGGTCTCACTCTTGGAGGTATTCAAAAGAATCATCCAAAGAAGGACCCCACAAGGACCTTTGCAGTGGAAAAAAACGGTCGGTTTTGCTGAATTTTTAAAGTTCACTTGCTCTCCGAATTTGAAAAGGTGATACAAACAAAAAATGTAGCTCGTGGGCTGAACTTTTGCCTCAAATGTTTTCATATTTTTTTGAGCTACGAGCTGTGAGCTATGATTTTTTTAGTGGACCCCAGTTTTCCCATGCTATGCAGCCACACTCTCTCTTCCACTTTATCATTTTCCTCTTTCACACACACTTCTCCACTCATCATCCCCATCTCTCTCACCACTCCTCTCTGCACACTACTCACCTTCTCCTCAACCTTGAAGAATAAGAGAAACCATGGTGAACTCATACCTCCCACACACAATTCCATTCCAAAATTGACCACCTAGTCTCATTTTTCCTCATCCAATTTACCCATATCTATCAAAAAAACCACAAAATTCAGCCTCTTCTCTTAAAAGACAGCATCATGGTGGTTGATTACTCAGCTTCAATTACCTTGTCTCTCAAGGAAGGTCAAGAGTGGAGAAAAAATGTACCGTCGAAGCTAGTGGACCGTCAACAGGCGTCAAAATTGGCCCTACTCAAGACACTTGGAGCATCAACCTTGTAAGAAATCCACCTTTTCTTACCTCTTAAGAGTTTTTCTTCCTTATTTGTATCCTACATGGATACTCCCATTGTAAATATCCAATTCCATTTGTAAATTAATACTAACTCTACTAACACTAACCCACTATGAAAAGTCCTATCACCTCCATTTCTCTCCTCTCTCTTTCCTCACCAACTTCTTGATAATTCCAAGCAAAAGAAATTAGATAAATTGCTGAAAATCTAACCCAACCATGGTTAGAGGAGTAACCCTAGCCTTCAAAATTGCTATAAAAGGAGGGTGTAGCTAGCACAAAAGGGGGAGCCATAAGCAAGAGCACCATGCTATAGCTTGAGAAGCCAAGCTCAACCTCTCTAGAAGGAGCTCTTGAGTGGAAGCTCATTGTCTTATGCATGTGCATGTGTTGTAATAGGGGATTAGCAAGGGAACTCTATGCCATTGTAAGAGAGAGAGAGAGTGATCATTCAATTGAGAGTAGGAAATCTATCATTTCTCCTACTAGTGTAAGCCCAACATTTGCTGAATCAAGGAGGGTGGATTTGGACTAAGCTTGGGTACTTTGTCTCCCTTCCAACGTGAAGTAATGGGCAACAATGAGGCGTAAGTATCTTGGTGTTTTTTGTTAAGTTCTTGATAGCTTGTCTCTGGTGTTGTCATCAATCTAGCCATAAATCCCACATACTGTAAGAGGGCGACAGGGTGGAGAGGACTCCCCTGGCCTTAAGACAGTGATTGGGGTGGCTTTTCTTGTGATGTGTTGTGGTGAAATTTACGCAAGCTATGTTGAACAAATACTAATCTCACTTTGATTTGTCATGACAGATTTGTAAGAAGGCATTAGTGCAACAAGCACCCCTTCCCCCTCTCTCCTTTCTTACATATATATATTTATGTTTGCTTGATCATTAACGATACACTTCAAAGCAGCCCGAGCACCATCTCTCTCTCTCTCTCTCTCTCTCTCTCTCTCTCTCTCTCTCTCTCTCTCTCTCTCTCTCTCTCTCTCTCTCTCTCTCTCTCTCTCTCTCTCTCGTTTTAGTGTGTGAGAGTGTTCCATTGCTGTTAGGGTTAGTGTAAATTCCTTGCTTGTTTGTGGGTTGCTCTAACGATTCTTCTCTTTTGCGTCCTAGTTCGCTCTTAAACTAGGTGGTGCCCCTTGTGTAGTTGGGATTTGGCTGTGGGTTTGTTGTTTTGGTTTGTGTTGTGTTGTGCCCCAGCCCCATTGAGCAGCACGGGAGCCTTGAAGGGTGTCTAGAGGTTGCTCTTCTTGTTGCCCGCCCCGGACCGCCTCAAATTGGTGTCCCCACTGAGGACGGCTTGTGTATTTTTGTGTAGAATCAACCTTTAGCATAGTCAAGTAGTTTGCATGAATCACGAAAATTTGTATGATCCCTTCATTCCCATTGCAAGGCAAAAGGTACACATAATTGTTAGTACTAAGTTACAATTTCAACGTGTCATTCGTAGAATTTAGGTCCTCTTAGGTTGGCCGAGATAAACGCTTCAGTAAATCCTTTTATTTTGCCTCTCATTAGGTACGACCTTAGTTTGGACGTCTATATTTTTGTGTTATTTTAAGCATTAGTACATGCATAGGCCATGGATAATGGCCCAGGAATAGAGGTTTTTCCCTTTCATTTTACTCCGCACATTAGAATAAACGTTGCAATTAGTAGAAAGATCCATTTTCAACAACGAATGGTGTTCATGTTTGGTGCCCAAAGAGCAGGAGAAATTCTTGCATCACCAAACCCTGTCATTCTACCTCTCATCAACTACCACACTTCTTTTGATGTACATGTGTTCATTTTATTTTAAAATGAAGTGCAGCCCGGCAAGATAGTGTGTATGTTTGTTTTTTCTTTGTCCAAGTTGTTACAAGAAACAAAAAAACGATCATTTGTTCTAACTAGGAATGTGTGTGCAGTGAAAGTTCAATCCTTAGAGATCTAGCTCTATTACCAATTGAGTTGTAGGAGCAAGTAGTAAGGCGTCTCCCTCATAACAAGAGGGTGGTGAAGTTAAGACGGAAGGTCCTACGCGTGGATTCCATTTTCCTCTTGTTGTTGGGCACTAAGGAAGACCGCGCATTCATCCAACTAGTGTGTGCCCTAAGATTGGTAAATAGAGTGAAATTTGGCGTTTGGCGAGTGCATTTCACCATTGAGGAAGACTCTTAAGGAAACTTGCGGCCAGAGTTCATGCTTCATAGACTCACATTTGGTGAATTTTTCCCTCATTTGCGTCTTATTAATAGTCTTCCTTTCGCTTTCAACAAAGGAGATAGGGAGCTATTTAGAGCTTGTCTTAATAAAGAGAGCATAGAGAAGATTGCAAATTTGTATAAATTCTCATCCTTCTCTACTTTCTATGACACTTTGTTCATAGAGACATTGTAAATCTCTTTATGCTTTTGAATGATTTAACCATAATCCTAAGGAGTTTTTGTCCAGGAATTTTGTAGCACAAGTGGAGTCTTTAAATCTTGCAAACTTGATTGGACTTGATGAGGATGTTCTTTATGAAATTGTGAGAAGGTTGCCTCACTCCGACTGTGTGGAACTCGAAGGAAAGGAGCTCCTAGTCAATTGCTACTTTCTCACGGCCTTCGACGAGCATGAAGATCTAGTTTTTATACAAACCGCTTGTGCATTGGGAATTGTAGAGCAAGTGCAATTTATCACTTGGGACGTGGTTGCTCTTTTGGATCCAGAAAATGAAGTTCTAGAGATTTCTGTTTATCGCCTTAGCTTTGAAGAATTTCAACCCTTCTTAGAGCTCATCAATAGTCTACCCTTTTGTTTTGATCAAACAAATCGAGACCTTATTGAAGCTTGGATAGCTGAAGAAGAAAACCTAGAGTGGTATTTTCTCACTTCTTCATTTGCAGGCGAGTGATTCTAAATCTCTATTGTATCCCTTATTGTAACTCGTGTTGTAATCTTTCATAATAATGGAGAGCCAACGCCAAATGTCTGGATATCCTCTTTTCTTTGGAGAGCCTGGAGAGGATGCAGAATTATTTTTAGCAAATTTCAAGATGTCTTGCCGTATCAAGAGGATAGTAACCGATCAAGAACGTGTAGAAATGTTTGAGGTGGTCCTTAGGAAAGATGCTAGTACTTGGTTTGACTCTTTGCCTGAGGAAGTTAAGGGGAATTACACAGAAGTTTTGAATCGTTTTAAGAGATACTTATTTGATCCCCAAAACACTCAAAAACTATGGCAAGACATTGTTTCTCATAAGCAAAAAGACTTAGATGACTACTACTTGTACAAGCAAGAGTTTCTACGTCTTTGGGCTCTATGGATACGAAATGTTGCTAACCCTGGTGATGGTGCAGAATTTTTAAAGAAGGAGAGGTTCATAGCCGGACTCTTTCCTGACCTTAAGGTAAAAGTTGAGGCGGGTGCACCTGCTACTTTTGATGCAGCTGAAACTAGGGCTGCTGAGAAGTATAGGAAACTCAAGTGCTTAAGGGGAGAGGTTCCAATAGAAGGTCTTAGACCCAAAGGTAAGTCACAAGCATCAACATCGAGGGAGCTTCCTGAGGTAACGGCGGAAGTAATTGAGAAGTTAAACGAATCTTTAAGCAGCCTGTCAATTCACCTTGCACAAGCTGTAGGTCCAAAGGGACAAGCAAAGAAGTCTGAAGAGCGAGATCCACGACCTAGGAGAGTCTTGCAATGTTGGAATTGCGGAGAGTCTGGACATGGGATGTATAATTGTCCTTGGCCCCGTGGGGAGCCAGGGAGACCTAACTTGAATTACCCAGTGATGAATGCAGGTGAAGGAACTGGTCAACAACCAAGGCTTCTACAAAGGCCAAATGGACCAAGACCACCTCCACAAGGGGTAGAAGGAGTTCCACCTTTGCCAGATCCAAATGTGCATGTGGTAGAGGTGACAAATTCAAATGAGGTTGACATGGAAGCCAATGGAATTAAGCGTGGCCGAGGAAAAGGTAAAGAGAAAGAAGGAGTCACATCACAGAGTGACCATGGACAAGGCAAGAAGGCAAAGGAAACCAAGGAAACCAAGAGGACTCGACGTCGTATCAACCTCCAAGACTTCCCTCTTGGACATGGTATGGCTCCGTACAACTTGTTGGAAGACATGAGAGGTAAGGGTCCTGATATTTCATGGCCTCAATTTCTTGCATTATGTCCACAAGTTAGGAGGGATTTAACAAGGGCAGTTAGCACTAGGAGAAAGGTAAAAGAGAGTGTGCCTGTTGTAAAAATTGCACAACCTGAAATGAATGAGGACATTACACCGGTGCTAGACTATTACATCAAAGGAAGATTGGTTAGGAAAGGTCTAGTGGATGGGGGTGCACAAATTTGCATCATGACAGAGGGACTCATGCAAAGACTAGGCATGCACATCCAGGAGACACCTGAAATCAAAGTCAAGATGGCAAACAATAGCAAGGCTAGGTGTGTAGGCATTTGTAAAAATGTCTTTGTAGAGGCCTTTGGCATTAAGAAAGCGGTGGATTTTTATGTTATGTCGACCAAGGGAAGTGGTTATCCATTTATCCTAGGAAGACCATGGCTAATGAAAATGCGAGCTTTGCAGGATTGGGAGAGTGGGAAATTAATTTGCAGGAATGACAATCATAAGAAGGTTGTCTTTGACATGAAGGAGCAACGCCAAGAGGAGCTCCATGAAGAATCATCTCAAAGTGAGACGGAAGAAGGTTGGACCGATAGCACTTCAGAAGAAGAAAGTAGCGGCAGCATTACTGAAGAGGAGTCTTCCATCGAAGTCATGGGGGTAAGGTTTAAGCCAAGAAACCAAGAGACCTCTTGTCAAGGCTTGGAGGAGGTAGGTCCTCAAGAGAATGAAGGTGTTCAAGATGAAGGGATGCTGGAAGGTATGCTATCAACAACACTTACAAAGGATGAAAGAGAGGAGTTCAAATGTGTGCTAAGGAAGTTTCCTATGCTTTTTGCTCAAGACTACACCGATGTGCGTGGAGTAGATGCTGTTGAACACAAAATTGAGTTGAAGCCAGAGGCCACACCTAAGGCTCAGAAGCTACGAAGGCTAGGAGTCATCAAGGAGCAGGCTTTACTCAAGGAGGTAAGAAAGCTTCTAGCAGCAGGTTTCATTTATCCAGTGGAGAATTCAGAGTGGGTCTCTCCCGTTGTTGTCACTCCTAAGAAAAACGGAAAGTGGAGGGTGTGTGTGGATTACCGTCCACTCAATGAGGCAACAAAAAGAGATCACTTTCCCCTCCCATTTCAGGATGAGATACTAAATGAGGTAGCTGGTCATGAGAAGTACACTGTGTGTGATGGCTACTCAGGCTACTTTCAAATAGGTATCGCATTGGAAGATCAATTGAAAACAACCTTTATCACTCCTTGGGGTTGTTATGCTTTTAGAGTCATGCCATTTGGTCTGACAAATGCTCCTGCAACATTCCAACGTTTCATGAATATGGTGTTTCAAGCATTCTTTCGAAAGTCAATTAGGGTGTTCATTGATGATTTTTGTATTTATAGCTCAAAATCAATGCATCTACAAAGGGTAGAAGAAGGTTTAAAGAAGCTCTACGACATGGGAGGTCAACTCAACCCCGACAAGTGCCATATAGGTGAGGATGAAGTAATCTTGCTTGGTCATAAAGTTTCTTACAAAGGCATTGAAGTGGATCCTTCGAAGGAAAAGGCTCTTATTGAGCTACCATCACCCAAGAGTCTTAAGGAGGTCATCTCATTCATTCAAAAGGTGAAGTATATGTCACGCTTCATTCACTTAGCCTCGGAGTTACTTCACCCTTTGCAAAAGTTGACACAACAAGTAGAATTTGCATGGTCTGATGAGCTTGAAGAGTACTTTTGTAACATTAAAGTCATTTTGTCAGAGCTACCAACACTCATGCCTCCTTGTTGGGAGTACACATTCTTTGTTAGCTCTAGTGCTGGGAAAGAAACAATTGGTGCTGTGTTGCTACAACAAGATCCCCACAGTACAAGGATGCGACCCATCTACTTTGCTAGTAGGGTCATGAATGCTTTGGAGAGAGACTACACAGAAGCAGAACTCATGATGCTTTCTCTCATGTTTGTGGTGAGAAAGTTTAGATCCTACCTGCTACCAAAATCTTTTGTAATTCTCACTGCAGAAAATTTGTTCCCTTGGGTGTCATCTCAAATGAATCTTAGTACTAGGATCTCAAAGTGGATTATGGATTTGCAGGAGTTTCAATACTCTTTCAAGGTAGAAGATAGTGTGCGTGCACAATTGGCAGGGATTCTCACTTATAGGGTGCACGAAAAGGAGATTAAGGTGCCTGAAGTAAAGACCCTACCATTGCCACCACCAAAAAGTATTCCTAATGCTTTTACCTTGTTCTTTGATGGAGCTTTTCGTCGAGCCACAGGAAAAGCAGGGGGAGGGCTAGTGTTGCTCAACCCAAGTGGAGAGGTGGTCATGAAAGAGAAGTTCAATCTACCAAGTTCAGCTAGCAACAATGAAGCAGAATATGACACTCTACTTCATGGTTTGAAGATGTGCATTGGCCAAGGGATACAACGTCTCATGGTAAAAGGAGATGCACTTCTCATTGTTAAACAGATTTTAGGCATTTGGGCATGCAAGAATGAAAGCTTAAGGACAAAAGTTCATGCCATTCGTAGGCTATTTAATCAATTTGAGGAGGTGCAATTATATCATATTCCTAGGAAACAAAATGAGGATGCTGATTTACTTGCACAACAAGCCGTTGCATGTGTAAATAAAGAAGTGCAGGTCATCATGGTGGCGGCTGCTGTGAAGCAACCGAGGTACCAGGGATTGGAGTCATTGGCTCCCATCATTGGCTACATTTTGGAGGGTGAGTTTGCACCAGACTTCACAAAAGCTCAGAAGAGGAGACTCATGAAGAAGGCAAGCATGTATCTCTTCCTAGAAGGCTCCCTCTATCAAAGAGGGAAGGATCAAGTGTGCAGAAGAGTACCAACTATTGAGGAAATTCCAGCCATTCTAAAAGTTTTGCACGAAGAAGCATGTGGTGGTCATTTTTCCCAAGAATTAACTGTGAAGAAGATTTTGCTTGCGGGGTATGTTTGGCCAAGCTTCCATGTGGATGTTCAACATTGGTGTAAAAGCTGTCACAATTGTCAGATAAATGGAAATAGAAGGTTGGTGCATGGCCCGAGGCAAATAGTGATTGCAAATGGACCCTTTGAAAAGTGGGGCATTGATGCCATGGGTCCTCTGCCTAGGACAAAAAATGGTAAACTCTACATTCTAGTGGCTGTAGACTATATGACTAGGTGGGTGGAAGCTCAAAGTGTGGCAAGAGTGAATGAGAGGACAGTTAGCAAGTTTGTGTACAATCACATTTGTTGCAGATTTGGCACACCTTTGGAGATTGTTTCTGATAATGGTCCAGGGTTTAGAAAGGGATTGCTCACAGAAGTCTGTGAAGAACTTCACATTCTACATCGTCACAGTACACCCTACTATCCCCAATCAAATGGTTTGGTAGAAAAAGCTAATGGTGTCATTGCAGGCATCATTAGAAAGATGGTGAAAAACAAGACAAAGTTGTGGGATGACTTCTTGGATGGTGCCTTGTGGGCGTATCGAACCACATATAGGGAAGCCACGGAGTTCACACCATTTCACTTGGTCTATGGTCAAGAGGCTTTACAGCCAATTGAGCTAAACATTCCAACAATGCGACTTCATGGCAAATCAGCACAAGATGATCAAGAAGCATGGATGGATCGACTTCTTACCTTAGCTGAGCTTGAGTGGAAAAGAGAAGCAGCATACGAGTGCTATAAGAGGAAAGCCACACAGACAAAGGAGAAGCTTGACAAGAAACTCAAGGACAAAGGCATCAATGAAGGAGATCTTGTGCTAAGGTATGACAATCGACTCGATAATCGTTTTGATGCCAAGTTTGAAACTAGATGGCAAGGGCCATACATAGTCAAGAAGGCTTTCAATTCTAGTTACTATCAGCTTATGGACTTGAATGGTAAAGAGCACTCCAGGAAGGTAAACGGGTATCGCTTGAAGCCCTATTTGAGTCGCCTTCTACCAAAGGATCTACCAAAGATCTGTCCAAAGGCCGCTGTCTCATGTAAGTATTGTTACATGAAGCATGAGTGTAACTCCAGCCAAAATTCTGAGGGGCCAAACAATAAAAATCTCGTCAAGGACTCTGAAGCACTCTCTTTGGAAAAGATGCTCTATGATGGTACATGAATATACCATCATCCAGGGGGAGGGCTAATGATAGCCGTTTTTTCGGCTCTTTGTAATTGCCACAGTGAGTTACCTCACCCTACCAAAATCACCCAAACACTGTGGCTATCCCTACCATTTCACTGTCCATAGGCGTGCGTGAGTCACGGGACTTTTCCCATATCTTCTTAAAAAACCCTCAATTAGCTAGTCATTGGGCTAGTTGAGCCAAAAAAATAAAAAATAAATAAAAAATATAAGTATATTATGGCCCATGCGTATGTAAATATTTCTTTGTATATAGGGCCTAGATAAAATATTTTTTCATAATTATTTTGGTATTTATTTAAATATTTCTACCTAGGTGTGTGTTATTTATGCTCTGTACATTGCCTCACCATTACCACAATTTTTTCTTACCATTTTTCATACTCTTTATTCCATATAGAAATATTTTCATGTAAGCTTCTCTTATATTTGGTGTAACTCCATCCCAACAAAAATCCAAAAAAACTAGTTCTATTTATGTGTATATTTTTTCACTATTTTGATTTTTCCCTTCCTACATCTATTTTGTTTTTAAAAAAATTAGAACACCAACAATATTTATCTTTTTATGGTAGCCTCATAATGAGAGAGATTTCTTTTGACCCCTTTATATTTTTTCCACTTATATTATTTATATTTGACATGTACATATTTTTTAGACCCCTCAATATTTGATTTTCTTAGTTGTACTATTCACTTATATCCTAATCTCAACAATATCTTCAATTATAGACCTACCAAATAAGGTCAAGGGTAGGTGGCATGCATACATGCACTATGGAGGTCTCACTCTTGGAGGTATTCAAAAGAATCATCCAAAGAAGGACCCCACAAGGACCTTTGCAGTGGAAAAAAACGGTCGGTTTTGCTGAATTTTTAAAGTTCACTTGCTCTCCGAATTTGAAAAGGTGATACAAACAAAAAATGTAGCTCGTGGGCTGAACTTTTGCCTCAAATGTTTTCATATTTTTTTGAGCTACGAGCTGTGAGCTATGATTTTTTTAGTGGACCCCAGTTTTCCCATGCTATGCAGCCACACTCTCTCTTCCACTTTATCATTTTCCTCTTTCACACACACTTCTCCACTCATCATCCCCATCTCTCTCACCACTCCTCTCTGCACACTACTCACCTTCTCCTCAACCTTGAAGAATAAGAGAAACCATGGTGAACTCATACCTCCCACACACAATTCCATTCCAAAATTGACCACCTAGTCTCATTTTTCCTCATCCAATTTACCCATATCTATCAAAAAAACCACAAAATTCAGCCTCTTCTCTTAAAAGACAGCATCATGGTGGTTGATTACTCAGCTTCAATTACCTTGTCTCTCAAGGAAGGTCAAGAGTGGAGAAAAAATGTACCGTCGAAGCTAGTGGACCGTCAACAGGCGTCAAAATTGGCCCTACTCAAGACACTTGGAGCATCAACCTTGTAAGAAATCCACCTTTTCTTACCTCTTAAGAGTTTTTCTTCCTTATTTGTATCCTACATGGATACTCCCATTGTAAATATCCAATTCCATTTGTAAATTAATACTAACTCTACTAACACTAACCCACTATGAAAAGTCCTATCACCTCCATTTCTCTCCTCTCTCTTTCCTCACCAACTTCTTGATAATTCCAAGCAAAAGAAATTAGATAAATTGCTGAAAATCTAACCCAACCATGGTTAGAGGAGTAACCCTAGCCTTCAAAATTGCTATAAAAGGAGGGTGTAGCTAGCACAAAAGGGGGAGCCATAAGCAAGAGCACTATGCTATAGCTTGAGAAGCCAAGCTCAACCTCTCTAGAAGGAGCTCTTGAGTGGAAGCTCATTGTCTTATGCATGTGCATGTGTTGTAATAGGGGATTAGCAAGGGAACTCTATGCCATTGTAAGAGAGAGAGAGAGTGATCATTCAATTGAGAGTAGGAAATCTATCATTTCTCCTACTAGTGTAAGCCCAACATTTGATGAATCAAGGAGGGTGGATTTGGACTAAGCTTGGGTACTTTGTCTCCCTTCCAACGTGAAGTAATGGGCAACAATGATGCGTAAGTGTCTTGGTGTTTTTTGTTAAGTTCTTGATAGCTTGTCTCTGGTGTTGTCATCAATCTAGCCATAAATCCCACATACTGTAAGAGGGCGACAGGGTGGAGAGGACTCCCCTGGCCTTAAGACAGTGATTGGGGTGGCTTTTCTTGTGATGTGTTGTGGTGAAATTTACGCAAGCTATGTTGAACAAATACTAATCTCACTTTGATTTGTCATGACAGATTTGTAAGAAGGCATTAGTGCAACAAGCACCCCCTTCCCCCCTCTCTCCCTTTCTTACATATATATATTTATGTTTGCTTGATCATTAACGATACACTTCAAAGCAGCCCAAGCACCATCTCTCTCTCTCTCTCTCTCTCTCTCTCGTGTTTTAGTGTGTGAGAGTGTTCCATTGCTGTTAGGGTTAGTGTAAATTCCTTGCTTGTTTGTGGGTTGCTCTAACGATTCTCCTCTTTTGCGTCCTAGTTCGCTCTTAAACTAGGTGGTGCCCCTTGTGTAGTTGGGATTTGGGTGTGGGTTTGTTGTTTTGGTTTGTGTTGTGTTGTGCCCCAGCCCCATTGAGCAGCACGGGAGCCTTGAAGGGTGTCCAGAGGTTGCTCTTCTTGTTGCCCGCCCCGGACCGCCTCACTATCCAATCATAGTGTGTAGACTCCATTTAGAACACTCATGAGTATGCAAAACGAGTTATCACACAAAGATGTACTCTAAAGAGTACCCAATGTCCGGAATAACCATCGTGGTTAACTTGAAAAATCCACAAACACCCAAACCGAGCCATGACCTCTATTGGTGATTAGAAGACCCAAAAGTAATCTCATAGAGATAGTGCACATAGAGTGCAAAATACTTCATAAAACAACAACTTGAGAAATATGCATGCCGTTCCAAATTGGCCTTTGCTAAACTCTAGGGCCCATAACACCTAGTGTGCATGCCTTTAGCAAAAAACAGATCTCAACCTGTATATCCATGATCCTCCTTGCCAGTACTTATGGCAAATGTGATGTGCGTAGCACACAGTAAAAGAGGAATGTAAATAGTTCCAAAAAGAAACGAAATACTTGCAATGGTAATCATTTTCAAGCCTTGCTGAAATGTTTGAACCGTAATAGAAGATGAAACATTAATCACTTCTAGGGACAACAATGAAACTTTTTCATTAACCACTCAGAGCCTTGCTATATGTGTAAACAACCATCTATAATGTTGTTTAGCAATATTTGTAGCTGAACAAATCATTCTAAGTATCTGACAATTTCTGGCCACTAAAATTGCTCCTGATACGTCGTGCTAAAAATGGTATAGAAAACAGATTTGACCAACACCTAGGGACTTTGTCGTGACACATAATTGAAATAATGGTGCCAGTGTCAGTCCAGAGACTCATATTCTCCACATGTGGAATATGTCTCATGTAAGAATGTATAAAAAAGAACATCCTTCAAGTACAAGATGTACTTGTGTGTGGAGGTAACTCTAAACACTCCGCGACAAGAGTGAGAGGGACCCTCATTCATTGCTCCACACTAGCTAAACCAAACTCCTTGAGTTCCTCGACCATGTTGTATCCCATGTGAGAACATGTGCCAAATCAAATCTTGCAAGTGGATTCATAACCGCATAATGTACATTGGACACTACGGCGCATAATACTTGTTTCGACATGCCCTTGGCATGGTCCTGATATACTCAAGCATATTTAAACGACTTGAAAAACCCATGCAATGCATACTAAAAGCTGGAATAACACCAAATCAATGGATGGTACCTGGAGATTGAACTGAATTTTCACTTACCTGTATTCAAATACAGAGGAGCACGTTGTCCACCTGTGAAAAAACAAGCAACATTGCACTGGAAACCCTGGGTGTTTCCTTTGCAATCCAAACCCTTCGATCAGAACGGACGTAGTCAAACCCCTTGGTGAGACCCTTTGTAGAAACTGCTCGACTAGGAGGTAAAGGTAACCAACATAGGCAACCGTGTACAGAATGATTGGAATCAACTTGAGAAGTTGAATTCGTCTGCTACCGCGTGGTATATTGCGGACTACTTTCCTTGAAAGTATAATGAGAATAGATCAAACTGTGATCCTCCATGAATATGGGGTGATTTAGTAAGCACCTGCGGGATCTTACCCCAAAACAATGCGTAGACACTCGTAGTGCTAACGAGAGAGCAGGAGATCCACATAAGTGGAAATTCTAGCTCTTATGGATAGCTATGTTGTTGCCACGGTATGTTGCATCTAAAATCCATGGTAGAAATCAACTAAGTTGAGTTTATGGTTATCAAAAACTCGACTCGAGTGTCAGCATTGAAACTATGTCGTGCAGAAATGACGCCATAAACATCCATAATGACAAGACTCTTGCTTGTCCATTAACATCATTGTGTAGTCCAGTGGGTAGATCTATTCGATCTTAAGAACAATCCCCGAGTTCTGACAATTACTCTTAGTCAGCGTGTATGGTGCATAGCCCTTATGGCAATTAGTGTTCAATCGAGGAAACGATGAAGACTAATGTAGAGGGCATCTTGCCCAATTTCTAACTGAGAGTTAGAGCACCTTGGCTCATGCTGACTCCCAAAAAAAACAGGTATCAAAAACTGCGTAGAAAATTTTCATTATTCATGGAGAGAAATAAGAGAGAGAGAGAGAGAATGCTGGGCTGAGAAACTTTCCTTAAGTGACGAGTTTGTATATCTTGTGCTCAATCTGTTTTCTTTGCCGCATCTAATGCCTGACTTGCATCTTATCCTATAAGCATGCAGCAATTTGCCTGTATAACTCGCTCATCAAGAGAGGGAACAAAAAACACAAGCCACAACATAACCCACTTACCATGTACGGGGTCGTGACTTGACAAAAAGGACTTAATAGGGCACTTTGCCTGTGAAATAAGTCCTAGATTTAGGTTCCATTTAGTGTTATTGTGCATTGACAGCAACCATAAATTTAAACCATCCAGAACTTAGTTTGTTCGTGACAGAGTGTTTGGTGTGATAGCGGAAGCGTAATCTCTGAAGCGGTGGAATTCATGCCACATGGTTAGCATGCCGTGCATACAGATTTTTAAGCCCTTGGCGAGAGTGATGGCCTCAAACATGAGAGCCAAAACCATTAGTGCCTTGCACAGTCTAAACAAGTAGGGATTCTGTGAGGTGATATTCCCTATTTTGCCAGTTTTTCAAACTTGTGTGCCACTGCTCGTGATTCCAAGTCATTGGGCAGTACCTTAGCACAAGGGAGAAGTCTTGCTTCATGAAAAATGATCAAAGAACTTTGCTTTGTACAGAAGCATTAGTTTCCAATGTAAATGTATAAGCATGGAAAAATAAACAATACTGAACATGGTCTAACCTGGTCATCCTGTTGTAACCAGTTATCTTGAGATGTCGGAAGAAAAACTCGCTCAAATGTAGATCATAACCATCTCCGTTGCGTGAGAGAAAGTTGGCCAGAAATATCTTGCAAGCATATGGAGAAATTCCCCAAAAGAGTGTCCTCATAGCCTACCCCAAACGGAAAAAATCTCAATGCAAGAGTCGTAAATTGAAGCCTTGCTTCACATAAATATGTTTGTGTTGAGAGCCAATGAATGTGGTTGTTGCAGATATCATGACAAAAATAATCGACCGTGTCGAGCAATTTCAATTGAAATTAACCAGTACTGTGTGGTAAGCATCCTCCGTCAACCTATAGAAACCGCTAGAAGGAGTCGGCCATGCCGAGCAATTTGCTTCCTTCAACAAGTCCAGGAAGAGGCTGACCTTCTTTAAGACCAATAAGCATGGGTTTCACATTTATTTAGACCTCAATAAGGAGTATGTGGTTAGAGTCGATGATCACAATGTCTCATTTGAGGAGGTTAGAGCCAACAAACAGGAAACCTTCTACATGGATCAAAATAGAGTGTACTATCTGATAGTAGGAGATCCATACACTATGGATAAATGGGCTTTGGAAGTTGACATTTTAAAACATGACTGCCAAAGAAGGACCACCAGTGCTAGAGCTAGAAGGGTATGAACAAGTAGATGTCAAACTTCTAAGGTGCACACCGACTGATAACCCATGACTAGGAGTTTATTGTTGGGAGGACAATAACATAACAGATTTGGTATGGACAGGTCATGCTAAGCCAGGGAAATTACATGTACATCTTCAAGATTAGGGAGAAGGGTCCAACAAACCTTCTCATACACCTCTTTAGAGATTTTTCTAACAATAAATTGGTTGTCATGACTCCAAAAGAGGTTGAACAAACCATATATTAGGGCAACTTGATCCGAGAGATGATCATGGATAGGGGACTTGAATATGCCCAAAATTTTGGACCAACCAATAATTCTCTTGGCAGCATGACCAACAAATGGGGCAGTGCATTCCAGGGAATCTACTTCAATCATGAGAATTGGGTGATAGGTGTGAAACCCACCACAAATAAAGAAAGAACGGAAGACACTGATAGTCGTTTTTCGGCTTTCCATAATTGCCATAGTAAGCTACCTCACCCTACCAAAATCACCCAAACATTGTGGCTATCCCTACCATTTCACTGTACATAGGCGTGTGTGAGTTAGGGGACGTTCCCCATATTTTCTTAAAAACCCTCAATTAGGTAGTCACTGGGCTAGTTGAGCCAAAAAAATAAAATAAAATAAAAATTATAAGTATATTATGGCCCATTTGTGTAAATATTTCATTGTATATAGGGCCTAAATAAAAGGATTTTTCATAATTATTTTGGTATTTATTTAAATATTTCTACCTATGGTGTGTTATTTATGCTATGTACATTGACTCACCATTACCATGTTTTTTCTTACCATTTTGCATACTCTTTATTCCATATAAAAATAATTTCATGCAAGCTTCTCTTATTTTTGTTGTAACTCCATCCCAACAAAAATCCAAAAAAACTAGTTCTATTTATGTGTATATTTTTTCACTATTGTGATTTTTTCCTTCCTACATCTATTCTCTATTACTCTCATAAATTAGACCACCAAAAATATTCATATTTTTATGGTAGACTTATAATGAGAGAGATTTATTTTGACCCCTTTATATTTTTCCACCTATATTATTTATATTTGACGTGTACATATTTTTTTAGACCCCTCAATATTTGATTTTCTTAGTTGTACTATTCACTTATATCATGATCTCAACAATATCTTAAATTATAGACCTACCAAATAAGGTCAAGGGTATGTGGCATGCATGCATGCACCATGGGGGGCTCACTCTTGGAGGTATTCAAAAGAATCATCCAAAGAAGGACCTCACAAGGACTTTGTGCAGTGGAAAAAACAGTCGGTTTTGCTGATTTTTTAAAGATCACATGCTCCCCGAATTTGAAAAGGTAATACAAACAAAAGTTGTAGCTCGTGAGCTGAAATTTTAGCTCATATTTTTTTGAGCTACGAGCTGTGAGCTATGATTTTATTGGTGGACCCCAGTTTACCCATGCTATGCAGCCACACTCCCTCTTCCACTTTATCATTTTCCTCTTTCACACACACTTCTCCACTCATTATCCCTACCTCTCTCACCACTCCTCTCTGCACCCTACTCACCTTCTTCTCAACCTTGAATAATAAGAGAAACCATGGTGAACTCATGTCTCCTACACACACTTCCATTCAAAAATTGACCACCTAGTCACATTTTTTCTCATCCATATTACCCATATCTATCAAAAAACCACAAAATTCAGCCTCTTCTCTTGAAAGACACCATCATGGTGATTGATTACTCATGTTCACTTACCTTGGATCTCAAGGAAGGTCAAGAGTGGAGAAAAAACGTACCGTCAAAGCTAGTGGACAATCAACAAGCGTCAAAATTGACTCTACTCAAAACACTTGGAGCATCAACATTGTAAGAAATCCATGTTTTCTTACCTATTAAGAGTTTTTTCTTCCTTATTTGTATCCTACATGGATACTCCCATTGTAAATATCCAATTCCATTTGTAAATCGATAAAAATACTAACTCTACTAATTTACTAACACTAACCTACTATGAAAAGTCCTATCACCTCCACTTCTCTCCTCTCTCTCTCTCTTCTTCATCTATCCACACCAACTTCTTGATAATTCCAAGCAAAAGAAATTAGATAAGTGCTGAAAATCTAACCCAACCATGGTTAGAGGAGTAACCCTAGCCTTCAAAATTGCTATAAAAGAAGGGTGTAGCTAGCACAAAAAGGGGGAGCCATAAGCAAGAGCACTATGCTATAGATTGAGAATCCAAGCTCAACCTCTCTAGAAGGAGCTCTTGAGTGGAAGCTCATTTTCTTATGCATATGCATGTATTGTATTAGGGGTGATTAGCAAGTGAACTCTATGCCATTGTAAGAGAGAGTGATCATTCAATTGAGAGTAGGAAATCTATCATTTCTCCTACTAGTGTAAGCCCAACATTTGCTGAATCAAGGAGGGTGGATTTGGAGTAAGCTTGGATACTTTGTCTCTCTTCCAACGTGAAGTAATGGACAACAATGATGTGTAAGTGTCTTGGTGTTTTTTTTAAGTTCTTGATAGCTTGTCTCTGGGTGTTGTCATCAATTCAGCCATAAATTCCACATATTGTAAGAGGGAAACAGGGTGGAGAGGACTCCCCTGGCCTTAAGACAGTGATTGGGGTGGCTTTTCTTGTGATGTGTTGTGGTGTAATTTACTCAAGCTATGTTGAACAAATACTAATCTCACTTTGATTGGTCGTGATAGATTTGTAAAAAGGTATTAATGCAACAAGCATCCCCTCCCCCTTCTCTCTCTTTCTTACATATATAATTGTGGTTGCTTGATCACGGCTGATACATTTCAAAGCAGCCCGAGCACTCTCTCTCTCTCTCTCTCTCTCTCTCTCTCTCTCTCTCTCTCTCTCTCTCTCTCTCTCTCTCTCTCTCTCTCTCTCTCTCTCTCTCTCTCTCTCTCTCTCTCTCTCTCTCTCTCTACGCGTCCTAGTTCGCATCCAAAACTAGGTGGTGCCCCAAATTTGTGTAGGGTTAGGTTGTGGGTTTGTGTGTGTGTTTGTTGTTTTTTCCAACCCCAACCCAATTGAGCAGCACGGGAGCCTAGAAGGGTGCTTAGAGGCCACTCTTCTTGTTGCCCGCCCCGGACCGCTTCAACACCAAGACCAAAAGTGGGCCAAATGAGTCACCATTAATGAGAAACTGGTTTGAAGGCTTAGAAAGAGGACCGCTAGCTAAGGCCAGGGTGTTGAGCATAACCATAGAGTCAGACTACCTAATTTTCAGCAATAGGTCAAAAATTACAGTGGATCTATGAATGAATAAGACCAACCTAGCAAGATTTAAGTAAATTTTGACAGCAAAAGGAACATCGAACTTCAATACCCAATTGAGGGATTCAAAATGACCTTGAAAAGAAAAGATTTCAATGGTTTTAGACCATAAATCTTGAAACTATTACAAATCTTCTGACATTGGCCTTAAGATTCGTTGCTACTTACTCAAAGATGGGAATCAAGCACAATACAATAGAACAAATCTATAACTTTAAACAAAAACAATCAAAGTCTGTAAGGGACTACATAAGTAGAATGAGGTAGTACATTGACAGATGTCCAAAATTTGAAATCCCAATCGAGGAGAGACTTGTCTCATTGTTCTTAGAAGCTTACTCAACAAAGAATTTCTTGGTATATTGTATAGCAAAAAACACACCACCCTAGAAGCATGCATCCTAGATGCTATAGACTTGGGAGACAATTGCAAGATCTTTAGTGAAGATAGCACTATTAAAGACACACAAAGTGAGTGAACCACATCTACTATGCCAGCACAAGTAGGAGCCACCACTATGGAAGTAGCAATGACTAGAAGATATGCTCAAGCGCATGAATGACATGATGAGCAATATGCAAAGGATGCTAATGAGAAGTCCAAGATAAGATCCACCTCAAAGGCAACCCATGGGACCTCCAAGACCATCTAAGTGGTGTGCCATTGAAGGGAAATGAACAAACCATGAGACCAATGAGTGCTATTTTTGACCAAAATATGATGGAAATGTCTAGTATGTGTTGATGAAACATTAGGGACAACCTATGTATAGGGATCCACCTACATGGTCCAAATGCATAAACGACCCTTGGCTATGGAGAGACCACATCCAGTGCTAGGTCAGTAACCACCCCCGCTAGGAAACAATGTTGTGCCAGTCAATTATATGCATCCTGAAGGACAAGTGGAGGAGCAAGCCATTGTAACGTTTACACCCTACAATGAGGCTAGTTCATCAACTGTGGTAGTTGAGGAAGAATGGTACACTCAACCACAAACTACCACAGTAGAACTAGTCTATCAAGCACCTCCAACAGTAGAACTTGTTTACATCATTGCAAACCAGGGAGCTAGGCCACCCATGGTGAGACAAATGCCAAAAATTGAGAACATCCATAACTATGTATGGAAAAATGGTTGTCTAGAGCCTAGCAAGAATGCTAGACGAATTGAGGCTTATTGGATGAAGGGTGGTAGAAAAGGTGGACACTATCCTAATGATTGTCCTAGGAATCCTACAAATAAAGAGAAAATGGCCATAAATATAGTATAAGTCATGTAGGTTAGCTCCTCAAATAGTGAATCTAGGAAAAGAAGAACAAATTAAACAGTTCTAGTAAGTCTGATAGGAGTAAGAAGTCTTCTAAAGACACAAGAAAGAGAGACATCAATGCTACGGGCTTAAAAGACAACAGCAGTGAAGAAAATTTGAAGAGAAAGCCCAAAAGTTGTTTGAGGAAAGAGCAAAGTTAATGTCAACTTACTTCAAAGAACCAAAGCCAAAATCAAGAAGATCATTATTGGTAGACAAAATCTATGATCCCATTAATGTAGCCTTAGAAGCTTTTCAAGCAAGCTTTAAAAAAAGTAGGTGAGACAATGGAAACAAAATGAAAAAACTACCCAATACCTGATATGGAAGCATCAAAGCTAGAAGTTTACAAAAACTTTAAAGTGCTTTGCAGATCTTTCCATAGATGTGGTTTGATTTTTAGCAACTCGCCCAATGTTATGGTACATTGAATAGGTGTTGACATGATAGACTAAAGGTTAGAGTCTGCTTTGCCCAAATTAGTTTTGTGGTCTTGCGTACCAAAATTGGGAAAATGATAATCTATGCTTGAAACAAGTCAGATCAATTACATGCATGAACCTAAAAGATCATTCTTACAAGGATGTCCAAAAAACACCAATCCAAGAGTTTGATTCAAAAACATCCACTAAAACTAGATTACCAATATGGTTGAATAAAGACACACCTATCTGGATGTGTGGGGCTTCAGAGAATGGTAGTTTACAATAAGAAGATTGCATGTTGGATCGGAAAGTAAACAATGCCAATTATGTACTAGAATCCTTCTTGAACACTTATTCAAGCCACTTGAGTGGATTCAAATCTTGGCTACGATGGAAATTCATGTCAATGAGTCTACGCCTATCCTATATTGTGATGAAGAGGGCTATGACATTGTTCCAATACAAAAGGTATCCATGGTGCCATTAGATGACCAACAAGTTTTTTCAAATCACTATTATGATGTTACATACGAGCTTGAGGAGGAGACTCTTAGCACAAAGAAATCTAACTCTGAAAAAGAGCACATTAGAGCAAAACAATTGTTGTGGGGAGGAGAAGAGAAGCTTTGATTTTTTCAATCATCATCAAAGACAACAACAAAGATACTGGGGAAAATGGGAATGTAAACGGAAAAAAAACAAATTCTACCACAAATCAAATGCAAGATATAATTCTTGATGATAGTTGATGCAAAGGATTGTATCAAAGACAAAATCATTGGCAAATATCCAATCTCAAAAAAGGAAAAGAATGTGAAACAACAAACCAAAATCAAACAAAACTCGTAGAAAGCTGAGAAAACAAAAGAAAAAGAACCATCAATGACAAAAATGGAGAAAAAATCTAAATATAGAGAAGTGAAAAGAACCTTGAAAGATCTATGGATCATTGAAATGGAGTCTAACAGTGACAAACAGGGGGCTATTAGTGTTCCATCATACTACAAGAAGTAAACTCTGTAAGACCAAGGATCAGTATAGAGAAACACATGAGACAATCTAAGAAACCAGAGAAATCCTTATGTGTGATGATGCAAAAGCAAGTAGACATAGACCCTATATCTATAAAGAGACATTTTCCAAAAATATCAAAGAGGAGATAGAAAAACTCAAGGAAGTAGAATTCATCAATAAAATTGAACATTCTAACTCGATATCCCCAATTGTTGTGGCACCGAAGAAAAATGAAAAATTAAGAGTGTATGTGAACCTGAAGAATGTGAATGCTGCAACTATGACTCAAAAATGACCTTACAGCTTCTCGAAAAAATTCTCTAGTTACAATCAGCTAGCCATTGATCCTAAAGATTAGCACAAAATGGATTTTGCCATGGAATGGGAGATATTCGCTCATAGAGTCATGCTATTTGGGTTGATAAATGCTCCAAAAATATTCCAAAGGCTAATGAGCCATGTGTTCAAAGAATATTTGTGAAACTTCTTAAAAGTTTACATGGGTGACTCTTGAGCATCTCAAGTGTCTTTGGGAAATGCCATCAATACAAGATTTATTTAAATCTTGAAAAATGTGTATTCATGGTTAGACAAGATTAAATTCTTGGACATATTATTTCTAAAAATGGCATTGTGATGGATATGGAAAAAGTGACATTGATTGCTGAAATGTCTAGACTGACAAATGTCAAGGAAGTTCAAGAATTCATGGGACATTGTGGATATTATCGAAGATTTATCTCAATGTATGTTGTCATTGCTAAGCCTATTCATGGCCTCGTCAATTAGTTTGTATGGACTAATGAGTGTGAAGATTTGTTCCAAAAGCTCAAAAAATCTTTGTCTTCAGCACCTACTTTGAAGACTCTAGACTGGAATAAAATTTTCCATGTGCATGTTGATGCTTCAAACTTTGCTATTGGTAGCATATTGGCACAACTAGGAGAAGGAGCCATAGATTTTCCTATCTCTTATGCTAGAAAGAAACTGAGTAGCACAACTAAAAAGAATTATACCATGACAGAGAGAGAAGGACTTAGAATGGTCTATGCTATTAGAAAAATCATGCACTACTTATTAGCAAATAAGTTTGTCTTCTTTGTGGAGACAGCCAAGCTCTACTTTATCTAGTCAACAAACCATGTAATACTGGGAGATTGTAAGATGGCTCATCATCTTACTGGAGTTTGATTTTATAGTGGCTGTTAAAAAAACGCCATGTATCAATGAGTTTTTCACTTATACAGGATCACCTCAAGTGATCCTCCTAAGGGAGTTCATAATTATTTGTCAGATGCATATCTATTGTCAGTTGAGATGATTTTGAGATAGTCAAAGGACTGGTTACTTTGATGACTATAGCACAAGTAGATTCATAAATTCCACTTCATATAGCACCATGTTTGATCGAGCAATTGAACCAAAAGAATAGATATGGGATTCTACTTTTGTGCATAAGCCCTTAGGAACAAGTTAACTATTTGAGTCAAGATCATACAATTTACTAGTGGAGATCCATTTTATGGTAGACCAAATACTAAAAGGACTTAAGTGGTTAGGGGTTTAGTGGACAAACATGAAAATAGATATTCATGCCTATGTAGACAACTTCTCCCAATGCAAAAAGAGAGCAACAATACCACATGCTACTTTGTTCCACATATCTGTTGCACCTAGGTGGAGCTAATATTTGGTGGAGTAATTGATAAACAAAAAATTCCCTAAAGATATGATTAAATCAAGACAAAGATAAATCAAAATGGAGGCTACAAATTACACCATGATTGGCCAATAGCTATATAGAAAAGGAAAATACCAACAACTTAGACTACGTGCTAACAAAGATGAGTACATTCCTATCTTGAAACAAGCACATGCAGTTCTGGCAAGGGTCCATTTATCTCATGAAATTATGGCTAGAGCAATACTAATGGCCGGTACATGGTGTCCAAATATATTTGCAGATGCAGAAGGATTTGTCAGAAGCTGTGACTCTTATCAAAGAGCTAAAATGCTTTGACTAGAATGTATAGCATGCCATTGCAACCAATGATGGGAGTAAGAGCATTTGCTAAATGCGGTATAGATTTTGTTGGTCCTATACAACTACCTGCTTATTACAAGACTGGGGCACAATACATTATCATAGCCATGTATTATTTGACCAGGTAAGCTGAAGCTAGAGCCACTAGGAAGAATGATGCACGAACTATGGCTGCATTCTTGTATGAATGTATATTCACACGATACAAACTTCCTATTGAGCTCATGAGTGATATAGAGGGACACACTTCCTCAACAAGAGGTGATGAAAAACTTGTTGAATTGAGTTTATAGTTATCCATAATAGATCCATGTTGTTGTGATGCTCCATGTCCATGGTCCATGTCCAAAAGGGAAAACTCAGATAAGATATTGGTTTTTGGGTGGTGTCATCCTTTAGACAGATTATTGCCAGCTATTGTTGAATTGGCATGTCTAATCTATAAATAGGCCTTGTTAAGAACTTGTGATAATTATCTCATGATTGGATAATTACTTTTGCTTAAATTCTTTATTTTTATCTAAAAACTAAGCAAGATAATTAGTAAATTAGCTTTTAAGTTAGCAAGATAATTTTTAGAGAAAGATTACAACATGAGAAACTCGTAACAATTAGCTCATAATTAGTTAATTAATTTTACTAATTTTTTACTTACATTATTTTTTTTAGCTCATAATTAAGCAAGATAATCAGTAAATTAACTTAAATGTTAGTGCAATAATCTAAAAAGAAAGATTATAGTGTTAGGAACTTGTTATTATTATCTTATAATTAGTTGATTAATGTTGCTAATTAATTTTGTTTAAATTATCTTTTTTAGCTAAAAATTAAGTAAGATAATTAGCAAATGAGTTTAGAAGCTAATGAGATATTTTTTAAAGAAAGATCATATTGTTAGAAACTTGTGATAATCATCTCATGATCACATGATTAGTTTTGCTAATTATTATTGCTTAAATTCTTTATTTTTAGTTGAAAATTAAACAAGATATTTAATAGATTAGTTTAAAAGTTAGTGAGATAATTTTTCAAGGTATATTTTAGTGTTAAAAACTCGTGATAATTGTTTCATAATTAATTAATTAGTTTTTTTATTACTATTGCTTAAATTCTTTGATTTTAGCAAAAAATTAAGAAAGATAATTAGTAAATCAACTTATAAGTTAGTGATATAATTTTTAGAGAGATATTACAATGTTAGAAAATTGTGATAGTTATCTTATATCTAGTTAGTTAACTTTGTTAGTTAATATTGCTTAGTTTCTCCATTTTTGGCAAAAAAGTAAAGGGAATAATTAACCAATCCACTAAGAAATTTCTAAGATAATTTATAGAGGTATAGTACTTTGTTATGAAGTTGGGATAAATATATATCCATTAGATAATCACTTTAATAATTATTAAGCAAAAAAATCCATGTTTGACTATATTCAAAAGGGGAAAACTAGGAAGTTAGCTCAAAAAATTATAGGATAATTACTAGAGCTTAAGAAACTCACAAGGAAGCTAAAATTAAAATATCTTACTTATATGAGTAGTTGAGAAATTAATATATATATAAATTACTATTTTGGACTACAAATTAAAGGAAAAAGATTTGGATTAATTGATTAAAAATTAGGCATATGTTTTTATAGTTAAATTAAGGTAGCAAGAACCCCCAATAATGATATCAAACCACAAAAAACTAATTATAATGCTATAATTCAATGAATAACTTTAGGTTCTAAGGAAAGTGGATTTAAAGTAATTGACAGGAATACATTATGAAACTTCTATGGTAAGTTGATTTTTTTGATAACTTTTTTTAATGACTAAGCATCCTTTCATAAGGATAAAGATCATGGCTCCAAAAAGAACACGTGCAAATCCACAAACCAAAGAGCGTGATAGAAATACCAAAAGGGATAGGGCCACATACAACCACAAGGCCGGTCCAAGCAGAAGGCCGACGGACAAGAGTGTTCGTGTCCCCGAGCCTTAGCAGATTTTTGATCAGACACAGGTGGGTCTTGGTTATAAATTAAGTTCATAAGTAGCTCAAACTCTTTTTAAGTTATAACATTGCATCCATTAAAGAGTGGAAAGGTAAGTAGGAATTATTTAACTGGCCAAAAACAGAAGGGTACCTTCCAAGAAATATCATGCAATTGTTTGTAAACCGGGAAAGAAATATTTGGGTTAGCTAGGTTGAACTAGGAAAGATTTGGTTGATCATCCTTAGGATAGCTTGTTTCAAAAAACCTCTGATTCCTTGAAATATTTTCACTTCAGGTGATGATCAATGATGGCTTTTTAGCCACTTATGAGTCGGTTATTCCCATGTACAAAGAGTTTTTACTCCGTGCATGTGCATGTTTGTATATATCTTAGAATACCGTTTTTATCCTAGGAGAACCGCCCATTTGTATGGGAAATTGGTTTGGCGTATGCGCGTCCCGAACTTTGAGTGGTCTTTTCCACCCCGGACTATGATTAAGGAACGGTGTTGTTTTTCACTCATGTATAGGTGTGCTTGAGACAAGTTGATAATGGGTGAGGTTTTTCAAGGATTATTTTAAGTGACTGTACCTTGTCTTAAATTTAAAGATGTTTGTTTGTTAAAGAATGTTTTCCAATGCTATTTTCAGTACTTATTTTAACAAATCGCTATGATGGGAGGTTAAAATGAACTATTTTTTAATGGTTAAGAGATAGTGGTAGTAATTAGAAAACAAAGAAGCATGTGTGAGTGTAGGGTGGTAAGTGGGGATCGACTAAGGTTGTCGATCATGGATGGATGGGCCCGATTAGTCGGGTAACTATTGTTATGGAATTGATATTTATCCATTTATTGCAACTGACAGGTGGCAAAAGCATCAGTAGATAATGGATTATGCATAAGGATATTATATTTTATGTATATTTGATTATTTAAGTTCTCTTTATGAGCTTTGGCCATTTATGTCCGACCGGCCAGTTTGTACTCATTTTTTAGCATTCAAGAAATCTATAAATAAGTACGTGCAAGAGGGAAATGCCCATTCTTGCACGGGGGGAGATTGCACCTAGTGCCTATGTACTTCTTCTCTTCTCTCTCACCGTGCCGGCGTAGCACTCCGCTCTAGTAGGTACGTCTGTGCGTGCTCTCTCAATCTATCTCGCTTTCTGTCTCCCTCTTTTTCGCGTGCAATCTTGATTATGTGCTATACAATTCGTCAGGTATGTAGATTTGTTGGTTTTATGGTTGCAACGTGTTATTTTTCTATTTTGCAAGGAACTCCACGCCTCCGGTTGTAGCAATGGTATCAGAGCCAAGGCTACGTTTTTGGATTTTCTGCAATCATGATTATGGATATTGTCATGACCAACGATAAGTCATGCTTACCTGCCATTTAATTCTTCTTGTTTAAAAAAATTACATGTATGTGATTAATTACTATTTATCTGTCAAGTTCACATGTGTGTTTGGATTATTTTGGAATCATAGAATTATCATGGTGCTCTGAATTGGAGTGTAGTGATAGATTATAGTAGCAATTTACTTAGAGAGAAAGAGTTAGACTATTGTATTGCCTGCAATAGTTAGATCTAGGACACTAAAAAGAATAAGAATAACAAGACCAAAATCATCTTCGGAAGCGACCTCAAGAGAGTAGAAGAAGAGTTATGTGATAGGAAAACAAATTCTGAGAGATCTTAAAGATCTATCCGAAGCGGCTTTCATCTTGTAAGAGGCTAGACTCCAAATCTTCTACACTAGGGTGATGCATGAGGCGAAGAGTAGAGAGAAGCTTTTCTTGTATATCTCTGTGAGGAGCCCTCCCAAATATATTCGACTTGCGACTTCTCCTTCGAGGATGCTCCATCGCAACTGATGGGTGCGGGAAAGCACCCTAATACAAAGAGTTTATATATGCACAACAAAAATAAATAAATAAAAGGTGACCCTTGGCTATTGTCGTCAGGCAGTTGAGCAAGAGTGGCATCATCGTAAATTCATTGCACTCGACGACAACCAACTTTGTTGCGGCATCATCGGCCGAGTTGCCGGAGTAGCAAGTTGAAATGGGCATGAGACAGGGGCAGCTGTTGTGACCTCAAAAAAATGGCGGCGCCATGCAATACGTAACCACCTACCTAAGAGCTTCACACTCCAACGTATCAGCCACACACACACACAACTCTCTCTCTCTCTCTCTCTCTCTCTCTCTCTCTCTCTCTCTCTCTCTCTCTCTCTCTCTCTCTCTCTCTCTCTCTCTCTCTCTCTCTCTCTCTCTCTCTCTCTCTCTCTCTCTCTCTCTCTCTCTCTCTCTCTCTCTCTCTCTCTCTCTCGCGTTTGCATGCAGCCATCCATCTCCCCCCTCTCATCTTCAACCACCCCACCCCACTTCTCACCCCGTCGACTGCTGATTTGATCCGGCTCCACCTACTCCAAGTCGCAATCCAGAAAACTCGCTCTCTCTCACTCTCCCCCTCTCACTTAGCAAATGACTCCAGCTCTGCGGCCGCCAAACCAACCTGCATGCAAGCTAACCATTCTCTGCTACTCTTGCATAACCATTCTCTGCTACTGTAGTGGTCGAAGTACTGGTGCCCACTCACTCTATCTCTCTTTTTCTTCAGTCGTCGCCCCACACTCCCTACCTCACTCCCGATGCCATGCGCACTTTCAAAGGAGCAGCCCTCACCATTTTGCAATTAGCCTACTAGCCGCCATTGCATGCAGCAGAAAGGCTCGCCACTCTCCCTCAACCTATCCTATGGCCAAGCCGGATATCAGGTATGGGGCAAAGCACAGTGACCACCCCTTGGCAATTCTCTAGCCAATGGAAACTACTGAACTACGCACCTGGAGCATGCAGCCACAACCTCTCACCCTCCCCCTCGTCTACTACGTGCCCTAACACCATAGTTCTTCAACACCAAAAGCACGACAAGAGGGACATAGCCTCCTAGACCTTGCCAGTTTTTCCCATGGTATCAAAGACAGCTATAGGCCTTCATGTCAAGGGCAACTCCTTGCTCTTGTACAGCTGCGTATAATTCAAGTGCTACCCGAATATCTAAGAGTAGAACGAGCAATGCAAAAAGACAGGACATGAGGGACAAGGTTTGCTTTCATCTTGTCATATATGTTCATGACCTCATCATATAGTTTCTCTTTGTAGGAGGCTAGCATGAGACCATTGACAGCAGTAGTAGAATCCTCATCTCTAGTACCCTTGACCATTCTCTTGAATCATCTCTCCACGAGATCAAACCTGCGGGCCTTGGTAAGCTCTTTCATGACCTTGACAAAGGTAGCACTATGAAGAGTTAACCCTGTTGCACAACCTCATCGTACAACTCCTCAGTCGCGTGCCATTTTTGAGCACTGATGAAGTTTCGGACAACTGCAAAGAAGACGTCATCATTCAAAATGAAGCCCAAGTGAGCTTTGATCCATGTGTAGAGGGCATATCTTGGTATTGAATTAGATCATTAAGGATTGTATCAATATGGACTCCTAGGCTTTTTAAAGACAAGTAATTTAACATTTCATTTCATTTTGCTCTCTTTCTTTCCCCTCCCAGTACCCCTACCTATAGAGGTGGACATTAACGATGTTCTTCAGTGGCTGCTACAACATTTTATTTGACATACGCCCGTTGCCAAGCATTCTCATGCATTGACGATGATGATACTGATTTTCATCATGATATTAGGCTCTAGGCTTTATACTTTCAATTGTAATTCATTTTGTTTTAATTTTTACTTTTGTTTGTACCCAGGCATCGAAATAGATACACAAGGATTGTATCAGTTGTTCTCACACTTAATTTTTACATTTTTAAGACGGTTAATATAACATTTCATTTCTTCTCTCTCTCTTCCCCGTCCCACTACGACTACACGATGCCGGGCATCCTCGCACATTCACGACGATGCGGCTGCATTTCATCCGATGATTTTAGACTTTTAGTTTTAGTCTTTCATTGTATTTCATTTTATTTTTGTACCAGGTATTGGATTAGATCCACAAGGATTTTCTCAATTTATTTTCGTAGGTAATTTTGGCATTTTAAAGACGGTTACTATAACATTTCATTTCATTTCACTTTCTTCACAAAACCCCATCACCCCCCTATTGTTATGTTTTGGTAATTGACGTCAATCATGTTATATTTTTGACAATTAAGCAATGTATAATAATCCACAAGTTGCATTTAATTTATTTATTTTTATTTATTTTTCAAAGATACATTAGAGAACACACATCTACCTGGTACCTAAAAAACACAAAAGGCATGGCTCATATATAATTTGGACATCAGTGTCCTACCCTAACCGGCCTCAGAATTGTAGCTTCTCCCAAGCAACTTTGCTCATTCTAGTTGAACATGGTCACTGAGTTGAAAGCAGTTTTTCGATGGAACGTTCAACCAAAGTTAAGTACTTCAAAACTGTCTGAGCACAAGTTATCTTGCAACTACTCATACGCTTGATAAGCTCTTGCTATTGGTATTAAAATGTTCATAATTGTGTTCTACGTTTATTTATCATTCTTTTCAAATGAATCTTCCTAAATTCTAATTACACAAACTCTTTGTGCATTATAATTCCACTTTTAATGCCAACGGTAAGCAGATATATCACACATTCATGTCCACTTCTCACTGTTAACATGGCATGTCCCTTGTATGTCTATCACTATCATTGTTCCCATTTTGTACAAATTCTCTCTCGAATTATCAGTTTAAAAATCGATAGACTCCAAATATTCCCGCTTTTGGCCACGTAAATTCAGTGTATGATTAGATTATTGTTGAATTTAACACAAAGTTGTTTTTAGTTCTCTGTTTTTTAGAAAAGTTTTGCAGATAAATCTAAGTACAATGTTCTCATATCAAACCCTAGGTATGACATTTCTTAATGCATTTTGATCATACCCCTCTTGAAATAGCATTTCAATTATTCTTGATAAATACGATCTATTTATGACCTCAAAGTAACATTATCTAATTCACCACAAGTACCTATCCCATCTCTTCTCTTCTCTTAGCCCCTCAAAATTCCACCATTCTTCACCACATCTCCTTCTGTGCAAATCCTCTAGTTTAATAGTGGTTTGATAAATTAAATTTGATTTCTTTTACATGAGTCTTTTTTCTATTCTCACACCCCTATAAATACCCAAGCACCTTTGTAACAGACATTAAATTTTTATTTTTTCCAGATGCTTTAAGACAACATAACTTCCTTACTTGTTTACATTATGTTGCAACATCCATTGTTTCTAATGTCATGACGTCTACTTTCTTTGATTAAACTCTTACTGAGATGACTTGCATACCACTACTTACATTATCTCACTTGGTGTGCGATGATCGCTCACATTTGGTGCATGCTTCCACATTCCAGTCTATTCCAATTTCATATCAAACAGGTCATTTATTTTTCACTTTTTATGCCTAGCCTAGTCCATTGGTCACAGACACACAGATTTGCCGATTTAGGGGTGTGTAGATACTCATCTTGGTGCAGATCCGCCGAGAAAGATATGGCATGGAAGCCCACGTGTGCGCGGAGAGAGACCACTTTCCAACCGACACTAACTTCCTCACCCTTCCCTTTTCTTTAAGAGCTTAATGAGCCCATTTTTTTATTTTATCTCAGCTGGTATCCCCTACTGAGCTTTGGCCATTTATGTCTGGCCAGCCAGTTTGTACTCATTTTTGAGCATTCAAAAAATCTATAAATAAATACGTGCAAGAGGGAAATGCTCATTCTTGCACGGGGGGGGATTGCACCCAGTGCCTGTGTACTTCTTCTCTTCTCTCTCACCGTGTCAACGCAGCACTCCACTCTAGGAGGTGCGCCTGCACGTGCTCTCTCAATCTATCTCGCTTTTTGTCTCCCTCTTTTTTGCGTGCAATCTTGATTATGTGCTATATGATTCGTCAGGTTTGCAGATTTGTCGGTTTTATGGTTGCAACATGTTATTTTGCTATTTTGCAGGGAACTCCACGCCTCCGTTTGTAGCAACTATTCATCCCCATGCACTAATATTAGAAAACTTCTTCAGTGGAAGAGGAGTCCACCACGGTTGTGCCCTCACTCACTATATAACATATACCTCCTACCATGTCAAAAGTCGAAGGTCATTGGCCTGAAGAACTTTGGGATGTAGTTAAGAAGGCTAGAGATGACAGTCATTGAGAGGGAGAATCAGCACCTATTGAGAAGTTGACCTCAACAAAGGCAGGATGGACTTTGAGATGCAATCCATGTATGGTGACCAAGGAACGGAGAGATAAGAGGATAGTAGTGAAGAAAACCTTAAAGAGATGCCTTCCTACTTAGGCCCTTATGAGGAAAGATCTGATATTATGGTTTTTCCATCTCAAAGATGAACTCATAAACCAGTCACGGAGTCTCAAGGATTGCAATAATTTATGTCAACATTGGTGACATGCACAGTGACAACAATTGAGCTATTAAAAGTCAGACCTCAAATGTGGAGAGATGACAGTAGATGTCTTAGGAAAATGGGAATAAAAACTCTTATTGAGATAATAGGTCAAGAAGCGGAGGATTTGAACAAACTCAAAAAGAGGGGAAGCCAGTTCCTATAAACAAAGTTGGTGATTATTGAAAAGGTGAAGAGGTGAACACCACATTGCCCATAGAGCATCAAGGAATAGAAATCATGGCAATTTTGGATAGTGGTGCAAGAGTAGCCATTTCCATTAAAGTAATTTGGAGAAATGGGGAAACATGCCCTTAGAAGAATACGAATGAAATTATAGCTAGCCGGTGGCTACATTTCAAAGCCTTTTGGTATATTGGAACAGGTGATCGTGATGACTTCTTGTGGAATTGAGTATGAACATACAGTAGTAGATTTTGGTATTGAGAATAACTATGATGTTATTCTAGGAAGACCATTCATGTGCCAATTGAAAATGGTTTTAGGCTCGGGCTATGACTATACCTACTTGCACCACATGGAAACCACCACTTGCATCAATTTAAGAGATCATGGCTACAGAGACGTACGGAGGACTCCTGTAGAAGATCCTGTAGAGTCTGAAGTACCTACGTGGTTGAGCTCTATGAGTGTGTGGAGCTTTGTTTTGTAACAGTCTCGCAAAAGAGGAGAGTAAAGAGCATAGGACATTTGAAGGTCCCAACTATGTACCTGAACCTTTTCTAGAACAAGAATGGATCCCCTAGAGTGGACTCAAATTTTGGCCACCTTAGATGTGTGTGTTAATGAGATCACCCCTATGAAGTTTTGTGATGAGGATGTCTATGACATAACTCCCTCTTTTATGATAAAGCTTTTGAAAAAAACTAATGAAAACTGTGAGTATGAAATCAAAATTGGTGAGACAAAAAACTTCATGAACCATGATGCGAAAACACAAACGGAGGAATCAAAGCAACCACGAGAATATGTCATCATCGACATACCTAAAGATTCAACAACAATTGTTTCAAAGAAGCCGATTCCACAAAAAGCACCATTGAAAGCAGGTAAAGAACCAAGTTCTACATCACAATTTTCAACAAACTCAAGATCAAGAGAAGGACAAGGATACGACAAAAGACTAATTGTCTTCTATGGGAATCAAATTCAACATATGTGGAGAAACAGGATTCAAAATCACATGTTCAGCTATGATCAATCCTTATGCGATAAAGAATCTACTGACTTATGGCACATGGGTAATGATGGGAAAACCACTAATCAAAGATCTAGAAGAAACAATGTACAAAAGCTCAAAAATGCCAATGCTTAGCTTTGATATGGCAGAAGTTGTACTCAAGTTGGGTATCGGGGAGTTCAAAGACACTTTTTACATAATTGAATCTCATCACATCAAGGAGAGTCTGTTTGTGACAAAAATTTGGATAGATATCTTTTTCCAACAGGGAAAAGCTTCAATAAAAACAAAAGGGGAAAGCTTCAATAAAAACAACACCAATAGTCCCAAAGGCATCTCAAGCCCATGCAGAAAAGAAACAGCCAGCCAAATTAGAAAAAGGTAAAGCTAAGGAAAACACCGAATCATATGAACCTTACAAGTCGACTTTACCTTCAACGAGTCTCCATCAAACTTCTTATGGTCTCTACATCAAAAGCCAAAATCAAGGAAGCCAAAGCAAAAAAATTATCAACCAAAGCTTACATCACATCAAAGCCTCCAAAAGAAGCCAAAAAGATTCAACCAAGTGTTAGTATCCAAAGAACACATCAAAGTCAAAGATCCAGTTTGTATACATCAATCACAAAGTCCACCTCAACAACCAAAGGTGGCAGGGTGGGTAGCATCCAACGAGTCAATCAATGCTCGAGGCTACTTTCAATGAAATACTAATGTTTGGGCCAAAAAGCCTAAAGTAATAGTGTTGAGAGGCACATGTTAGAAACTGACTCTGAATAGCTAAGTCGGATTTTGACTTATCGGATATTTACTGAGCTGTATTTTGCTAAGTCGGATGTAACTGTCTTTCAGTTGCAGTCTGCTGAATGTCTTGTGACTGGGTAGTTAAGTCGGATTTATCTATATAAGTGGGGAATGTATCTGCGCAAGGGGTATCCGTTCTCTGATATGAATGTGATGATGATGGTGCAGTGCAGCAACTATTCAGTGTATTGTCTCTGCTTACTGTGATATTTTTGAGTAGTCATGTTTACTGTGTCTGAATTGTTGTTAATGAAGTATGGTGGAGTAGATGGTTATTCTTGCTGTGTATGATGTTCATGTGTTGACCAAACCCACAACAAATTTGGCGATCCGTTGGGTTAACGTTTATTTTCAAGTAATGATGCATGTCAGAGGGAGACAGGAGAGTAGGAAGAGTGTATTACACAAGGGCTCAAGCACAGGCTGGAAACATTGATCCATTTAACTATGATCATGACAATCAGCAATCACCCGATGCTCAGGGGCAGCAACCTGTAGACCAAGGAGGGGTAGGATCAGGAGCAGCAGGAGAAGAGAGAGTGAGGCAATTTATTGGAGCTTTATTCCTAGCAAGAAGAACCACCAGGAGAAGGATCCAGTTTGACCCACTTCAGGGGGCTACCAGGCAAAGACCTAGGAGACCACCACAACCCATTCCAATGGCTCAACCACCACCCAACCCAAAGGTCAAGGCAGCCAAGTTTAGAGCAGGGAGTAAGGAAGATGCTGACTGTCATGTGGCACAGTTTGAAACTAAGTGGCAGGCAAGTGGCTATCAGGTGATGTATGTTGATGGAGTAAAGATGGAACAGTTTGCTACCACATTGGAAGGAAAGGCCATGAGTTGGTTCAGCCAATATGGCATTGCACATTTTGCTACTTATAATGCTTTGAAGCAGGCATTTCTGCAGAGATTTAGAAAGGAGAAGACTCCGACTGATGTCCTGAGAAAACTCAGAGACATTAAGCAAAATAAGATGCTGGTTGAAGACTATGCACAGAAGTTTAGAATTTTAGTAGAAAGATTGCAGGGGAATGAAAGACCCACTAATGAAATGTTAGCAGGTTATTTTTTGAAAGGATTGAGAAGCAGCTTAAAGGGAGCAATAGCTAGCATTGATATTGCTGGAGGTCTGGATGACCTTGTTACTGCTGCTGCAAGGGTGGAGAAGAGACTTGGCATGACCAAAGCAAAACGAAAAGAAGATAGTGACTCAGATTCAGAAGAAGCATTTGAAGACACAGATTCCAGTGGGAACTCAGATTCAGACTCACCATCAGACACTGATGAGGAAACAGAAAAAAGAAAGAAGAAACAGAGCAGTAAGAAGAAGAAAGTCAAGCAAAAGCAGAGTATTGAGCAAGATTTGGTAGGCAAACTTAAAAAGTTTGGTTATTCTGTTGTAGCACCTAAAGAAAAAGTGTATTGTCACATTTGTGAAAGGGATGGACATAGTACTGCTAGCTGTTGGTATAATCCAAAGAATAGAGGGCAGACATCACCTAACATAGGAAGAGGAAGACCAGAAATTGGAGCAAATCAAGCAGTACCATTTAGGGGAAGACCACCATTTCAGAGGACAAGACCTCCTAGACCTCCTTGGAGAGAGCAGGAGAACAATAATAATAGGAGACCCTGTGTGTACTGTGGTGCACCAGATCACTGGGTAGGTCCCAATTGTGCTTTATGGGTGAAGCATAGGGAAGAAAGGGGAACGCCCATTGTGAGATATAATCAGCCCAATCAACCTGAAAATCAGCAACAGCAGCAACAGCAGCAGCAGCAAAATCAGCCAGCAGCTCAGGCAAATGTAATCTTGTTTGATGTGCTTTCTCAGGATAAGCAGATGCAAGATACTGACCAAGAACAGGAGCAGCAAGGGAATGAAGAGGAACATCAATGGGCTTGTGACTGCAACCAATGTGTGCAGGAGGATCATGTTGAAGTTCTAGCAGTGACTAGGTCTAAAGATAAAGCACCTTTGGATTGGAAGGAGCAAAAAGGGGTAAGAGACCAGGTTACAAAAAGGATTGCCAAACACCAGGTAAAGCAGGTGGATATTGAGGATGACCCAAAAGAAAAGGAAGATCAGAATAAAGGGAGTAAGGAGGTGGAAAATAAACAGGATAAGGATTGGTTTGAAATACTTATTAGCTCACCTCTTCAATTATCTTTGGATCAGTTGTTGCAACTGGTTCCAGCCTTCAAAGACAGATTGTTCAGAAAGCTGCAGAACCTGAATGGACTTGGCACAATGGACAGGCAGTTTTCTCCAGCAGTAGCAAATAGAATCCAGCAGGTGTGGACTTTGTGGTACCAGTTATTAAAGTACACTTTCTTGGAGAAAATTTTGATGATGTGTTATTGGATGGAGGCTCTGGGGTGAATATTTTACCAGAGGCAGTGTACAAAAGAATGGAGTTGGGAGCTATGGCTCCAGCACCTTTTCAGGTGAAAATGGCAGACCAATCTAGGGTACAACCTTTGGGAATTCTCAAAGCACAAGAAATTCAGGTGTCAGGATTATCCTTTTTTGTTAATTTTGTGGTACTCAGAATGTCAGACTCAGCAGCTGCATATGAAATGCTATTAGGAAGGCCTTGGTTCAGATTGGCTAAAGTAAGACAGGACTGGGGAGAAAATGTTGTCATATTGAAAAAAGGGAAAAAGAAAGTAACCATACCTATGAGGGGAAGGAAGATGGTTCCATTAAGTGAGAAACCACTGTTTGCTCAGACTATTAATTTTGCTGATGAGGTCACAGATGACCAAGAGGAAGAGTTCTTGAAGGCCAATCCAACTGTTGTACCTGTGTTTGAAGTAGATGTGGAAAGCATGTTACAGCAAGGTAAGGAACAGGATGAGCCAGATACAGGTTTAGCACCAGGACAGACAGTGCAGGGTAAGGAACTGTTACAGTTGGTGGACCAGAAATATGCTATGTCTGATAAGGAACAGATTCAGCAGGAAGAAAAGGAGGCCAGGGATATGGCTGAGAAAATTTATGAAAAGAAGTTTGGGGCATCAAGCAGGGTAGAAAAGGAGGAGCTTCAGGAGCTAAATTTCGGAACAGAGGCAGAACCAAGAATGGTCAGAGTGAGTGCACACATTCAAGGGGAATTTCTGGCACAGCTGTTGCAATTATTGGTTGATTATAAGGATGTGTTTGCTTGGGATTATTCTCAGGTGAGAGGCATTGACCCAGCACTACATCAGCATAGGATTAATTTGAAAGAGGGTGCAAAACCAATTGTGCAGCAAAGATATAGAATGAATCCTAACTTTGCCAAACAGGTGAAGGAGGAGCTTGATAAGCTCCTGGCAGTAGGGTTCATTAAACCTATACATGAAGTATCATGGTTGTCTCCTATACTGGTTGTGCCAAAGAAAAATGGAGCTTTAAGAGTATGTGTGGATTATAGAAAATTGAATGCAGCAACCATTACTGATCCCTTTCCTATGCCATTTTGTGATGCTGTGTTGGATGCAGTAGCTGGTCATGAAATGTACAGCTTTTTGGATGGTTTTTCTGGTTATAATCAGATTAGTGTTGCTGAGTCGGATCAGCATAAAACAGCTTTTATAACTGAATGGGGAGCCTTTGCATACACAGTGATGAGTTTTGGGTTAACCAATGGACCACCTTCATTTAATTTTGTTGCTCATAAGGTGTTTGAACCTTACTTACAGGACTTTATGAGAGTCTTTGTGGATGATTTCTCAGTGTTTGGAAAGAAGGATAAACATCTGCTACATCTGAAGCTCTGTTTTGAAAGATGCAGACAATTCAAGATGGCTCTGAATCCTTATAAAAGTGTAATTGCTGTGAGGAGTGGAATACTTTTAGGACATGTGGTGTCAGAAGCAGGAATGGCTATAGATGTCAAGAAAATAGAAGCCATTCAAGCAGCACCAGTTCCTACCAATGTTAAAGAGTTAATGAGGTTTGTTGGACAGACAAAGTGGCACTCCAGATATTTGAGGTATTTGTCTAATGTATGCTTGCCATTAACTCAATTAACAAAGAAGGATGTGGCATTTGTATGGGATGAACCTCAGCAGAAATCATTTCAGATGTTGAAGAAAATGATATCAGTAGCACCAATTTTGCAGCCACCTTATTGGTCATTGCCTTTTCATGTGTTTGTTGATGCGTCGGATATAGCAATAGGAGCTGTACTGATGCAGGAGAAGGAGAAGGGATGGTTCAGACCTGTGTACTATGCAAGCAGGGTTCTCACAGGTGCAGAAAGAAACTATCCTGTGACAGAAAGAGAAGCTTTAGGGATGGTATATGCATTGAATAAGTTCAGGCATTACTTGTTGGGGAACAAGATAGTTTTTCATGTTGATCATCAGGCTTTGTTGTATTTGATCAAGAAGCCGCTTCTTACTGGAAGGCTTGCAAGATGGATGTTGTTGTTGCAGGAGTTTGACTTTCAGATTGAGCATACTCCTGGGAAGGAGCATGTAATTGCAGATTATCTAAGCAGGATTGAAACAGGTGAAGCACCTACTGGGGTAGATGATGCACTTCCTGATGCTCAGCTGTTTGATGTGCAGACTACTGTGACTGAGTCTTGGTATGATCAATTGCTGATGTTTTTGACTGATGGAACTATACCAAGGGAGTTCAATGCTGATCAGAGAAGAAAATTTGCACTGAAAACCAAACCCTATTTAGTTATTGCAGGGGCACTATATAAGAAAGGCATTGATCAAGTGATAAGAAGATGTGTGCCAGAATTTGAGCAAAGTGCAGTCTTGCAGGAAGCACATTCAGGCACAGCAGGAGGGAATTTCTCGGGAGATATTACAGGGAAGAAGATTTTGCAGGCTGGATTATGGTGGCCCACAGTTTTAAAGGATGCACATGATTATGCCAAAAGATGTGTAATTTGTCAGAAAACAGGTCAACCTGATTCAAACAGGGATAGGATGGGGGATCATCCTATTTTGCCTTTGGAACCTTTTCAAAAGTGGGGTTTGGACTTTGTAGGACCTGTCAAACCAACTTCCAAGAGGGGATGCAGATACATTTTAGTGGCTACAGATTATTGCACTAAGTGGGTAGAAGCAGTAGCATTGAAGGATAATAAAGCTTCAAGTGTGGCCAGATTTCTTTATCATAACATTATGACCAGGTTTGGGTGTCCAGTGGAGCTGGTAAGTGACAGAGGAACTCATTTTCTGAATGAATTAATTTCAGAGCTAACAAGGACACATATGATTATGCACAAGAAGTCTACAGCATATCATCCACAGGCTAATGGTCAGGCTGAGAGCTCCAACAAAACACTGGTAAGGATTTTGAAAAAGATTGTGACAGAGAATCAGAAGGATTGGGATGATAAGTTGGATTCTGCCTTATGGTCCTTTAGAACAGCTTTCAAAGTCACTACTGGTATGACACCATTCAAGCTGGTGTATGGGCTGGAAGCTGTGGTGCCTATGGAGTTTGTGGTACCAAGTTTAAGAGTCTCAGCAGAGAAGCAGTCTCCAAAGTTGTCAGTACTACACAGGAACAAATATCTGATGCAGCTGGAGGAGGATAGGTTGGTAAGCTCTTACATTACTGAAGTCATACAAAGAAGAAGACAAGCATGGGTGACCAAGAATGTGAAGTTCAAGATCTTTCAGGTTGGAGATTGGGTTATGTTGTACAACTCTAAGCTGGGACCACATCCTGGTAAATTGTCATTGAGATATCAGGGACCATATCAGATTGTGCAAGATAAAGGACAAGGGACATTCATCATAGCTGATGTGTTTGGTACAAGAGTGGAAAAGGCAGTTAATGGTTTCAGGCTGAAGAAATTTCAGGGAAAGCCACCTCATTTGGACTGGCCAAGTGTAGCCTGTATGACTGTAATACCCCTACAGCCAGGAGATTCAGAATCAGCAAAAGGAAAAGGAAAAATGCTGGCTTGCATGGATTTGAGGAGGTCTTTTCATAGTATCCCATATAATTCACGGGTTGGAGGAAGTAGGCAGTTCCAAAGTGCACATCCGATTCAACATTGTAGATGTTGGAAGAGTACCTGTGTCGGAACTAACCAAGTCGGAATTTTTAATAAGAAATTATTAGGCCGGATTAATAACTTCGGGGAGTGTGCTGAAAAGAAGTTTCGTAGCACTTCAAGGATACTGGGTGGAGATATGTGTGCATGGTGCAGCGAGTATAATCATACATGCAACAAAAGTTCAGTACACATGCAGCAGCGCGGAGCATTCGGGTTTTCGCTTGAAGAAGCTTTATTCAGTCCTGCCATGCCGAAAGCAAAGCAATTGATGGCCATGCAACCACAGCCTGATGAGGAGCAGACCGAAGGTTCGGGGCGACGTTTGAGAAGCAAAGCTTTGCCTATGCGGCTTGACGTTAGCAGTGCAGACGAAAACAGTGACTTTGCAGAAGAGGAAACGCCAACGCCGACTCCTGTGTCAGAAGGTAAGGTGATGCAAGCATTAATGGACCCTTTTATGGATTTCAAAGTTGACATAGATTGTCAGGCAGAGCGCAACGCCATATGGTTGCAGCAGGTAGGATTGTATGAGTTTGCCATTCTGCCTTGGGAAGAATGTAGAAACAATGTATATGCAAAGTCTCAGTTGGAAATACTTAGGAAGACTAAGGGGAGAGTGTCACCGCATGTGGTACTCAATGTGGAGTTGGTGTCTGAGGTGTTCAAGCTGCCTTTGCATCCTAATACACCTATTCCAAAGTGTTCAGAGGAAGCACTGAAAAAGGAGTTTGGTCCAAGAGAAGGAGGCAGGCAGTATTACATGTTAAAGAATGTGGCATATGCTAGGAGAGAGCAGCTTAAGTGGTACTTGGAGAGGCTATGCTTTATTGTGAAGTTTGATTATATGTCAAAAGAAAACTTTGCACCATTAAGCTATGCAGAGCAAGGAGGAGAAGTGAGCTGGGCTCACTGGGTGTATGAAAAGTTGGCAGCAGAGATTCATTCTTCAGACAAGAGGAAGACACAGGCAAATAGTAGGTTATGTGGTTACTTGTCAGCATTGTTTTTTTTTGCACAGAGAGTACAGAATGGTGAAGCAAGGTGGCCTGTGAAAGCAGAAAAACTGGTGCAGGAGAAGCAGCAGCCAGTTCAGATTGAGCATCCCATCATGGTGCATTCTTAAAAGACAGGATTTGTGAAGTTTAATGCTAAGCATATGGAGGCTTATGAGGATTTGGTGAAAGCCAAATATACTCCAGGAGAGGCCTTTGAAGAAATCACAGCAAAAATGCAGTTTGCAGAATTTGGCACCATGGATGTTGATTCACCAATGCAGGTAAAAGCAGAGGAAACACCAATAAAGCTTGGTAAGGCTTTCACATTATCCAACAAGAGGAAGAAGTCTGAACCAGTCAGCAGAGTGTTTTCCAGATTAGACTTTAGTGCTGAGGAAGTCTCTGGAGTATCAGTAGATACTGGGATATTGGACAGTGATAAAGTAGTTCAGATGCTGCAGCAGGTGCAAGAATTTGTGAGGCAGCAGAATAATATGCTGAAGGTTCAGAGTATGCAAGCTGAAAGGAATACAGAAAAATTGATGGAGTTTAAAGGACAGGTGTCACAGGTGAAAGAGTTTGAAGAGCAGATAGCTATGATGAAAGTAAAGTATGAGCAGGATATGGAGGAAACAGTGGGGAAACAGAAGATGGAGTTAGCAAAAGTGAAGAGATCATTGGGGGAGTTTAAGCAATGGACTGAGAAAGTGGAGGCAGCGGTTGCTTTGGAATTGGAAGACATGGCAAAGAGGAATGTAGAGTTACAGGTCACTGTGGAGATGCAGAGGTTGAGATTGGAACCTTTGCAGATACTAGAGCAACAGATGTTGGCACAGGAGGAAATTAGCTTGAGTGCAGTATTAATGAAAGAAGGAGAAGTGTCTATTCTCAAGCAGCAGTTAGCTTTGGTTGCACAGGAGATGTGGCAAAAGACCAAGGAAAGAATGAGATTTGTCATTAAGTATCCATATGAGGTGCTAAAGGCAGGGTTAGTGCATGAGGTAGAAGCACAATTGTTGAAGGAAGTGGAGGAATTGCAAAAGGAGAGAGACTGTTTGAAGCAGCAGGTTCAGCAGATGGAAGAGAATAAGAGACAGCAGCTTGCAGAGTCAGAAAAGAAAGAGGAGAATTTTACTAATAGTTTTTTGATGCAGGATGTAGCTGAGGAGAAAGTGGCAGAAGAGCAGATTGATATTGTGATTGCAGATAGAGCACAACAGGTGGAAATGGGAAAAGCTGATGCAGCAGAGTCAGATGCAGTAAAGGAAGCAGAGCTGGTGGATCATAAAGTGAATGCTGAGGACCAGAGTAAGGAAGAAGCTGTGCAGCAGAGGGTGGATTCCTGATCAAGGGATATGTGAATCCGGGTCAGATTTCTGTGAAATCTACCACCAGGGCGTGCCATGTGTTGAGAGGCACATGTTAGAAACTGACTCTGAATAGCTAAGTCGGATTTTGACTTATCGGATATTTACTGAGCTGTATTTTGCTAAGTCGGATGTAACTGTCTTTCAGTTGCAGTCTGCTGAATGTCTTGTGACTGGGTAGTTAAGTCGGATTTATCTATATAAGTGGGGAATGTATCTGCGCAAGGGGTATCTGTTCTCTGATATGAATGTGATGATGATGGTGCAGTGCAGCAACTATTCAGTGTATTGTCTCTGCTTACTCTGATATTTTTGAGTAGTCATGTTTACTGTGTCTGAATTGTTGTTAATGAAGTATGGTGGAGTAGATGGTTATTCTTGCTGTGTATGATGTTCATGTGTTGACCAAACCCACAACAAATAGCTTGGACCTACTCACCTCAAGCAAGAAGTTCTACAAAGAACAATCCAAGCTATCAATGGAAGGCCAACACCTCAAGCAGGAGGAAGAACAACCGCAAAGGGCAACATAAATGACCTTCATGAAAACAATCGATTCAACAAGTATGGGTACCAAAGTCAAACTTCTACCAATCTACCCAGCAAAGACACGTAAAGCAACGGATGATTCCGGTCAAGATACTCAAAGAACAAGGATTTTAAGAAGTTAAATCTCAAACATGGCTGCCAAAAATAGTATCTCAACATGAAACAACAAAGATCAGACATGTCGCACAAGGATCCACCCCGAGGTAAGAAATCACAACCAGGAGCCACTTGAAATCAATCATAGCCAAAGGTGATACGACCTCTAGGTTGATACCTCATATTCAACTTCAAAAACAAGTCATTTACAACAGTAACGGTCAGGTTTGGATACCAAAGCTTAGTGTTCATCCAGTCATCAAGCAAAAGGAGAAAATGCAAAAGGCAGTCACACAAAGACTAGAAACAAGCTGGTGAGTTCTAAAATTGCAATTGGAAACTCCCCACACACATCTATAATTGCTTTACATGGAAGATAAAGCATAGACTTTGGTCAGCCTATAATAAATAGAACAAGAGGAGCAAAACTATGCCAACCTATTGGACAAACTGTTGGCATCCAAAGACCAACAAATTGAAAGAGGCCTCAATCTCAAGAACGTATGAAATTGGGTTTTCGGTCTTCAACAGGTATGTCCAAGTTTCCATTAAAAATACATGGCATAAGAGTCAAATTTGGGCAGCTAAGCCAATAAATGAGTGAGGGGTTAGTCCCAAAGCTTCAGTAATATTTTATGTGGTCTAAGAGTCTTAGCTATTCTAGGTACTGCTCAAGCTAGAAGAGTTTATCATATTTATGTTGTGTCACTCATGTTGGTATTAGAGTCGAAGTCTATGTATTTTATGTCTAGCAAAGGTGAAGGAGGGAGTCAAAAAGACACTGACGCACTAAGCACAGTGAGGTATGAGTGGAGAAGCTTCTACATCAAAAACCATTCTTGGAAACATGGAAGCCATTGAAACATCATTTGATGTCACAAGTGCTACACTTGTTCCTTGAAGCCCCCATCAACTCCATCTCTTACACTGCATGCTTTTGTTTAACAAATTTCTCATTTGCATATAGAGTGTACCATAATTGGCACTTGCGTTAGACACTCTTTCTTTGTTTATCCCAAGTACTCACTTTGCATGAACAGGTACTTCAAGTCCAATTGCTCAAGTCCAATAAGAGCATATACCAAAGGCACTTTTTTCCCACCGAGTTTTTTCCCTTTGGTCATCCAGGTTTTAGACCCTAATCAAAAACTACTCATCACTATCCTCTTGTATGTATTCCTTCTACATTAGCAATAAGGATATTTCTACCCACATCAATCGTCAAAAATTTAGAGAAATAGCTAGAGCAGATCTCGACCATTGTTGTTGAGAGAAACTCTTATCTTCAAGGGCAACAACAAAGTTTCATCAAACAATGGTAGGTCGAAGTATGGCGTGCAGCAACAAACAATGACAAATTCATCAAGAGAGCTACTAGCAACAATTGTATGTAGCTCACACAAGGCTTCAAAGCTGGTGAAATGTTACAAAGGACTTGCATTAAAGTAGAACCCAAGCAAGGTCCATCATAAAGTCAATCATCCACAGAAGCTTAGTTTCAACAAAGGAAGGCAACAACAACAGCTATCTTCATAGCCAAAAGTGGCCACAAGGAGGAGATTGTGCAACAAGATGTAAAGTTGCCTCGACAATCGAAGTCCAACACACACATCAAATAGCACCCATCAAATATGAATCACTCAAGGAGGGGAGGAGCGTCGTCAACAAGCCTTAGCTGAAGACAACCCTAACAACAACATTGCACATGGTCATGTTAGGGATGACATGAAGTAGGAGGGGGGAATATTGAAAGATTCCAACAATAGATTCCATTTCACGAGAAGAAGATGCTCAAGAGGTTGTTTGAGCCCTTGTAAATAGAAAGTGATTGTAATTTCCCCATCGAAAAAACCAATAGATCTTTGATCACTTTTCATTTATGCAGAATTCAGGGCTATGAGCTTCCAAGATGTGTCATAAGTTAGACAAGCTTCTAAGTTCGTCTCACTATTGGCTGTAGTTTTCATGCAAAGTCCAATCAAGTAGTTTGACATTGTAGAAGCCAACCAAGGGGTTTGGATTGCAAAGGCAACACCCAGAGTTACCAATTTCTAATGCTTGTTTTCCAGTTATTCCTTTTAGGTTTTCAAAGTACACATGACTACAGGTAAGTGAGCGTTATGTTCAACCTCCATGTATGCATATGATTTGGTTTTATTCCATTTTTGAGTATGCCTTGATTGATTTGATGCAAGTCGAATGAATAATCCTAAATGCTTTCATCCATTTTGCTCTTCAAAGACATGACAAAGTCATGTATGAGCACAGAATTTTGGGTCATACTGTACCAAATACATTTTTGTATTATGCAGTTATGGACCTATGTGTAGGGTTTTCTTTGGCACATGTTGTCGCATGGGATACAACATGGTCTAGGAACGCAAGGAGTTCAATTTAGCTAGTGTGGAGCAAGGTTAATGAGGGTCCCTCTCACTCATGTCGCAGAGTGTTTTCAGTTACCTCCACACACAAGTACATCTCGTACTTGAAGGATGTTCTTTTTTTAAACATCCTCAATTGAGACATATTTCACGTGTGGAGAATGTGAGTCTTTGGGACTGACATTGGCGTCCATTATTTCAGTTATTTGTTGCAAAAAAGTCCCACAGTGTTGGTGAAATTTGTTTTATATACCATTTTCAGCACGTTGTAGCAAGAACAATTTCAGTGGCCAGGAATTTTTGGGTACCTAGAACGACTTGTTAAGGTTACAAGTGTTGCTAAAAAACATTAACGGACATATAGCAAGGCTATGTGTTGTTAATGAAAATGTTTCATTGTTTATACCTAGAAGTGACTTATGTTTCACATTCTATTATGGCTCAAACGTTTCAACAAGGTTTATAGGTGATTGCAAACCTTTACTATCGACTGCGAGTGATTGCAGTCGATAGTAGTTAGATTCATTTTAGAACTATTTACACTCATCTTTCATGTGTGGTACGAGCATCACATTCGCCATAAGTATTGGCAAGTATTATCATGGAGATAGAGGTTCAGATCTCTTTTTGCTAAATGCATGCACATAAGCTGTTATGGGCCCTAGTGTTTAGCACACGCTGATTTGAAGGAGCATGCACATTTGTGACATAGAACTAACAATCACCAATAGAGTTCATGGCTCGATTTTGATTCTTGTGGATCTTTCAAGTTAACCAAGATGGTTATTTATAACATTGTTGATTCCTCAACCATGCTAAAAGACATTATCCATCCAAAGAGGATAGGCAGATTACAAGAGTAATCATGTGCTAAAGGATATGCAAAGCACGTACGTTAGCACCAAGCAATCCAACTACAAAGCATGTATCACTCAAGTTGGAGTTTGGTAACCATAGGGTAAAGCAAGTTTGCAACTAGGTTTAGTCTCTTCATGTGTAAGTTAGGTACTCAACCTTGAACACCAATTATGGTGGGGTTGTTTACTAATGTGATAAGATAACAAGTCAAGGACTTAAGTTTTGCTGACGAGTTACGTCAGCCAGTTGCTTTCTTGGAAAGTGAAAAGAGGTACTCTCTGGGGGTACATCTTTGTTGTGATAACTCGTTTAGCATGCTCATGTGGGTTCTAAATGGAGTTTACACACTATGTTGGTTATGGGTTGGTTACACAAGATGGTTGCAAAGGGACAATAAGGTGGAAAATCAAGATGTTAGTCTTGGTTTCATTGAACCTCCTTTCGAACCGTGTTCCGTTCAAATGAACAGCTGGATCCATGAAGGATGCCACTGTGGAAAACATTAGTGTTATTATCAAGATACACCCACTTTTGTTTTCGAGGATAAAAATGCTTCTCTAAGGGGGAGTAATATCAGGCAAAGGGCCAGGACGGAGTCATGCGGTCAAGGGGGCCCTATTATTAGCAAGGCAGGGCCTATATTGGGCATGGTCAGGTGGAGAGTTGCAGCCTCTAGTCCCCTCAGTCTCACATACTTATCAACAAAATCAAAGCAACACCCCTTCAAGGTGCAAGCATAGGTAATTGCACATGTAGAGGAGCCTTCCCTTTGCATCTAGGGCACATCATCCCAAAGCTTTTGAAAAAACCTTGAGGGGCATGTCTTGCAATCAACATGCTCCAAGAAATGATATCTTAGGGTGATTCCCTTCAAGACCCACCCAAGAAGGTCAACCATTCAAGTGTACTGATCTTTGTCTGGCTAGAAGCCCATATTGTTCCATTATGATATAAAGAAGCATCCGGTCCCCAAAAAACTAGAGTGATTGAGCACTCTAAGAAAAGTGATTGCAGTTGAAGAGGTACACAAAAAAATGCACAGCTTCCTTGGTTGGGCATATCCTCCTCTTGCAAGAAATCTCACTTCACATCTTGCTAAAACAGGCTGGACCTTCCTCGACATAGCCATGCTCGACATTTATTAGAATGTCATATTTTTCCCTAATTCCATCAAAAAGGGTATGGCCCTCAAATAGCATAGATGAGTGATTAAGCACACTAAGAAAAGTGATTTCAATTGAAGTGGTCCCCTCATGTCACATCCAACAAAAACAATGCATAGCTTCCTTAGACAACCTAAGAAAAGTGACTAAGCACTCTAATAAAAGTGATTGCAATTGAAGTGGTTCCTAATGTCAAATCCAACAAAAACAATGCAAAACTTCCTTATATTCCACTTGTCGTATCACTCTCGCCTATGACAAGACCAAGGGGCCACCATCAACACATATGTATTGCTCATTGTAAAAGAATTTTTTCCTGCAAGCCTTCTCTACATGCTATATTTAGCGAACATGACTACATCCACTACAACTCCCTACTCCAAAGATGTTCACACTATCCAGAATTTTAAGCATCCAATAATAGAACTTTTTTCTTCCTCATCATATCACTTTCTCTAAAGTCTCTTGATAATTCCCTTGTATATAAAACAAAATATTTGCTCAACTATTTATTTATTTTTTTGTAAAGTTGTCATGTTTTTTGAATTAAATTGTCATGATATCTTGTTATTGACTTCTGCTCACTTGATCCCTTCTCTATTATGTTTATTCCTCTTCACCAACTCAAATCATTAATATTTATATGATTACAATATGTGATGCTTAAAAACGATTCTAGCAGATTACCAAAATAATTATTTCTATGTGAAGGCCACTAACTAAAGAAATGTATCACAACATAGTATATCTTCCAAACTTACTTAGTCTTGCATTGATGTATATTTGTTTTCCATTCAATCACTCGACTACTATACATCTCTTCAAGCAGTTTTTGAGCACACAAAGGAAACTCATCCCATGTTACAACGAAAGAGATTTTACCTCATGACAAAGCAGATGAGATTGGCTAACTCGGCCAACAAAAAACCAGTTGCATACATCGAGTGATTCCAAAATTTTCAAGAGCGTTGCAACTTCATGAAGAAGTGTGACACAAGATATAAGGGGCTGAACCAAACAAAGGCCACACCAAACACAGATAGGATGAAAACATGTAATGTTATAAGAAAACTATCCGATACTTGTGTCTATCATAAATAAACTCTTTGTAATATCCAATTTCCCTATACATGTTGCAAACCTCATGAAGTAAGTAACGGAGGAGCTCAAGATGTGATACAAAGAGGATGAGGATCTGCTCTGCAACCTTGAAGCACAACAACTCCTTGACAGAGGGACTGAAGGAATTACACTGTATACAATGGAACATCTGTGTTGCAGATACAACATTGAATTGGATGAACTAACAAAAGCCACTCACGAATTACACTATATACAATGGAGCAGTTGTGGTACGGATACAACATTGATTTGCATGAAGTAACAAAAGCCAGTCAGAAAAACTGTGCAACTATCTTAGAGGACTTCATAACTTCAAAAAAACCATCACATGCATGATGGAACCAATCCACCTATCACAATCTAAAAGATAGCATGGCACTAAAACGAACACAAGGCAGCTAGATACGGACAACTGGTCTCACCATATGAGCTAGTTCCAATTGACCTAGGCAAGTACGGAGAAGACATACCACAAATTTAAATTAATGTCTTCTCTTAGAAGATCACTTTTATGCTAACCTAACCAATGCACATGCATTGCAGCCAAGGCACTCGTTGAGAACCGAAGACAAACATTGTTCCTCTACCCTAGAAAAAGTAGTGACACAAGAATACGTAGTCTACTGCATATGATGCAAGCAAAACAATAAGAGACATGTCAGAGTAACAAAGAACATCTATAAATGCATTAGCCGATATAAACACAATCCCTCGAAAGAATGCAAACAGGTATCCAAGCTTATAGTCCTTTTGAGGACAATTTTAAAGTTACGATTTTAGCAATTTGTAGCAATCGAGAGCAATTCTATATTAAACAATATAAAACAACAACTAGATTTTATAACATTTTTTTGGAAATCCACCATAGTTGAAAAAATATTAACTTTTGAAAAAACACAAAACGTATATGTGTAGCCTTCTAGCGTCTTCATTTTAATGTACATTTTCATCTCTTCGTTCCATATGTTTCGTTTATAATTACTTTTGATTATTATTAACTACAATGTTATATATTCATTTATGTTTGAAGAAAACTCTTAATTTATAGTTTGTAATACGCTTCTTCTCTATCCTCATCATTCAAATGACTTGTGAAATAAAAACTTCTTAAGTACTCCATTTCAATGCGTTTTATTTTCGTCTTTCAAAATGGATAAGCCGATTCCATTTTATTTGAATGAGCAACACGCAGAAGTAAAAATTGCAATGTATAAGTTGCAGCATAGCCTTAACCAGATTTGCAAGAGTAGGTGCTCAGACACTGCATACATAAATGGAGTGAGTTCAATCCATGGCATGTTCACCATGGCATCCCCATTACATTACTTGGAGCCATTAGCTCGACTCATCATCATTAACATCGTCGCATTGGCCACTTGTTCCACAAAACACCATGTATGTTGTTTCTTTAGATTGCAAACGTACTAGAACTAATTGAAACTATAGAAATAAATTACTCTAATGTGATTCCCAACTGGCACAACAATTTGTTTGATGTTATTTTCCTAACATCCAGTTGTGCACATGTGCAAAACTACTAACTATCTATCCAACATCACCCAAATGTTTTTGCATCCCTACATGCTCCATAAACACCAAACAATTTCATGTATATGTATAATTTTAATGTTGTCTCTCTCGCTTGCCAACTAGAATGATGTCCATTGATGTTAAAACCTCCATTGCCTAATAATTCAAGGTTTTTCATATTCTTTCTTGCTTTGTTCCATTCTCAAATCACCAACTTTCTTTTTACATTTTCTCTAAATAAAATGGTGGTCAAATCATGTCTAATGACTTCTACTCACTCTACTCCTGTCTTTCTCATGCGGCTAATGAAGCACTCTAGTTTAACACTAGAGTGCTCCTTAGTATATAATGCCTCACAAGCTCTACATAATGGCTTCAAAAAAATTAAAATCAACATTGCATAACTACGAGTAAATCAATGATAACGATTTGGGCGGTTGTCCCTCCATGTGTCAGAGTTGGTGAGGGCCACATAGATAGTCTTCTACTCCTCTTCACTCTCCCCTTTTCACTAGCCTCTTGCCTGCAAGTTTCTCAACCAATTTTCTTTGCCCTTCTTGCCTTTCCTTCATAACAACTTGCCACTTGTTTTAAGAGAACCTCAACGAAAGAACATGCAATAGTAGCAAATCCCACTATATAATCTGATGTTTTTGCATGTTGTACATTGCCTCTGGACTCCAAGTCTAGTCATCACATATGTAGCTAGCCTCCCACTAGCACTTTTTGTATGGCTTCATGCTTGCCTACTCCTCCACCCATGGAAAGCTATCAACAAAGAGAGAGAGAGAGAGAGAGAGAGAGAGAGAGAGAGAGAGAGAGAGAGAGAGAGAGAGAGAGAGATCATGAAATTTTGGTGATGAATTAACTTGCAATTACATCCTACAACTCTTCGCTTTCACTTTGTCCTAAATGAACCAACCTTCTATACTGCTCTATTAAGCAAGTCCATGTCCTGGAGTGCCATGTGGCTAAAATCCATTCTCCGGCTAAAGGACCAAGCGATGAGTGCACATAAAGAGTTGAACATAATAGCCCCTACATTCTTTAGCCACTTGGGCCATGTTGGCCTTCAAGTGGGAGATTGTTAGGTTTCAAGCCCCGTGGTCAATTATGGACAGGCGCTTGCCCACTTATACTCTTATCGATTATAATGAAACAATAAGGAACAAGCTCCACCTAAAGGTATGTGTATTGCTCCTCTCCTTCCCCCTTCTCTTCTTCCCTCTCTTGCACTCACCATAGCTTCCCCACTAAAGGATTGTGATTTGCAAATCGGACTCTCAACTTGGTGTCCTCACCAATTGTTGTCACTAGCTGTGCAGATGAGCTAACTACTACTACTCCAAGAACATGCAATAGTAGAAAATCCTACTATAAAATCTGATGTTTTTGCATGTTGTACATTGCCTCTGGACTCCAAGTCTAGTCATCACACATGTAGCTAGTCTCCCACTAGCACTCATTGTATGGCTTCATGCTTGCCTACTCCTCCACCCACGGAAAGCTATCAACGGAGAGAGAGAGAGAGAGAGAGAGAGAGAGAGAGAGAGAGAGAGAGAGAGAGAGAGAGAGAGAGAGAGGGAGCTCAGCTCTCATGAAAGTTTGGTGATGAATTAACCTACAATTACATCCTACGACTCTTCGCTTTCACTTTCTCCTATTGAACCAACCATCTATACTACTCTATTAAGCAAGTCCATATTCTGGAGTGCCACGTGGCTAAAATCCCTTCTCCGGCTAAAGAACCAAGCGATGAGTGCACATAAAGAGTTGAACAATTAAATTATGAGTTGGAGGGCTATTGCCAGGAGTGTGAGTGAAAAGTTTTCCTTCTTTGCAATGGTCGCCACTGAGCTCAATCATGAGGAACGCTCTACGAAGGTGGTCTTCCTATGCCTTTTTCTAATAGAGGGAGTTCATCCCGCCTAGCTATGATAGAGTATGACAAAGTATGCTCGTTGATCATTACCTCCCTCTCTCTCTCTCTCTCTCTCTCTCTCTCTCTCTCTCTCTCTCTCTCTCTCTCTCTCTCTCTCTCTCAAGGAGTTGTCATAAAGAAAGGAAATTCCCACAGGAATATAAGTGGCCAATAGTTCTTGTCATAATAACTAATATCTAATTCTCCTAAATTATTTTCTCATGTTAAACTAATCATTTAATATGGGGAAGTACCAAGGGAGAAAAAGCTAGATTATTGGTAAGGCTAGCAGACTCGTCACAGTAGGGATCCAAAGGAGGGAAAATAGGGATCCAAAGGGGGACCATCTGCAGAAGATCAATGTGTAAGCAATGGGCTTCAAAGACCTAAGGTTCAGCCCATTAAGACTTCCAAAATGCTAAGGTTTCAAAATTCAAAGGTTAAGTCCAATGGTCAATGCTTAGGAAAATTGGATGCTTGAGAGTGTACAAAAAGTCTTTGCTAGCTCCTAAAGAGGAGGAGGCGAGCCCTTTTAGTAGGGGATGAGAGAGAAACACACACACACACACACACACACAACACACACACTCATGCAAGCCCCTTTACACAAAGTGCATAATGGACACATGTCAGCTCCCTAGCCCTATTGCCCACAAGGTGCATTCAAATCCTATTGGATGGCCATAGAGGTGGACCAATGGGAATCAGGCTAGAGTAAATCTAGTTTAATTCATTTAAAAACACTTAATAAAAGAACCAATAAGAATTAAGCTCTCTAGAAGACTATTGGCCAGTCTCCCAAGGGGTCCGATGAGCATTCAGTAGCCCAATGGCTTGCCTGATTCCTATTGGCCAGAAGACTAAGGGGTCCAATGAGAGTTTAATTGCATTATTTAATTACCTAAAGCTCTCACAAAAGGGGAAAGGGGGACACATGTCACAAGGCTATCACTTATGCTTCTTAATTATCATTGGCTGGGAAAAAGCATGAGGGGTCGACCAAGAGAGAGAGGGGGGGCTGATTTTGTCAAGGCATTATCACACACACTCTCACACAATCTCATGTGTGAAGCAAAGAAGCTTCTCAAGCTTTAATGGAAAGCTCATCACCTACTCCAACTTTGTGAGAAGGGAGGCCTACACCAACAACTCTTGGCTTTGTGATGCAAATCCAACCAAGAGCCAAGCTTCAATGCATGCTCATCTCCTCTACCATACTAATTACTAAGCTAAGCTAAGCTATTATGAGTGATTGTGAAAGGATATATACTTCTTTCTCATAAGACTACTCCTTCTTCCTCTCAAAATCTACTCTCATACCCTGCTAGCTCTCACCATTTTTCAAGGTGTGTGAAGTCTTGGGTGTGAGATCGTGAGGGAATTTATGTTGTGTTTTAAAGTGTTTACTTAGTGCTTGAAGCTTCAATCTTCATTGCACTAGCTAGTTATTGAAGGAACACCAAGAATTGTATTATAAAATGTCTCCCTTGATGGGGGAAACCTATAATACAAAGCCTTTTGGAGGGGGGACCACCTCCATATAAATCCGGTCCTCAATTGTTGTCAATAGCTTAATTTCTCTCTCTTTTGAAGTATTGTTCATGCCTATCTAACTAGGTGTTATGCTTTTTGTTGCTCTCTACATCCAAGAACTCTTGCTATGCTCATTAGGAATCTATTCTAATGAAATGCTCACTATGTCTATGCAATTTTTTGCTACACACAAGTTTCTAGGCCATTAAATGTTACATTGGTATTAAAGCCCAAGTTTTCCCTTTTCTTGCTCAAGAAGGGAGGTTCTCAAGCTAGCTATAAATGGTTGGTATTATTATTTGCAATTGAGTAAGTACAATAGGGAGTTTTCAGTCTTGCAGTGCGTCTGCCTTCATGCAAATAACGGGGCATCACCGTCGAGAGCTATGGTCTTAATAGTGGAGTCCTACGAGGCTTGCCTACGGCTTAACCACTATTGAGCTATTAGAAGCTTGACAGGAGCCGGTACTGTTTTGGTGTTGAAAGACCCTCTCTTCTATTCCTTGCAATTAATTATATTCGTGCCACAAGTACAGGAGCTTGAGTGCTTTTCTAAAGGGGTAAAGAGGAGTAGCAACTAGGGCTTGAAGTGCCAAACTACACCTAAAAAAGTTTACACCTAAAAGTTGTTAGAATGGCTGACAATAGTAAAGAGAGTGAAATTAATGTTGATAGCTTTGATTTTGCTAATGCGCAGGCTACTAATGATGCCCCTATGCTTGTTAACTACCTTGTTTCTAGGCTTCAACAAGCCATGGGCAATCCATCCCTCCAAAGTGAAGTGCAACAGCGACTTCGTGCTCATGGGATTCTCCAAAATCCCCACCAAGAAGAGAGAGTACCTAAGAAGCCTCCTTGTGAGACTTCCAAAAGAGGCCTCTCTCCTATTCGGGAAGAAGAAGAGGATCCATACGTAGGGCTCAAAAATTCACTTCTTGATGACGCATGTCCTTCCCAAAGGAGAACTCAAGAGCCCCCACCAAAAGAACAAGAAATAAGTGAGTCTCCTGCCACCTTGGTGGAGATGGCTCCACAAAGACGGCAAGCTAAATGCTCTCCATCACCTCCTAAATGGAGAAGACCATCACACACTTCTCCACACCATAATTCAAAGACGGATGACAAAAAACAAGAGAAGAAAAAGGCAAGAAAGAGGTCACCCTCTTCTCCATCCTTTTCATCTTCTTCCTCTTATGAAGAAAGTAATGGTGCAAACAAGGAAGACCAAGGCAAGAAAAAGGCAAGAAAGAGGTCACCCTCTTCTCCATCCTCCTCAAATTCTTCCTCCTCTGAAGAAAGTGATGGTGCAACTTTCGAACCACCAAAAAGAAGAGGCCATAGGAAATCCTATGCCGCATGGAAGAGATCGTCCAAGCTCAACAAGTTCAAAGAGGGAGGAAAGAGCATCTCTTTCCTTACCTATGATGGCACCTTTGGTGCTACAGATAAAGTCTTGGGTTTCATCCAACAATTTGATGCGGCGTTTGGAGATGATGGCTTCACGGAGTCCTCTAAGCTATGCCATGTAGCTATGCACTTTCAAAAGTCTGCCATGCAATGGTGGTCTAGCCTATGGGCAAATAGTGAAGCCCCACGAACATGGAAAGCTTTAAGAGCTTCCATCATGAAGCAAATTTTGGCCATCGATGCCAAAGACAAAGTACTCACCGAATGGTGAAGCTTGAAGCTTGAAGCTCTCTCCCTATGAATCCATTCACAAATATGTAGACAAGTTTTGGGACTTACATCTCAAAGCCACTGTCTTCAAAAAGATGGATTTTGGAGAGAAAAAACAACAATTTTGTGCCGGCTTAACTGAAGAAATGGTGGAGTATGCCAACTCCCAAAGGCCACACACCATATCTGCATCATACACCATACCATGGTGGCTTCACGAATCAATTTCCAAACAAGGGCTAAGAGAAATCCTAAGCCCGCGAAAAACAAGGGTTCTAATGAGCCTAAGGGGAAGGACAATGTCCAAACATCTCCTAAGTGCAATTCCAATAACAACAAAGCTAAGGGGAAGGGAGTTTACAAAGGCAAAAACAAACTCTCTCCTGAAGATCTTGAGCATTATTGCAAGGATAATCTTTGTTCAAATGCGGCGAGCAAGGGCCTGCGTATCGTGCTTGCCCCCAAAATAACACCTACCATGAGCCTCCTAGAGCTACCTTGGTTGAAATCCAAGAAGAGGAAGCTCACCACAAAGGATCTCCTCTATGCCATGCTTGGGGAAAGGTAAGAGAACATGATGCCTATTTTCTCTTTAACCTTGGTTCTACTCACAATTTCATATCCACAGAGTTGGCCACCAAGCTAGGAATCCAAGCCTATGAGATGGGAGATGTCCTACCCGCCGATGGTGCTTTCAAGGGGCAAGAAGCTTCAGTCACTCCCTTAATCGGGAAATTGAGGCTCCATGTCCAAAGCTATGTGGACAAAGAGGAATTCTTTATCTCTCCTCTCAAGCACAAGGATGTAATCCTAGGGGCACCATGGTTTGATTGCATGACTACCAATGTTAAATTCCCTGAAAGGAAAATCTACTTTAGGTTCACGGAAAAAGATATGTACATAGATGCTAAGGAGTTGGGTAACACCATACCCATTGTACATACACAAGCTTTCAATAAGTCAATAAAGAGCTCTATTTCCGTGTACATGATTTTTGTTAAAGATTCTCAAAATGAACCTAATGCTTTAGCAAAAGAAAATGTAAACAATCACAAAGAATTAGAGTTATCCAATTTTCTCAAGGGATTTCAAGATGTTTTTATTGACGACATCCCTTGTGAACTACCTCCTAAACGAGGCAATGATGACCATGCAATTGAACTTCTTCCAGGAAGTTCACCGCCTAATAAACCTCCTTATAGAGTTTCTCAAGCTCACAAGAGGAGATTATGCGGCAAGTGCATGAGTTAGTTGAGAATGGCATGGTTAGGCCTAGCTCATCTCCATTTTGTTCACCCGTGCTATTAGTGCAAAAGAAAGACGGCACATATCATATGTGTGTCGACTATAGAGCACTAAATAGGATCACTATCAAAAATAGGTTTCCCGTTCCACAGGTAGAAGTCCTATTTGATAAGATACAAGGGTCGACCTACTTGAGTAGAATTGACATAAAAAGTGGCTACCATCAAATAAGGATAGTTGATCAAGACATTGTAAAGACCGCATTTCGCACTACGTTTGGTCTTTACGAATATATAGTCATGCCTTTTGGCTTGACCAATGCACCAGCCACATTCAACCGCTTGATGGAGAAGCTATTCAGGCCTCATCGAACCTTTACTGGAGTGTTCTTTGATGATATTATCATCTACTCTAATTCATTAGACGAACACAAGAAACACCTCCAGGTAATATTTCAAGTCTTACGAGAGAATAAACTTTATGTTAATCGAAAGAAAATTGAGTTTTTCTTACAAGAGATTCAGTATTTAGGTCACATTATCTCTCAAGATGGCATCCAAACAGATCCATCAAAGCTAGAGGTAATAAAAGGATGGCTTAATCCAAGGAATCTTCATGAACTAAGAAGCTTTATAGGTATGTGTGCATACTATAGATGCTTCATAGAAAAGTTCTCACTAATAGCAAGACCATTACATGACCTAACAAAGAAAAACGTTAGGTATACATGGTCTTCCAAGGAGAACGATGCTTTTGAAAAGCTTAAAGAAAAACTTATCTCTCAACATGTGCTTACACTACCGGATCTCTCAAAGCCATTTGAGGTCCAATGTGATGCTTGTGGTGATTGCCTTGGAGTTGTTTTGCTCCAAGAAGGGCACGCCATAGCCTATGAAAGTCGAAGGCTCGACCCTGTTGAGAAAGCTTTAGGTATATATAAAAAGGAAATCCTCGCAGTTCTACATGCCTTAGACTCATGGAAGCACTATTTACTGGGGACTCCTTTCATTCTACGGACGGATCACCAAAGCCTTAAGTACTTCATGACGCAGACCAAGCTCTCCGACAAACAAATGAGGTGGGCAAGTTTCCTTTAGCAATTTCATTTTCATATTGTTCACATTACTTGCAAGCATAATCAAGTAGCCTATACACTCTCAAGACGGCCGAGAGTGAATGCGGTTTCCATAGCAATTTACAATGATCTATCTTCTATGATAGATGAGTATGCTATTGATCCCGATTTTAGAGATGTGATTTTAGTCCCTTGCACTAGGGAAGAAAGAGGAACCATTTACCTTACAAGATGGTTATCTTCTCTATGGCAATAGACTATGTGTTACTCACTCACTACATGAGAAAGTAATGTATGAATCTCATGCTCCTCCTTATGCAGGGCATAGAGGGATTCAGTCTACCCTAAAAGGGATTGAAACATATTTCTATTGGCCTTCCATGAAAGCAAACATACAAGAGTATGTTTCTAAATGTGTGGTATGCCAAAAGACAAAGTTTGATAGAGGGAAGTAACTTGGATTGCTTCAACCTTTGCCAATCCCTAATTCACCATGGGAGAGCATATCCATGGATTTTATCTTTGGATTGCCTAAGTCTATCCATGGGAATATGGGAATATGGACAATAGTAGACAGGTTCAACAAACAAGCTCATTTTATACCTGTCAAAAAGACTATCAAAGCCCATCAAATGGCAACCCTCTTCATATCCCAAATCTTCAAGTACCATGGCTTGCCGATATCCATAGTGTCGGATAGAGATCCTAGAATGACCAGTAATTTTTGGAAGGGTCTCTTTGAGAATGTAGGGACAAGGCTAAACTTCTATTCGGCCCATCGCCCCCAAACAGATGGCCAAAGTGAAATAGCCAACCTAACAATTCTTGATCTACTAGAAGACTATGTAACGGAACTAGATCAAAGGTCCCAATAAGAGAAGTACTTACCCTTAGTGGAGTATGCCTACAATAACATTGTACATACTTCCACAAAAAAAGCACCTTTCGAGGTAATTGAGGGAAGATCCAAAAGTCCCCTTCTACTTAAAGTCTATCCGAGAACTACAAAAATCTTCGCTGCAAATGAGTATAGCCGAGACCTACAAAAATCTTTCCAAAAAATTAAGGATGTTATCTCTATCGCACAGCAAAGGCAAAAGGCTGCCTGCTGATAAGCACAGAAGAGCCCAAGTCTTTAAATAAAATGATTGGGTCTTGCTTAAATTTCCCAAGGCTCGATTAAGGCACACCACGGGCAAGAATCCTACGGGACACCAAAAGTACTATGCTAAGTTAGCAAAAAGGTACTATGGTCCCTTCCAGATTCTTCGACCAATCAATGAGATGGCCTATCAACTCAAGTTTCCCAACCATTGGATCATACACAATGATTTCCATGTGAGCCTACTAAAGCCTTACAAAGGAGAGCCACCTCAAGAACCAACTATTGAAGACCCACCGGAGATCGAGGACCAAGAGGAGGTGCTGCAGCCCGAGTCCATTCTCTAACATGAAGACAAGGTATTGAGAGGCGGTAATATTATTTGACTGTATCTTATTAAGTTTAAGAACTATCCTTTTGAAGATGCTAGATGGATGCAAGGCATACAATTAAAGGATAACCTAAACCTTGTCAATGCTTACAATGCTTCCCTAGAGGAAGCAAATGTACAAATGTTTAAAATGAACAAAGTTTTTGTCTTATAAGACTCTCTTTTTGTTATCTGTGCACAAATGTTACGCAGTATGCATTCTTAGAATTAAGTTTGACGTCTCCCAAACACAAAGTAGAGCTTGTCACTCTACTATGGAAGATTGATAGGACTGATGCGCAGACATGCTTGCGGCAGCTTAGGCTCTCAAGCACCAAATGGATTAGTCATCTATTCTGGGACGATGTCGTAGGGTAAGATAGGGATCCTCTACCCACTAGAAAAAGGACTAATGAATAGGCTTACCCAATAGTCAAGGACGACTATGATTTCAAGAGAGAGGTAATGTCATAATAACTAATATCTAATTCTCCTAAATAATTTTCTCATGTTAAATTGATCATTTAATATGGGGAAGTACCAGGGGAGAAAAAGTTAGATTATTGGTAAGGCTAGTAGACTGGTCACAGTAGGGATCCAAAGGAGGGAAAATAGGAATCCAAAGGGGGACCCTCTACAAAAGAGCAATCTGCAAGCAATGGGCTTCAAAGACCTAAGGTTCAACCCATTAAGACTTCCAAAATGCGAAGGTTCCAAAATTGAAAGGTTAAGTCCAATGGTCAATGCTTAGGAAAATTGGATGCTTGAGAGTGTACAAAAAGTCTTTGTGTAGCTCCTCAAGACGAGGGGGTGAGCCCTTTTAGTAGGGGATGAGAGAGAAACACACACACACACACACACACACACACACACACACACTCATGCAAGCCCCTTAACACAAAGGGCATAATGGAAACATGTAGCTCCCTAGCCCAATTGCCCACAAGGTGCATTCAAATCCTATTGGATGGACATAGAGGTGGACCAATGAGAATTAGGCTACAGTAAATCTAGTATAATTCATTTAAAAACACTTAATAAAAGAACCAATAAGAATTAAGCTCTCTAGAAGACTATTGGCCAGTCTCCCAAGGCATCCAATGAGCATTCAGTAGCCCAATGGCTTGCCTGATTCCTATTGGCCAGAAGACTAAGGGGTCCAATGAGAGTTTAATTGCATCAATTAATTACCTAAAGCTCTCACAAAAGGGGAAAGGGGGACACATGTCACAAGGCTATCACTTATGCTTCTTAATTATCATTGGCTAGGCTTTGCAGGGTCCAATGGGGTGTCAGCATGAGTAAAAGCATGAGGGGTCGACCAAGAGAGAGAGGGGGATGATTTTGTCAAGGCATAATCACACAAAATCTCATGTGTGAATCAAAGAAGACTCTCTCTCCTTCTCAAGCTTTAATGGAAAGCTCATCACCTACTCCAAGCTTGTGAGAAAGGAGGCCTACACCAACAACTCTTGGCTTTGTGATGCAAATCCAACCAAGATCCAAGCTTCAATGCATGATCATCTCCTTTACCATACTAGTTACTAAGCTATGCTAAGCTATTATGAGTGATTATGAGAGGAGATATACTTCTTTCTCGTCGTAAGACTACTCCTTCTTCCTCTCAAAATCTACTCTCATACCCCGCTAGCTCTCACCATTTTTGAAGGTGTGTGAAGTCTTGGGTCTGAGATCGTGAGGAAATTGATGTTGTGTTTTAAAGTGTTTACTTAGTGCTTAAAGCTTCCATCTTCATTGCACTAGCTAGTTATTGAAGGAACACCAAGAATTGTATTGTAAAATGTCTCCTTGATGGGGGAAACCTATAATACAAAGCCTTTTGGAGGGGGGACTGGCTCCATATAAATCCGGTCCTCAACTGTTGTCTATAGCTTAATCTCTCTCTCTTTTGAAGTATTGTTCATGCCTATCTAGCTAGGTGTTATGATTTTTGTTGCTCTCTCCATCCAAGCACTCTTGCTATGCTCATTAGGAATCTATTCTAATGAAATGCTCACTATGTCTATGCTATTTTCCTCTACACATAAGCTTCTAGACCATTAAATCAGTTATGCAACCCACTATGAGACACAAGAGTAGTGTGATGTTGGGGCAGCGCTATAAAGGTGACAAGGTACTTGACGTGCTTGGATGGGTTAGTACACGTGCTTGGAAGCGTACATCTTTATGAGAATCTATAGATTACTCAATACTGAAAGAGATAGCTCAAGAAGGGTAGCGACCAGATTTTATTGAACTATTAAAGTCTGCTTGACCAAAGCAACATTTTCTTGTCAAGTTGGCATGATAAAAACTTCTGCCATATTAGTTCAAAACTGTAAACGAAAACATTCTTACCAACTCACTTGAATTTTCACCCTTGATACTAGAATTTGTAGCATCCTGTAGTATAGTTGTCTGACTCTATGGGATAAATTTTTAGCATCGTGTAGTATGGTTCTATGACTCCATGGCAAACATTCCCAACAAGATAGGCAGATTACAAGAGTAATTGTGTGCTAAAGGATATGCAAAGCGCATACGTTAGCACCAAGAAATCCAATTACAAAGCATGTATCACTCTAGTTGGAATTTGCTAGCCATAAGGTAAAGCATGTTTGCAACTAGGTTTAGTCTCTTCATGTATAAGTTAGGTACTCAACCTTGAACACTAGTTATGGTGGGGTTGTTTACTGATGCAATAAGATAGCAAGTCAAGGACTTAAGTTTTGTTGATGAGTTACGTCAACCAGCTACTTTCTTGGAAAGTGAAAAGAGGGGCTCTTTGGGGTACATCTTCGTTGTGATAACTTGTTTAGCATGCTCATGTGGGTTCTAAATGGAGTTTACACACTATGTTGGTTATGGGCCGGTTATACAAGACAATTGCAAAGGGACAACAAGGTGGAAAATCAAGATTGTTAGTCTTGATTTCATTGAATTGTGTTCCGGTCAAACAACAGCTGGATCCATGAAGGAAGCCAGTGGAAAACATTAGTGTTCTTATGAATTTTTCTTTTTTAGGACAAAAATGCTTCTCCAAGGGGGGAGTAATGTCAGGCCTAGGGTAAGATCGGGCAGGCCAAGGGCCAGGAAGGAGTCAGGTGATCAAGGGGGCCCTACTATTAGTAAGGCAAGGTCTATATTGGACATGGTCGGGTGGATAGTTCTAGGCTCTAGTCCCCTCAGTCTCACATACTTATCAACAAAAGCAAAGCAACACCCCGTGCAAGCATAGGTAATTGCACATGTAGAGGAGCCTTCCCTTTGCATCTAGGGCACATTATCCCAAAGATTTTGCAACAACCTTAAGGGGCATGTCTTGCAATCAATGTGCTCCAAGAAACGATATCCTAGGGTGATTCCCTTCAAGACCCACCCAAGAAGATCAACCATTCAAGTGTAATGATCTTTGTCTGGCTAGAAGCCCATATTGTTCCATTATGATATAAAGAAGCATCCGGTCCTCATCCAACAAACTAGAGTGACTGAGCACTCTAAGAAAAGTGACTGCAGTTGAAGGGGTACATAAAAAAAATGCACAGCTTCCTTGGTTGGGCATATCCTCCTCTTGCAAGAAATCTCACTTCACATCTTGCTAAAATAGGATGGAGCTTCCTCGACATAGCCATGCTCAACATTTATTAGAACGACATATTTTTCCCTAATTCCATCAAAAATCATATGTCCCTCAAATAGCAGAGATGAGTGATTAAGCACACTAAGAAAAGTAATTGCAATTGAAGTGGTCCCCTCATGTCACATCAAACGGAAAAATTGCATAGCTTCCTTAGATAACCTAAGAAAATTGACTAAGCACTCTAATAAAAGTGATTGCAAGTGAAGTGGTTCCCTAATGTCAAATCCAACAAAAACAATGCAAAACTTCCTTATCTTCCACTTGTCCTATCACTCTCGCCTATGACAAGTCCCAAGGGGCCACCATCAACACATATGTATTGCTCATTGTAAAAGAAGTTTTTCCTGCAGGCCTTCTGTACATGCTATATTTAGCAAACATGACTACGTCTACTACAACTCCCTACCCCAAAGATGTTCACACTATCCAGAATTTTAAGCATCCAATAATAGAACTTTTGTTGTTCCTCATCAGATCACTCTCTCTAAAGTCTTTTGATAATTCCCTTGTATATAAAAAAATATTTGCTCGACTATTTATTTATTTATTTGTAAACTTGTCATGTTTAAATTATCATGATATCTTGTTAATGACTTCTACTCACTAGCAGATTACCAAAACAATTATTTCTATTTGAAGGCCACTAACTAAAGAAATGTATCACAACATAATATATCTCCCAAACTTATTTAGTCTTGCATTTATGTTTATTTTTTTGCCATTCAATCACTCGACTACTATACATCTCATCAAGCAATTTATGAGCACACAAAGGAAACTCATCCCACGTTACAACGAAAGAGTTTTACCTCACGACGAAGCGAACGAGATTGGCTAACTCGGCCAACAAAAAACCAGTTGCATACATAGAGCGATTCCAAAATTTTCAAGAGCGTCACAACTTCATGAAGAAGTGTGACACAAGATATAAGGAACTGAACCAAACAAAGGCCACACCAAACACAGATAGAACAAAAACACGTAATGTTATAAGAAAACTATCCAATACTTGTGTCTATCATAAATAAAGTCTTTGTAATATCCAATTACCCTATGCATGTTGGAAGGCCTCACGAAGCAAGTAATGGAAGAGCTCAAGATTCGATACAAAGAGGATAATGATTTGCTCCGCAACCTTGAAGCACAACAACTCCTTGACAGAGAGACTGAAGGAATTACACTGTATACAATGGAGCATCGGTGGTACATATACAACATTGATTTGGATGAACTAACAAAAGCCACTTAGGAATTACACTATATAGAATGGAGCAGTTGTGGTACGAATACAACATTGATTTGCATGAACTAACAAAAGCCAGTCAGGAAAACTGTGCAACTATCTTAGAGAGCTTCATAACTTCAAAGAGTCACATGCATGATGGAACCAATCCACCTATCACAATCTAAAAGATAGCATGGCACTAAAATGAACACAAGGCAACTAGATACGGACAACCGGTCTCACCATATGAGCTAGTTCCAATTGACCTAGGCAAGTATGGAGAAGACAAACCAGAAATTTAAATTAATGTCTTCTCTTGGAAGATCACTTTTATCCTAACCTAACCAATGCACATGCATTGCAGACCAAGACACTCGTTGAGAACCGAAGAAAAACATTGTTCCTCCACCCTAGAAAACTTCTACTCACTCTATTTCTCTCTTTCTCATGCGGCTAATGAAGCACTCTAGTTTAACACTAGAGTGCTCCTTAGTATATAATGGCTCTCACAAGCTCTACATAATGGCTTCAAAAAATTTAAAATCAACATTTGCATAACTACGAGTAAGTCAACGGTAATGATTTGGGCGACTGTCCCTCCATGTGTCATAGTTGGTGAGGGCCACAAAGATAGTCTTCTACTCCTCTTCGCTCTCCCCTTTTCACTTGCCTCTTGCCTGCAAGTTTCTCAATGAATTTTCTTTGCCCTTCTTGCTTTTCCTTCATAACAACTTTCCACTTGTTTTAAGAGCACCTCAACGAAAGAACATGCAATAGTAGCAAATCCCACTATAAAATCTGATGTTCTTTCATGTTGTAGCACTACAAGAGGTTGTGTGCTCTTGTGACGCTTTTAGCAATGGAAATACACTGGGTTTTTATAACCTCCGGCGTCGCTAAGAGCGTCGCTATGAGCATCGATACAGGAACGTCACTATGCCAGTCGCTATAAACGTCGCTATATAGCGACGCCTATAGCGACGCTGCAGAGCCTAATATAGCGACGGTCATAGCGACGAAATTTTTTTGGTGGCAGGGCATTCACCCATCAACCATATGGAATGTACACATAGGCAAAATCATTTGATTGTTAATCTTTGCAAATGTAATAGTTACAAACCATTGTCATTATTTAAAAAATATACATGGTTTTCAAAAAGACGTATAAAAGTCGTCTCATGATACATAATCTATGACAAAAAGAAACTAATGCTATCTAGCTATGGCTAAACTGACGTCGTCTAATCAGACATCTCATCCTGTCGAAGCGGCGTATCCGTCGGATTCTGCAAAAAAAAAACAATAAGATAGCTTTTTGTAAGTATAAACATATAGCGATGTTTATAAAACAATACAATAAATAGAAAAGAATAAACCCTAATACTAACCATGCCGCCGCGAGAACTCAGGATGTCTATCAGGGCGTTTATGCCCTTCCTTCCTGCGTACTCACACTCGTACGGTGTGGGATGACGTCCTGTAAACGACCACTGTCAAAACATACAAAGAATCCATTATGTTAGAATTTCAAATCCCATAAACCCTAAACTATCAAACATAGATGCGAAAACACTTACAAAATCGGCCTCAAATGATGCCCACCCGCCGCTCCCCAAGTGGTGCGAGCTCCCTGCCTCTACTCGCGCTCTGCCCTCCTTTTGTTGCTTCCACTTGTTGGGATTCTCGCGCGCTTCTTTCTTCGCATGCTTCCAATCTTCTTTGGCCAGCCAATCCGGTCTGCTCCACCCATGCTTGATTGCTTTTTGCACTTTGGAACGCTTATGCTTACAGTATTCGCGCATTCGAACCTTCATCACATCTTCATTGAAGCGGTGATCCCGTGTTGGAACGGGAAACTCGTCATGAAGCATGCTGATGACTCTGTCTTTTAATTCATTCGGTACTTCACTCCAGGTGTTTAGTATGTAGTGTCTAAACACCTGAGAGCAAATACCGCGCATGCGCAAAATCACCTTCTTGCCTTCATCATCCAAGATGATGCTGTCGCTGAAGTCGACGGAGTAAGGCAAGCCCTCTCGCCGCTCACGTGTGAACCTGGGTGTCTTGGCAGGGGTCTCTAGCGGCCTGTCAATGGGGGTACGGACGCCAGGTGTCTCCACTGGAGTCTGAGCCCCGAAGCGAGGAGTGTCCATTGGAGTGACTCCTGGAGAATTAGCTAGTGGTGTGTAGCTGCGGGGAACGACAGTCAGTCGCGCAAAACCTGGTGTCGATGGCGATGCCGTGGCTGGTGTCAGGACGGGCAAAGAAGGGGAGGGTAAAGAGCCTCGTCGAACACGAGGTGGTGTCGAAGCATCGGTGGCGGCACCCCCACAACAACTGCCACTGCCACCACTAGAGCGCCGGTGCCTAGATGAGTGTGAAGATTGTCTCGACACCGAAGCTTCGGAGTGCGCTGAGGACTCCGAAACAGAGGGAGATGCGGATGGAGTAGGAACGCACGATGGTGCGTCAGAGCGATGACGCTCCACGTACCACTGTCTCTGTTGGGGTGACAAAGAAGAAAGAAACTCCTCATCATCCATACCTGCATTAAACACACGAACATTTAAACTTAATATTGAATGAATGGAGTAGAAAACATGGACAAATAGATAGAGAGAGAGATAGAGAGAGAGAGAGAGAGAGAGAGAGAGGAGGAGGTGCTCGTCGTCTCTGCTTATGAGAACATACCTAGAGCATACGTACCTCGAGTGGACGCAAAGACCATTAAATACAATGACGCAATGACACAAATACTTAGAGAACCAGAGTTTTTACAAAACGGAGCAAAATTGTTCAAAACGGAGAATCGTACAAGAACTTGAAGGTGCTTGTAGCTTTGGAATGTTCAAAGGCTAGCAGCAACAGAAAGCGTTCTTCTTCTATTCAACTTGAGTAATGGAAGAGGAAAGTGCATAACTCTGAATTTACAAAACGGAGCAAAATTGTTCAAATACAATATTTATGGCTTTAAGAGATCTCTCTCTCATCCTCGCATAGCTCAGCATAACTTCCTATATCTATATAGAGCTCTCCGTTTAAATAGACATCCTCTGTTTTATTTTGTAGATCCTCTGCATGCACCCCATAGAGAGTAGCAGCTTGATGTTCGTCTAGCACCACCTCCACAGCTTCTGACTGAGCATCTTCTCCAATCTCCTCCATTGATGCCGCTGTGATTGGCACATGGTAGACTTCATACGTCCGTGCACTACGAGGGGCTACCTCTATGACATACCACCAGTTTGATGCAGACTTTGTAGGATGAAATATCACATGCTAGAGCCACATAACTTACATGAGAGCTTCCAAGCACATAAATTCTAAAATGGGATGTTAACTATTTACATACTTACTTGTTCACAATGCTCAGGTAGTACGAAAGTGTCTCTTAGGTCAGTATATTTCTTAGTTGAATCCACCTCAAGAAAACCAGACTCTCCTCTACGCACAGTAGCGTTGCGACCCTCCATGATTATCTTGAACCATTGCACGTCGAACAAGTTGACAAAAAATCCTCTATAATCGATCCTCAAAATCTCTTGTAGCGTGCCGAAGTAAGTGAGTTCCACCACCACAGGATCTGCATCAGAGGACCGTCGTCGACTAGACTGTTCAAATTTTGCCATGATACCACAATCTTGAGTAAAACGCTTTTTGTCGATCCGTTCCACCCTAAAATGTCGATCTTTACACCATGCTGCTGTGTATGACTTATACTACAACCAACAAAGATTATGAGTGGCTGTTCAAACATCTAGAAAGTTACTAGTCGTACATTGCAAACTTACCTTGGTCGCGCAACCCCTAGAGTACTCCCACTCTTCCTCAGTCACTTCTTCACCGCACTGTTGTGCGCTTTTCAATTGGTTGTGCAACCATCTTAAGCTCATGAATGTTGGTAGGCTCTCCAAACCCGTCGGATAGTGCATCGGTGGTCGTCTCCCCGTCTCCACTCGATTCATGCCCTTTGTCGCTCTTGCTTTGCATCCTCATATTGTGAAATCCACTTCTGCATGACTGGATTGTGAAGCATGCAAAATCGGTTGATTTTAGCCTCTAGATCCTCCATCATCTTCTTCTGAACACCGAGATTGCACATGACAATTCCAGATATGCGCTCATCATCTATGGTTCGCCATAGCGTGTCCTGAGCTTTATCAAATCCGTCTAGCCACTCTCCAATGTACACTAGGGACTCTGATACCAGCCAACCTTCTGCCATGCTACCCTCCGAACGTGCCTTCTGACGCACATATCCCTTGAGCGTTTTCATGAAACGTTCTAAAAAGAACATCCATCTGGAATGTATTGTGCTAGCTATTTCCACCTCATCAACTATGTGAACAAGAAGATGCACCTGAATGGTTAGCATGGTAGTAGGAAAATGTTTCTCAAACATGCACACAACCTCCGTAGCATTTAGTTTGGCGAATGGTATGGAGTCTACGTTGATCTCCTTTTGTGAGATCCATTGCACCAACTTTGCAAGTTTGTAGATTGTGTTACGGACGTCAAGAGATAAACATCCCTCAATGGCAACCGGTAAAATAAACTGCAAAACACATGCAGTAATGATATTAAAGTTCACACACGAATTTGTTACACAATTCCCACTATGATATACTCCATTATGAACATACCTGACACATTTTATGCCAGTCGTGTGACTTCAAACTGGTAAGCTTTCCTTCATTAGTAAAACACGTTCGGAGCGAGTGCATTACGCCAGTGGGGGTCCGCAAAGATCGAATGGTCTCTTTTACTTTGCGTTCTTGGGCTCCTATGAAAATCCATGGTGCTTTAGGGAGTTTTATCGATCCATCGGACGCTGTTTGCGGCCAATATTGCTCCATACGATCCACATTTCTAAGGTCAACTCTGGCTCCTAAAGTATCTTTCTTGCCGGTCAGATGGTCCCATAGTAGATTACCCACATTCTTGAATATGTGCATTGGATCGAGCAAGTGATTCATCATGAGTCGGGGCCAGTATGGTGACTCGTACCATAGAGACAGTCTCTTCATCCCTGGGGGCAATCCGTCATCAGACATCTCCTTTTGCTCTAACCATGCTTGTGCAGACATCCTCGATGGCTCTCTTCCCAAAAAGCCATCGTGTAACACATGATTCTCTGGAAGATATGCTTGATGACCTTCGTAGATTTGCTTCTTCAATGAGGGCGCCCTACGTGCATTCAGTCTAGGTCCACATGTGACACGCTCTATATCCGCTTGTTTGAAACCCTGCATGTGTACACATGATAATCGATCAGCTTGAGAAAAACCAAGATTTACAGTGTCTGAGTGAGGAGTGTAAATAGATCACCTGAGCATTCTGTTAATCCGGGATAGTCATGCATGGTCCACATTAGAATGCCTCTGATCAAAGCATTCCGTCAACCTATGTGTCGGCTCATATCCACCACTTCTATGCCAATCCACAATTGTTGTAGCTCTTCCAATAGTGGAAGAAGATACACATCCATATTCTTCACTTTATATTGCCCCGGCACAATCAAGCTTAGCCATAGGTGCCCCTTCTTCGTAGTCAACCACGGGGGAATGTTGTAGTTGACGATGACAACGGGCCATACACTGTAAGATGTTGATCTTTGACCAAATGGATTTACGCCACCCATAGCCAGGCCTAAGCGCAAATTTCGAGCTTCACTGGCAAAATCCGACCATGTTCCATCTATATGTTTCCAGCCTGCACAATCTGCAAGAATCCGTAGCACACCATCCGAAGATTTATTCTCCTCATGCCATGATGCTAGGGCGGCCATGGACTTACATTCGAAGAAATTCTTGATGTGAGGAAGCAGAGGAAAATGTCGCAAAACCTTTTGCGGAATTTTTGTTCCGTGGAGATCTACTCGATATCTTTCGGAATCACATTTCGGACACTTCTCCATGTCTATGTATTCCCCTCTGAAAAGAATGCAATCATTAGAACGAGCGTGGATCAAATTGTTATCCATCCCCAAGTTTCGCAAAACCTTTCTTGCTTCCTCTCGGGAATCTGGCATCACATTATCAACTGGTAGTATATGCTCTTTGAGCAATCTACACAACATAAAAATACGGTACAATTGTGTAAAAATCTATTAGATCATTATACATTTAGAGTTTTATTAAAGTAAACTAATTGTAATAGATCACCTGAAAAGCGCTGTGACGCTAGTGTCACTCCATCCAAACTTTGTCTGCGTTTAGAGAAGAACTAGGAGCGCTTTCAATCTAGACACACGTGCTCCATTATACAATGGCGTATCGGCTTCACTTTTCATATCATCATAGACAAGCACAAGCCTTTCTAAATCCATGATCGTCTCGATCATTTCATCAATCTCGGGCTCAAACATTGCCTCGTTGGGAATGTGGTCTACATGATCATCCCCCGAGCTGTCAGAGGCTACATCTTGTGGCCTCACATATGCTGCTTGACCAAAGCGCCTTCGAACACGTCTATTGGGTTGCAAGATTGTTGCATGTTCGCCAGCGTCAGAGTCCGACGAGTCATTGGCAACAACTCAATCTACAATAGATGGATTGAACTCGCCAAATTCGCGAACGTGCTGCAAAGAAACGCGTCTTGTCCGTCGCACAGCATGCTTGCAATGATTACAAGGACATAAGATCCTCGGTGAGAGATAGGTGTTTCGGTTGGACGGCCCCACATCCTCGTCACTACTCATAATGAGGGTAAAAATCTTATAACCTGGACAACAAATTTAATCTTCTATTGGCATTCTTCGTCTTATCTCTCTCTCTCTCTCTCTCTCTCTCTCTCTCTCTCTCTCTCTCTCTCTCTCTCTCTTTGTTCACATTGTAAACTACCTCACATTCTCTAGTCATGTCCAATCCCCGCATACCTCGGTCTAGAGGTGCACGGAGATCAGAACCATCGGGTTATAATCTCGTCTTTATTGGTCAATGCCTATATTGTGGGTACAAGAAATCTACACACCCACGTCTACATGATACTGCATGTAGTGGATAAAACCCCTTTGCCTCTTCTCTAGCTGTAGCATTTCATAGCATCTTAACATCTTTTCACAGTAGATCTTTGTTTGTAGCATGCAGGTACGCCATTCTTGCAATGTAGCTGATGTCTGCTCAAGGCACTTAATTCTTACTCTAGATTTGACGGGATGTGGTGTGTGTGACCCTTGGAATCGTCATCTTGCATCACTAATTTCTGTGTAGGCTCAATTTGCTCTTTCATTAGCTGAACATGACGACTTATTGTATGGTAGCAGCAGTCGAACATGTAGGTGGAATTGCTGGTCCGCATGGACTGTCGAGGCTGTGAGCACAGGAAATTTTCTAGCCATTTTCTCGCCATTTCTTCTAACCTTATCTTAAACGATAAAAAGAAGAAAATGGTATAACCTTTCTATCACCCAAGTGTGGTAGATTGGTTATGCCAATTCCCTCTTCAATATCAGGTAAATAACGTAAATAAACCTAAATCTAATCTAATATAACGTAAATCTAAATCTAACATAAATAAACCTAAATCTAATCAACGTAAATCTAACTAAACATAAACCTAAATCTAATCTAATTTAACTTAAATAAACCTAAATTTGATTTAACGTAAGTCTACATCTAACCTAATCTTTAACGTCTTTTGGGATAGTTTTCTACTACGTTAAAACTCTCTTCTTCTTGTGTGTGTGTGTGTGTGTGCGTGTGTGTGTGTGTGCCAATAAAAAGAGAAAAATGGTATAACCTTTCTATCACCCAAGTGTGGTAGATTGGTTATGCCATTTTCCTCTTGAATAACAGGTCTTGAGTTCAAATCCTCGTCGGCTAGATTTTTAGGTCTCTTTACTTAGTTTTCTACGACGTTAAATTAAACTCTCTTCTTCTCGGGTGTGTGTGTGTGTGTGGGTGTGTGTGCACGTCAATAATAAAAGGAGAAAATTGGTATAACTTTTCTATCACCGAAGTGTGATAGATTGGTTATGCCATTTCCCTCATGAATAACAGGTCTTGAGTTCAACTCCTGTCGACTAGATCTTTAAGGTCTCTTGTGATAGTTTCCTACGATGTTAAGACTCTCTTCTTCTTCTTCTTTTCTCTCTCTCTCTCTCTCTTTGTTTTATATATATATATATCTCTCTCTTTTCCTCTCTCAATGTGTGTGTGCATTCTTTGTTTATGCATGTGTGTGCGTTTTTGGTTTATGCATGCTCTCTCTCTCTTTTCCTCTCTCAATGTGTGTGTGCATTCTTTGTTTATGCATGTGTGTGTGCGTTTTTTGTTTATGCTTGTGCTCTCTCTCTCTCTCTCTCTCTCTCTCTCTCTCTCTCTCTCTCTCTCAAAAACACAATGTGTGTGTGTGTGTGTGTGTGTGTGTGTGTGTGAGAGAGAGAGAGAGAGAGAGAGAGAGAGAGAGAGAAAGAGGGGAAGGGAACATGAGAGTGAGGAGAGGGAAGGAGCATACCTAGCTTTCCTTCCTCTCCTCGAGTGTGTGTGTGTGTGTGTGTGTGTGTGAAGAAGAAAGCGAGAGGGAGAGGGAGAGCGTTACCTTGCTTGCTTGAGCGCGCGCCGAAAACTCAGATCTGAGATTTGAGTTTTCGGACGCTCTCAGTTATTTTTTTCAGCCATGGTGGCGTCGTTATAAGCGTCGCTATGTTACTATAGGCGTTGCTATGAGCGTCACTATGTTACAAGTAACATAGCGACGCCTATAGCGATGCTTATAGCGACGTCGTGGTTTTTCATGTTTGAGCGTCACACTACGAGCGTCGCTACTATTAAGTACCTCTAGTAGTGTAGATTGCCTTTGGACTCCAAGTCTAGTCATCACACATGTAGCTAGCCTCCCACTAGCATTCGTTGTATGGCTTCATGCTTGCCTAGTCCTCCACCCATGGAAATCTATCAATGAAGAGAGAGAGAGAGAGAGAGAGAGAGAGAGAGAGAGAGAGAGAGAGAGAGCTCAACTCTCATGCAAGTTTGGTGATGAAACATGCAATTACATCCTACGACTCTTCGCTTTCGCTTTCTCCTAATGAACCAAGCATCTATACTACTCTATTAAGAAATTCCATATTCCGGAGTGCCACGTGACCTAAAATCCCTTCTCCGGCTAAAGAACCAAGCAATGAGTGCACATAAAGAGTTGAACGATTACATTATGAGCTGGAGGGCTATTGCTAGGAGTTCGAATGAAAAGTTTTCCTTCTTTGCAATGGTCGCCACTAAGTTCAATCATGAGAAACGTTTTGCAAAGGTGGTCTTCCTATGCCTTTTTTTAATAGAGGGAGTTTGTCCCGCCTGGCTATGATAGAGTATGACCGTTGATCATTACCCCCTCTCTCTCTCTCTCTCTCTCTCTCTCTCTCTCTCTCTCTCTCTCTCTCTCTCTCTCTCGGAGTTGTCGTAAACAAAGGAAATTACTACAGGAATATAAGTGGCCAATAGTTTTGCAGCCCACTATGAGAGACAAGAGTAGTGTGATGTTGGGGCAGTGCTACAAAGGTGACAGGGTACTTGACATGCTTGGATGAGTTATGCAGGCAATAGCAAAAAAGCTCACAAGCTATGTGCAACACTATCAATGTGTAAGTTATCTATTGAGGGAGGGCACATGTAGCATACAAAAACTCCATGCCATTTTTTAGATGTCGCCAATAGCAGGTGTAGGGCAGCAGGTAAGGGGGCAAGCACGCTAAAGAAAGAGCAATCAGGGTGCCATGTGACAGGGTAGGCACAACAATGGCCTTTGCATGCAAGTACAGGAGGTTCAGGCGTAGGCTTCATGACGACACTCTGATAGAGCGTCTCGATATGACCCCTCTTTATCTCTCTACTCTCTCTAGATTCAATTGAGACGCTCTGATAGAGCGTCTCGATATGACCCCTCTTTATCTCTCTACTCTCTCTAGATTCAATTGTTTTGAAGTAACTAAAAAAGAACAGATTAGAATAAACTTTTAGCAGAACGTGGTGCCCTTCTACTATATATGAAGACCAAGGCAAAAAAAGAAGAAGAAGAAGAGAAGAAGATAATTTTAACATTGCAGTAAGCTATCCCAAGAGACCTCAAAGATCTATCCCGAGAACTCAAGATCTGTTATTCAGGAGGGGCTAGTTGGCTCAGGTGCGTGTTCCATGCCAATAAAAGAGATAGCTAGCATATGCGTCAAGTGTTGAGAGCCATTGGGTGCACAATGCGTTGTTAGGGGACGGAGCCAGATCATGGCACTAGACACGAAGCCCGTGGGGGGGCAAGAGGTGAACAAACAACAAGGGGGACACACCGACTAAAAGCAATAGGTGCAAGTTGCAACACTAGGCTATGCACGGCGTGTGTGTGTGTGTGTGTGTGCGTGTGCAAGTTGAGGCTCTTTGTTCTAGCCTCGAATCCAAGGCCACCATCGAGCTGGGGCCACCTCCACTAGCTCTTTTCGGCTCTGCTGCTTAGCTTGCTCCAGCTTCATCATCTGTCGAGCCTCCTTCTCTTGAGAATCACTTAGGTGGATAGTAGCTTCTTCATCGATTTTCAGGCCTTGCCTCCCCCGCTCTCATGTTGCGTTGAAGGCAGTTGGTGCCCCTTACCTGCCACCATCAACACAAGTTCTACAACCTCCAAATTGAGTTTCTTCGGCCCTTGCCATCCCAAATTGGGATTCCACCACCTGCGCAAATCAAGCGTCCATCAGTGTTCTAAAAAATCGATTCGTAAGCAAAAAAAATTCTCCTCACGGTAGATTCAAAGAGGAAATTTAAAAGAAAAACATATGTTTTTTGCAATTTATCTTTTTTTTAAATAAAAAAATCGAGTTATTCTCCCTCTTCCCCTCCTTTCATCCAACTCGAGGCTAAGCTGAGGCACACGTTTCTTGAACATTGGCGCCTGTATTTGGGTCCCATTGGTTCATGGTGCAGCCAATTGTCGTAGATTAGTTGGTCTTCCCTCCGTCATTCACGCTAAGTGGTAGGGTTCAAGGCCAACCAGGCAGGTTACTTTTGGAAGGTTAGCGATCACTTTCAAAAGTTGGGTGAGCTTTTGAGGTTGTCCCAGAAGCTCGGCCATCTGATAATGCCTCGAGACCCAAAAACACTTTTTTGTAGACGAATCAGGGGGCGCCACATTTTGCTTGGCCATGCCTTAGTAACCAATCATCAAAATTGTAAAAATTCTTAAAATCGTAACTTTTTTTGAAGAAACATAGCTAAGTCTTTTAATGAGTATGTTTAACATCTCTCTCTCTCTCTCTCTCTCTCTCTCTCTTAAAATTTGGTTGTATATCTATACTACTCTATTAAGCAAGTCGATACTACAAGGACCACGCGACATAAAATACTCTCTCCGGCTAAAAGATTGAGTAGAGATGTCGCGATTCCCTTAGTGTCGAGTGCGCACTGCACGTGATAGAGTGCATTTCTTTGCAACGGTCATTGCAGCCCTATTCTATCAACCTCGCAATGCGAAGGATGATGCTCTCTCTCTCTCTCTCTCTCTCTCTCTCTCTCTCTCTCTCTCTCCCCCCCCCCCCCCCCCCCCCCCCTGTGTGTGTGTGTGCGTGCCAACTGCTCCGGAGTCCCTACCTTTGAGGTCCACTCTCTTGGACGTTACGCTACCCTGCTTGCAACCATATTCTGGCATGCCATGTGGCTCAACTAGCGAGCAGGATGCCGAGAGGAGTTGAAGAGCCATTTGTGTGTGTGTGTGTGTGTGTGTGTGTGAGAGAGAGAGAGAGAGAGAGAGAGAGAGAGAGAGAGAGAGAGAGAGAGAGAGAGAGAGAGAGAGAGAGAGAGAGAGAGAGAGAGAGATCAGGAGGGAGGGGGGTCAAAGAGGTGTTGGGGTTGCCAGGAGATCAAGAGGCACCACATGTGTGTGTTGTCTGTGTGTGTGTGTGTGTGTGTGTGTGTGTGTGTGTGTGTGTGTGTGTGAGAGAGAGAGAGAGAGAGAGAGAGAGAGAGAGAGAGAGAGAGAGAGAGAGAGAGAGAGAGAGAGAGAGAGAGAGAGAGAGAGAGAGAGAGAGTCCTAATTTCTCGCATATGCACCTACGGGGAAGCACCTAAAGATTTGATGAAGGGTCGAGGGAGATTAGAGAGGGAGGGAGGGAGGAAGGAAAGGAAAGCACCCTCGCACACTCGACGAGAGGAGGGAGAACTCGCAACTGCGAGACCACAACCAATCAATTGACAGATCGTAGCCTGCAGTGGAGAGGATGATGTGACTTTTCTACACAAATGCTTTGCTTTACATGCTGAAATGTTTCGTGGTCTTATGGTGCACACATCCCACACGTGCTCTCCTTCAAGGCTATGTTCAATAGAAACGAGCTAGAAGGCCCATCATGCCCATGTACATAGTGAATGATTGACAGAGCGTAGTGCTACAAATTTAATTGAAACCCCCTCCCCCCTTCAACTCGTTCAATATGATTGTTTCACGCTCACAAGAAAAGAAGCAATCATATAGAGAAGTTTCTCTGTAAAGGCTTTGATCAATCTACATGAAGCTTCCACTTGCTTTGAACCTTTGCAATAACATCATCATGTGGACTTCTCCCTACACTCTTAGCGATCAAACATGTGCACATGAAGACAGTCGACGGTCTGCAACTTCTATCTTTTCTTCAGATGCTAGAACGAATGTGTACATGTACACTTAGCATATAAAATCTCTCTTTATAATAAGATATGCATAAATTCTATTGTAGGATATGTCCAACATAGGTAGGTTGATTGAGATAAATGGTTGGGTTAGCATGCAGGTTAGATGTGGTGTACTTTTGAAAGCATAAAAGATTTTGGTTAGGCTTGCTAAATGCGATAAGGTCTCTTTGGATGCATCACTTGTAGGAGATTTTGAAAGCATGAAAGATTTTGGTTGGGCTTGCTAAATGCAATAAGGTCTCTTTGGATGCATCAGTTGTAGGAGATGCCTCATAGGGTTGAGTCAAGTCGTGTACTTTTGAAGGTTTTACTGGACTACAGTGACTTGGAATCCATCTATTACATGGTAGGAGCAAGGCAAAGAAGCAATATACATACTTCGGCCTTGCAAGGTAAGGTTGATAGTGGTAGAGCAAGGTGGCATACTTTTCAAAGCTTAAACATATCTCAGATTAGGTCTTTTGGAATGTATCAATCATAGGATATGACCAATCAAGGCATGTCAAAGAAGTAATAGGCTGTTTTTTTTCACTCACGCATAAACTCTCTCTCTCTCTCTCTCTCTCTCTCTCTCTGTGCGTGTTCTATCGCTTCTTCTTTGTGTCTTGCACTCTGTAGTTTGCTTGAGTGCATCATAGCATTGAAGGTTGAGCACCCCATTGCCTATTCACTCTGTACAACTAGGAGGGCGACACATGAATGTGCTTGCTCCTAGTCCTAAAGCTGGTAGAGGGGTGCACCTTTTCCAATGTCGGGGAGGTGCATTAATTTGGGAGGGAAGGACTACAACAACCTTGTTGCATAGAAGATATGGTGGCCAAGACCCTCCAATAAAACCAACCTATTGGGGGGAACAAGGAGGATTCGTGACGAGATTGGACACACACACACACACACACACACACACACACACACTTAGGTACATACACACACACTCACATGAGTGAGCTTGAGAAACTACACATGATTGGTCGGCAGTTGGTAAGAGCGAGTGAGATCCATCGTAGGCGGGTCGCGCGAGCTCGTTCCATTGTAAGGTTCCGAGGTTTATTCATGAGTTTTTGTTTGGAATCTCAATGGTTATGCACACACATTTTCCTTTTCCAAAGATTGGAAAAGCAGTGTTCCCAAAGCACATTTTTCTAAACTAATAGAGAAAAATTGAACTATTGAAAATTATAAGTTTTCTTGAAAAATATTACTATTGTAGATTTACAGGTTTATGTGAACACTGCCCGGGGGAACCTATTACTAGGAATTTTTTCATTGGTGCACAAACAATGTGCATATTTGTAATGTGATGGAGTTCGCGAAGCCGGGCAGCCGCAGCTCGCCATCGCCACACCTCTTCGTTGCCAACTGCGGGCCCGCGTTGGATCTAGGACTGCCCATCATCGCCCGTGCTTTCTCCACATTTGGACCTGTTACTCATCTCCAGCTCGCCGATGCCTCTGGTTGCCGAGTTATCGTTTCTTTCCATGAAGTTGCGCACGCGCAGGCGGCGCGAGAGGCCCTTGACGGATTTCCCTGCGCCGTACTGAATAATCGCATTCTTCACATTCAATTCTCTGCTGCAAGAAAACCGTCCACAGTAAGCTTCTCTCTTTGCCTTCTCTTAAATAAGGTAGAGGGAAAATGGATTCTTCTTTGCTAATAGAAGCTACATTTTTATTTGATAGAACTTGTGCACGTTGCACCCACTTTTTTAAGAACGAGTTTGTGAGCTAATAGAGGCCATTTATTACTCTAGTTCAGAATGTCATGCAGCATGATGCATGCATTGTTTGATTGTTATTAAAGGGCCCGAGTGCTTGAGGCTTGCATGCATGTTGGACACACGGTGTAGTGTGCGCAACCATTGGCCCAATGATAGATGCCAAGTGATTAACCATTGCCCTGTAGCTTGCATCTTGTGATGTCACCAAAGTGCCTAATTGAGAACCCTGTCATCGAATTTTCACCTTGGACCCTACAGCTTGTATGAGAATAGACTCACAAAGTCTGTGCAAGACCGTGAAAGCTTGTTTAGTACATCGGTTTGAATCTTATTAGCAAACAGTTTCAAGAATTCCGTATTTGTCATAGCATAATGGGACAATGACATATTGCGTGAATATTCTCAAAGTGAAAATGAAAATGTGTTTTATAATGTTTGACAAAGTAGTATGGATGCTAAACTTCATCACTAGTAGAAGGTCTACTATAGAAGTGTTAGCAATAGAGGGTGTCGTTTCTGTACTACATGATGTATACTATGAAGCTAAAAAGAATCATGGCACCCCATAATTGCCTTCTTGAACCACACGCCCAAGGTCATTTTGACATGGTTGAAACTCATCAAGAAAAATTCCAAAGAGCTTCATGGTTTCTGCACTAAGCTGTGGCAGCTAGTTGAGAATTTTCTTTGGCAGTCCTTCAGATAGCATGCTTTACATGCATCCTCGAGCAATTGGATCACAAGGGGTTGAATAAACTCATCGTCAAGAACAAATACCCGCCTCCATGAATGGACGATCTGGTAGATTGGCATCATGGAGATAGGCCTCAGTTCAGGTTATTATCAAATATGAATCAAACGAGAAGACGTTCCTAAAATGTGATTTCATACACGCTATGGTCACTATGAGCTTTTAGTCTTACCTTTTGGTTTGACTAATGTTCTTGCTATATTTCAATAGATCATGAATGCTCTGTTGAGACCGTTTCTTGAAAACTTTGTTGTTGTATTTCGAGATGACATCTTGATCTATAGTTGTAGTCTATTTGAGCGTATTGGACATAGGGTAAAGTGGCCAATAACGAATTGGGGTCCAAAACAAGGCCACCTTAAAATTAAATGAAAAATATTACCTAAATATATGGGAATTATGATTGGGATGGCATTGGGAATGGCAAGAGCTTGATATGATCTATCTTTTTGTATCAATTTCATTGGAAACTGTCAATCATATCATTTAATCCAGATCATTTAAATTGGATGTCCCTCTATTGGCCCCTATGTTTTAAGTGGCCTTATATTGGCTCCTTTACCCTAGACGCATTGTTCTCAAAGTACTAATATCTGAGAATTGAAAAACTTTATGCTCTTGACAATCTCACAAAAGGCCAAAGAAGTGAAGGGGGGCCTTATTCGCATTTTTGCAGGCCCCTCCCTAGCGTTTTTGGCTGGCAGAACTAAGCGATTTTTGTGGCACTTGTGAATAGCATAGAGATCGATTCTCAGTAGTCCCTGCAGTTGAGGGCAATGAGTAGTAGGTCTTCTCCTTCGAGTCTTCCCCTCACGATAGACCATTCAATGGGCATCATACGTAGAGGCAAAGCACTTTTCTAGTTGTGCAGACCTAGGAAAGCAAACACTTCCATACCCTCTAGAGGGCAGCTACACCAACATCCTGTAACAAGCTTGGAAACCCAAGCGAGAAATCAATAGCAACACAAACAGAAACGGCAATAACTGAATTTGAATAGAGAGAGAGAGAAGAGGAGAGTCCACATGAAACGAAGGAGTTTCACTTCCACATGCACTGTGTGTGGCATATCTCCAATCCAAGAAAGTAGTGAAGCAAGCCGAGATTTGCCATCTCAAACTCCTTAGCCAAGACCTCCATAGTACTGCGGGTGTGCTCAACATGGCTACTTGTAAGGTGCAGCGGAAGTGAATGTTTGAACTTTGCTCAAGATGAGTGCTCCAAACTGTGCTCAAGGGTTCCTTTTACTTACAGAAGGGAGAGCCTTCCGTTCCTTTAGTGAGAGAGTGCAATGGACACAAACAAAGTGAATGGACACTGTGCGTGAAGATGTATGAGACTGAGAGATAGAGAAGAAAATACGACACTAGAGACGTTGTAAAACCCTCCCCACTCTCTATGGCGAGAGCGGTCTACTTATGATTGCACAAATCTCTACAATGCTTGGACTTGCCGACGATGTCGACGACGAGACGGGCTGAAATCTGAAAACTCCAAGGGCTGAAATCTGCAAATCTTCATCTGTTGAATTTTGACTCTATGTCGGTGACGATGTCGATGGCGACGATGCGACGACGACGCGCTGAAAACGCAGATGTCAGCATCTGCGTTTTCCGGCTGAAACTGTAAACCTTGCGGAAATTGACCGTGCGGCGAGGAACTGCTGCGGGAAGGTGAGATCTGCGAGGTTCAGGACTTGATATGCGGTGTCTAACTGCTGAAAACTGAAAACGCTGATGTTCCTTGATGTTCCGTCGCGGTATATCGGGGTTGATCTGCAAAACCAAAACGCTAGGGCTGAAAACTGATCAATTGTCGCCGGATGTCCTGTAAATGCAAAATGCTAGGCTGATCTGTGGTTCTGTTGTCGTCGGGAATATGCAAATGCAAAAACGCTGGCTGATCTGGGGTCTTGATGCAAAACGCTAGCCTCTCTGTTGTGTAGCAAAAACGCTAGGCCTTGCTGGGGGTTCCTACTGAGAAGGTGCCTGTTGAGCGGTGCTCCTGCTGCCTCTTCTGCCAAATAGTGCTAGTCTAGGTTTGCTTATATACAAACTTCCTCAATTTGCCCTACCTACTTTCTAACAAAAGTCACTTAAAATAATAAGTGAAAAATGTCAAAAATAGGGAAAATAGGCTTAATGCACTGGAAAATCCCCTAAAGGATTCTGATGGATTATGATATGAATGCTTATGATCATGCTGTGTGCAACCAGAGGATATGCATCTACACTAAGTGACTGGTCATGCACGGACTGCGAACAGACTCACAAAAGTGCCAGATCACTTCTAAATCTAGACTGACTGGACTGACTGAACCCTTGTCGTGCTGTAGCTTGTCCACGGACACATAGGGTTGGATGTGTCACGTGACATCCCCTCCTTATCAAAGTGAGGTAATGGTACCGAACTGTATGGTGTCGAGGGAGATCGCCAATAGCATCCGGAATCCTGGAAGGGACTCTTCGCCGGCCCACTCTGATGTGTGGGTCGCGCGGTACTTGAACTTCATAAAGGTCTGCAACGCTTGCTTCTTTGGGCCGCGCCGAAAGCGACACAAAGTCTTTTGTGGCTCCTTCTGTAACCGGCCTGTTCAATCCAAAAAGGGCGGTAGACTTTACTTTAAACCTTGATTTAGCTTTCACCCATTATTAGTCGTCTATTTTACCTGTACTTTCAAGACACAACAAAGGGGAGAGGGATACAGGCTGCTAGATTGCACCTGTATGAGTAGACGGACACCAGATTGGCCCCTAACTTAGGCGCCCCTTTCGGTATTTCTTTATTATTCAAAAGAGGGAATAAACGCTGTGGTTCCTACAAGCTGCCCCGCACAAACTCGGCTGAATTTCCACTGTTCCAGCCCGATTTCGGCAGCATAACTGTACTAGAACCCTTCACGGTCAGTATTCCCACGCATTGACCGACTTTCCCGAAGCATACGGGCACTTTGCAAAACCTGGCGAGAATCTGCAGCACGCTGAATTCTCTGTTTTCAGCCCTGAAAATGCGCCAGATCGCCTGTACAGCGGTCCCCTTGCGTCCCCGAACCTCCTGGGGGTATTAGGGTCCGTTTAGGGCCAAAACCCTAAACCTGCAAAAATACACAGCAGGCTGTAATTCACTGTTTCGGGCTCCGTTTCGCGTGCCGGTCGCATCCCTAGCAAGTCCTCGAGCTCCCGCACCTGTAGGGCTACTTGCCCTTTGAATCGGACGAGATTTCTGGCGTGAAACCTCTCCGAATTCACCTGTACCTGTGGGGGGATTAGCCGCTAGCTAATCCAGTACCTGTGCAAGAGGCTCTTGCCTCGGCAATCGCGCATGAACCCACACAACTGTACATTGGTCAAATGAAGAGCCCACTAGAGGGGCATAACATACTGCCAAAGGGGAGAGAGAGGGCAGTGCGTAGCGTGCAGGGCATCACTCCTGGCACCGCACTGTGCATAAGAGGGAAAGCAAGCACTCCATAGCTCTTAACCTGTGACAGAGACTTGCAAAATGAGCCTCCCAACTATAAATCACGTTTTTGCCTTCTCTATAAGTAGTAAACTGGCCTCAGAGTGCCAAGTGTCACTCATTTGTGCATTTTCCCGCTTTAGACCCTCGGGTCTAAAAATATCTCACCTGCAGCCTCTGTTGACTTGGCCACAGAGTAACAAAATGATCCCCATGTCAAACTGCACGTAATGACGCCAAGACATTTTCAGGTCCCAAAATAGCAGTTCCCTAAATTTTAGGAGATGCTGCCATTGTATCTTTCTAGGTCATCCGACCCTCTTTGTACACTGCGGCCACATCCAGAACTGAAATGTAGCCTCTGTAGCAAAGGATTCCACTTTGGCTAGTCAATGACCCCACTTGGCTAACCATAGTCCTTGTCCAACCTTAGTGCTCTCTTGCCCTCAGGCCTGGACTCCCTCTGGACAGTTCCACACTAGCTATGCAATGCAGGGCAGTTAGATTTCCCGAGGGGTGTTTCCAAAAAGTGAAAGTAAATAGATAATAAGAAAGAAATCAACAAAAAGGATAGATAGTAGTCACACACTGGTGACATACCCCCCTCTTGAAATCTCAAACGTCCTCGTTTGCATCTATGTCGTACAAGCTCCTAGTCAACATTGATGTATTCAACACCTGTCGACACATGTACGACACATACATGCTCATTGTCAACCCTGGTGTATTCAACACCTCGTCGACTCATGTATTGCCTGCGTGTGAACCCTGTCCCAATGACATAGTGGTAGCTTCACACTCTGCCATTGCTTTGAGTCACTAACTTTCCAATGACAAAATGGTAGCTGCACATTTTGCCACTGTCTTATAGTACACGTTGGATCCCGTAACACTTTCGAGCATACCCAAACCGACAGTTTAAGAATGCAGTTACACATGTACTCTTCAATAGAAGCAATCACTGTATCCTTGACAAACTGACAAGAAATACTCACTTCTATAGCACTAATCAAACTTTTGGACATTCCATAAGAGCAATTGCCAAACTGACAATCTGTACAGCTCTAACATTCATGTAACAGGTATTTAATTTGAGCTCACTTTAAATACCATGTACATCATTTGTTTCAGAAGCCATTGTCACACTGACAATCCATTTAGCTTTGAAACTCAAGGGGTCAAGGTAGGTTGCAAATCGAAGGCTTCCAGGTAAAGTGATAACACAGTTGGTGAGTGTGCAAGTTCACCTTCTTCCATCCACTTAGCATCCATTGGTGGATAGTTTCTGAACTTTACCAAGTAACGCCTAGCAACCTTGCCTTTCACTTTCCTTTCTTTGTGTGCCAAAATCTGTTCAGGGACCAAGATCTCGTCAAGTTCCTCGACTTCCGGCTGATCTTCAGCTGGCATATCTTCTGGCACATCACCCACATAGGGTCTGAGAAGACTCACATGAAACGCATTGTGAATCTTCCAACTGTCAGGCAATTTCAGCCTATATGCAACATCACTGATTATGTCGCACACTTGAAAAGGCCCATAGTAACGCATGCTGAGCTTTGGAAACAGTCTTTCCTTGCGCTTCATCTTCTTTAACCTTGCCTTTTCAAACCGTAGAAGCACCCAATCACCAAGTGAATATACCACTTCACGACGGTGACGATCAGCTGCTTTCTTTTGCTTTGCCTGAGTTCTTTCTAAGGCCACTTTGACCTTCTTGTACATTTCATCCATGTCTTGAACATACTTATCTGCTTCAAATATCTTATCCTTTGTATGCAGTATGGGAGGAACTTTCTTGCCACCTTCAACTATCTCAAAAGGTGCCTTGCCAGTTGATGAATGCACTGTATTATTGTATGCATACTCCACCAATGGCAAATACTGCTCCCACTTTCCTTTATGCTCTGACACATAGCACTTCAGCAGATCTAGGACAGTAGAATTTGCCTCTTCTGACTGCCCATCTGTTTGAGGATGAAATGACGAAGAGAATTTGAGCGTGGTACCCATATTCTCAAACAAGCCTCTCCAGAACAAACTAGTCATGCGTGGATCACGGTCGCTAATAATCGACTGTGGCATGCCATGATACTTGAAAATATTGCTCATAAACAAGCGTGCCATCTGATCTGGCTTTATCTTCTTCCTGACAGGAATAAAATGAGCCTGTTTGCTGAATCTGCAAATAATGGTCCAAATACCATCGTTTCCTGTCTGCGTTCTCGGAAGATCAAAGATAAAATCCATAGCAATACTTTCCCATGGTTTATCTGGAATAGGTAGTGGTTGCAATAACCCTGGTGCCTTTTGCCTGTCAAACTTGACCTTTTGGCATATTAGGCATTCTCGCACAAAGGCATCCACATCTCTTCTCAATGTAGGCCAATAGAAGAATGTCTCAACCGCTTTAACTGTAGCATCCATACCACGATGCCCTGCATACGGTGGGACATGACTCTCTTCCATAACTTTGCGTCGCAATGGCTTTGTGACACACAATCTGCCATGCATCATCATGAACCCATCTTTAAGAAGATAGTGTTCATGACGTTGTCCATCCATTAGTTGCTCGAAGACCCTTGCAAAATCTTCATCATTTGCATACTGTTCTCTCATATCATCAAGTTCATGATGATAAGGAATCGACACAGCTGAAATTTGTGGCTTCCTTGACAAGGCATCAGCCACAACGTTCTTCTTGCCTTCCACATGCACAATCTGAAAATGGAACATGGACAAGATATTTGCCCATCGCATATGCTTCTCAGATAACTTTGTTTGTGTCAAGAAGTATCGCAAGGTCTGATGGTCCGTTTGGACAACGAAATCTGCACCTAGCAGGTAGTGTTTCCAACTTAAGAGCGCATGAATCACAGCCAGTAACTCTTTCTCATAGACCTGCATGGTCATCTCTGGCCCTTGCAAAATTCTGCTCTCATAGGCTACTACCCTGCCATCTTGCATTAGCACAGCACCAATGCTACTACCGCAGGCATCACACTGGACCACAAATGACTTCCTAAGATCTGGCAACACAATGACTGGATCCGAAGTCATCTTTTCCTTTAAGAGATTAAAAGCTGAAATCTCTTTTTGTGTCCATCTAAAGGTGACTGCCTTCTTTTGAAGAGCATGTAAAGGTGAAGCAATCTCAGCGAAATTTCGGATAAACCTTCTGTAATAGGAGCATAGTCCCAAAAAGCTTCGGACATCATGCACCGTCTTCAAATTTGGCCATGACTTGATCGCTTCGACTTTTGCAGGATCCATTCTGACACCATCCTTTGAGACAATGTGTCCCAGAAAGTGAATCTCTTCCAGAAAAAACTCACTTTTCTTTGCATTGATGAGCAACCTATGACTGCGTAGTTCTTTGAATACAATGGCCAAGTGATGCCTATGCTCCTCTTCATTCTTTGAGTAGACTATCATGTCATCAAAGAATGTACCAACAAACTGCTGGTGTGGACGGAAAATTCTGTCCATCATCCTATTGAACGTAGCAGGAGCGTTTGTGAGACCAAAGGGCATCACTAAAAATTCGTAAAGGCCAAACGTCGTTCTAAAAGCAGTCTTGTGCACATCCTCTGATCTAATGCGGATCTGATGATACCCACTCTTTAGATCTATCCTGCTAAACATAGCTGCTCCTTCTAATTTGTCCATAATATCATCAATTCTAGGTATAGGGAACCTATTCTTGATGGTATTCTTGTTCAGTGCACGGTAGTCGATGCACATACGCCATGAGCCATCCTTTTTCTGCACCAACAACACTGGAGAACAGAATGGAGATGAACTGGGCTGAATCAGCCCCTTTTCTAACAGCTCCTGTACTTGGCCCATTATCTCTTTCTGCTGAGCCGCACTAACCCTGTACGGAGGCTTATTTGGTGGGCTACAGCCTGGCACCAAATCTATCGCATGGTCCTCGGGTCTCTCTGGCGGTAATTGAGACGGTAATGAATCGGAAAAACAGTCACTATACTGTTGTAAAAACATTGACCTTTCTTTATCTAGCACAGATAAATTTGATTCATCACAATCTGACACTTCACGTGCAAAAACCAAGTACGCAGAAAGATGCTTTTTCATTACAGAAGTAATAGCAGAAGCTGATATAGTAGGAATAGACTCCCCTTTAAGCTTTACATCCAGAATATGAGTCTTTCCCCTGCTCTGTACAGTGATCTTTTTGTTGTAGGCATCCATGATTCCCTGTACACGAAATAACCAAGGAATACCTAACAACACATCACATCCGTCCAGTGGCATGATGTAAAATTCTTCAGCATCTACATAGGACTGGATATGTAGACGCAACTTTCTAATGATGGGTGTGACAGCCTCTGTATGGCCAGGACATGCCAAACCTGCCTCTGCTGTATACCCCATCTCTTCAGGTCTGATTCCCAACTTTGAAGCCAATTCTGGGGAAATGAAGTTGGCTTTGGCACCTGGATCAAAGAAGATAAGCACTGTTTGATCCCTAACCTTTCCCCATGCTCTGCAAAGCTCACTTGCATCTGAATTTGGCTTGTCGCCCACCATATCTGGCACTAGACCAGCCATGGGCTTCTTTCCTTTCCTGTCCTCCTTGTCTTCAGAATCAGCTGGCCTTTTCTTTGTAGGACAGTTGTAAGCAATGTGGCCAGGCTGCTCACATATAAAGCATTTGTTCTCTGTCCTCAGGACCTTCTTTTGCTCTTCTGACTTGCGAGGAAAACGTCTTTTCCATTTCTTTGCTGGTCCTTTTTCTGATTCAGCCGTAGCTTTGTCTTTCCTTGCGTTGGCCGACTCCTGAGTCCCTTTAGGAGCCTCATTGGGAACGTGCTTCTTGGCTGAATTTTTCTTGCCTGATCCTGCCTTGACGCCAGTGTTAAATTCACAATCTTCTCCCTTGAGCAAACCATTGCCAGTGTTTGCTACCTCGATGAGCTGTGTCAAAGTAGTGACTTTTGTCTTCGTGCAGTATTTTCTCAATCCTTTGGGTAGGCCACAACAGTATTTTTCAATCTGTTCTGTCAATGGCACAAACCTATAGGAAGTTACTGGAAGTAGAGCTTTCCAAAACTTCCGATTGTAATCATCCAGATTTCTGCAAGTGGCAGCATTAAGCTGGTGCCATTCTGTCATGACATCTGCTTCAAAGTCATCAGATAACCATGCTGCTGCAAAAATCTGCTTGAAGTAAATCCATGTGGACGGAGCTTGCCCTTGAAGCAATAAAGTTGTCCACCATTGTCCCGCATTCCCTGTCAAGAAAGTGGCTGCCTTGCGGACCTTTGAAGCCTCTGTAAAGTTTCCCCCTGCATAGGCCTTATCAAACTGCTGGAGGAATGAAAGAGCCTTCTTCCTGTCATCAAACCCTGTAAAGGTCGTGAATGACACTCCTTTGCCACCTTCTTTGTACGGAGTTGGCCTCTCCAGCGGCGTTAAATTGTCATATGGAAGTGACTGAAACATGGGAACACTATTAGGGTTCATCTGTGTTCCTTGGCCGCTATTAACTTGACTTGGAAACGCCATATTTGGCTGCTGATTTGTAATTCCAGCCATACCAAAATTTGCTTGTGGCATCCCAAATTGTCCCTGAGTGCTTTGAAACCCTGGTTGCATACCCATGACACTGTACATGGGGTTAGGCATCATCGTTTGAGCACCCGCAAACACTGTTCCTGGCGTATAAAACTGATTTCCAGGTGCATGACCAGCCATGCTCTGAAATACCGATCCACCTCCAAAATAGCCAGGGTGTACTGAAGGTGGTGGGAAGACCTGTTGCATAGCCTGTAAGTTGCTTCCCTGCCCATTAGAACCAGCTATAGGCTGCTGAAAGGTGGCGGGCTGAATTGGTACAGCTTGAAAAACTGGCATCTCAGCCACCTGTTCTTGCACCTTAGGCATACGTTGTGGAGACTGCATGTTCTCCGTCAAGTGTACAGGTGTTTCCATTGACTGTGCGGTATGAATCACCTGTGTTCGAGCCTTAACAGGCTTTTGAATATGATCCAGTGACCCAACTTGCTGAGACGGAACCGGAGGTTGCAGAAAGGCTAAAAACCTTGGGTTCTGCATTACTTGTGTGAACATAGCCACAGCAGTAGCCAACTGGGTCCTGAATATATCGTCATCTGTCTGTGGTGGTCTTGACGACTCACCCACTTCATGTGTCTGTTGACCCTGTGAAGAGGAAACCTCTTCAGTCACATCATCTGGTCTGTCAGCCATAATTGCAATTCCCTGTGTCTGGTCTATGATCCCTTGTGTCTTCAAGCCCAAAACTGACCAAGGCTCACTTCTATGGGAAAAAGTGATTTAATCCCGTCGATGGAACCATGTAACCGGCCTGTTCAATCCAAAAAGGGCGGTAGACTTTACTTTAAACCTTGATTTAGCTTTCACCCATTATTAGTCGTCTATTTTACCTGTACTTTCAAGACACAACAAAGGGGAGAGGGATACAGGCTGCTAGATTGCACCTGTATGAGTAGACGGACACCAGATTGGCCCCTAACTTAGGCGCCCCTTTCGGTATTTCTTTATTATTCAAAAGAGGGAATAAACGCTGTGGTTCCTACAAGCTGCCCCGCACAAACTCGGCTGAATTTCCACTGTTCCAGCCCGATTTCGGCAGCATAACTGTACTAGAACCCTTCACGGTCAGTATTCCCACGCATTGACCGACTTTCCCGAAGCATACGGGCACTTTGCAAAACCTGGCGAGAATCTGCAGCACGCTGAATTCTCTGTTTTCAGCCCTGAAAATGCGCCAGATCGCCTGTACAGCGGTCCCCTTGCGTCCCCGAACCTCCTGGGGGTATTAGGGTCCGTTTAGGGCCAAAACCCTAAACCTGCAAAAATACACAGCAGGCTGTAATTCACTGTTTCGGGCTCCGTTCCGCGTGCCGGTCGCATCCCTAGCAAGTCCTCGAGCTCCCGCACCTGTAGGGCTACTTGCCCTTTGAATCGGACGAGATTTCTGGCGTGAAACCTCTCCGAATTCACCTGTACCTGTGGGGGGATTAGCCGCTAGCTAATCCAGTACCTGTGCAAGAGGCTCTTGCCTCGGCAATCGCGCATGAACCCACACAACTGTACATTGGTCAAATGAAGAGCCCACTAGAGGGGCATAACATACTGCCAAAGGGGAGAGAGAGGGCAGTGCGTAGCGTGCAGGGCATCACTCCTGGCACCGCACTGTGCATAAGAGGGAAAGCAAGCACTCCATAGCTCTTAATCTGTGACAGAGACTTGCAAAATGAGCCTCCCAACTATAAATCACGTTTTTGCCTTCTCTATAAGTAGTAAACTGGCCTCAGAGTGCCAAGTGTCACTCATTTGTGCATTTTCCCGCTCTAGACCCTCGGGTCTAAAAATATCTCACCTGCAGCCTCTGTTGACTTGGCCACAGAGTAACAAAATGATCCCCATGTCAAACTGCACGTAATGACGCCAAGACATTTTCAGGTCCCAAAATAGCAGTTCCCTAAATTTTAGGAGATGCTGCCATTGTATCTTTCTAGGTCATCCGACCCTCTTTGTACACTGCGGCCACATCCAGAACTGAAATGTAGCCTCTGTAGCAAAGGATTCCACTTTGGCTAGTCAATGACCCCACTTGGCTAACCATAGTCCTTGTCCAACCTTAGTGCTCTCTTGCCCTCAGGCCTGGACTCCCTCTGGACAGTTCCACACTAGCTATGCAATGCAGGGCAGTTAGATTTCCCGAGGGGTGTTTCCAAAAAGTGAAAGTAAATAGATAATAAGAAAGAAATCAACAAAAAGGATAGATAGTAGTCACACACTGGTGACATACCCCCCTCTTGAAATCTCAAACGTCCTCGTTTGCATCTATGTCGTACAAGCTCCTAGTCAACATTGATGTATTCAACACCTGTCGACACATGTACGACACATACATGCTCATTGTCAACCCTGGTGTATTCAACACCTCGTCGACTCATGTATTGCCTGCGTGTGAACCCTGTCCCAATGACATAGTGGTAGCTTCACACTCTGCCATTGCTTTGAGTCACTAACTTTCCAATGACAAAATGGTAGCTGCACATTTTGCCACTGTCTTATAGTACACGTTGGATCCCGTAACACTTTCGAGCATACCCAAACCGACAGTTTAAGAATGCAGTTACACATGTACTCTTCAATAGAAGCAATCACTGTATCCTTGACAAACTGACAAGAAATACTCACTTCTATAGCACTAATCAAACTTTTGGACATTCCATAAGAGCAATTGCCAAACTGACAATCTGTACAGCTCTAACATTCATGTAACAGGTATTTAATTTGAGCTCACTTTAAATACCATGTACATCATTTGTTTCAGAAGCCATTGTCACACTGACAATCCATTTAGCTTTGAAACTCAAGGGGTCAAGGTAGGTTGCAAATCGAAGGCTTCCAGGTAAAGTGATAACACAGTTGGTGAGTGTGCAAGTTCACCTTCTTCCATCCACTTAGCATCCATTGGTGGATAGTTTCTGAACTTTACCAAGTAACGCCTAGCAACCTTGCCTTTCACTTTCCTTTCTTTGTGTGCCAAAATCTGTTCAGGGACCAAGATCTCGTCAAGTTCCTCGACTTCCGGCTGATCTTCAGCTGGCATATCTTCTGGCACATCACCCACATAGGGTCTGAGAAGACTCACATGAAACGCATTGTGAATCTTCCAACTGTCAGGCAATTTCAGCCTATATGCAACATCACTGATTATGTCGCACACTTGAAAAGGCCCATAGTAACGCATGCTGAGCTTTGGAAACAGTCTTTCCTTGCGCTTCATCTTCTTTAACCTTGCCTTTTCAAACCGTAGAAGCACCCAATCACCAAGTGAATATACCACTTCACGACGGTGACGATCAGCTGCTTTCTTTTGCTTTGCCTGAGTTCTTTCTAAGGCCACTTTGACCTTCTTGTACATTTCATCCATGTCTTGAACATACTTATCTGCTTCAAATATCTTATCCTTTGTATGCAGTATGGGAGGAACTTTCTTGCCACCTTCAACTATCTCAAAAGGTGCCTTGCCAGTTGATGAATGCACTGTATTATTGTATGCATACTCCACCAATGGCAAATACTGCTCCCACTTTCCTTTATGCTCTGACACATAGCACTTCAGCAGATCTAGGACAGTAGAATTTGCCTCTTCTGACTGCCCATCTGTTTGAGGATGAAATGACGAAGAGAATTTGAGCGTGGTACCCATATTCTCAAACAAGCCTCTCCAGAACAAACTAGTCATGCGTGGATCACGGTCGCTAATAATCGACTGTGGCATGCCATGATACTTGAAAATATTGCTCATAAACAAGCGTGCCATCTGATCTGGCTTTATCTTCTTCCTGACAGGAATAAAATGAGCCTGTTTGCTGAATCTGCAAATAATGGTCCAAATACCATCGTTTCCTGTCTGCGTTCTCGGAAGATCAAAGATAAAATCCATAGCAATACTTTCCCATGGTTTATCTGGAATAGGTAGTGGTTGCAATAACCCTGGTGCCTTTTGCCTGTCAAACTTGACCTTTTGGCATATTAGGCATTCTCGCACAAAGGCATCCACATCTCTTCTCAATGTAGGCCAATAGAAGAATGTCTCAACCGCTTTAACTGTAGCATCCATACCACGATGCCCTGCATACGGTGGGACATGACTCTCTTCCATAACTTTGCGTCGCAATGGCTTTGTGACACACAATCTGCCATGCATCATCATGAACCCATCTTTAAGAAGATAGTGTTCATGACGTTGTCCATCCATTAGTTGCTCGAAGACCCTTGCAAAATCTAACTTTCATTAGTTGTCCATCCATTAGTCTTTCTTATTATCTATTTACTTTCACTTTTTGGAAACACCCCTCGGGAAATCTAACTGCCGTGCATTGCATAGCTAGTGTGGAACTATCCAGAGGGAGTCAAGGCCTGAGGGCAAGAGAGCACTAAGGTTGGACAAAGACTATGGTTAGCCAAAGTGGGGTCATTGACTAGCCAAAGTGGAATCCTTTGCTACAGAAGCTACATTTCAGTTATGGGTGTGGCTGCAGTGTACAAAGGGGGTCAGATGACCTAGAAAGATACAATGGCAGCATCTCCTAAAATTTAGGGAACTGCTATTTTGGGACCTGAAAATGTGTTTGCGTCATTACCTCCGGAATGACAAGGAGAACATTTTCTTACTCTGCTGTGAAGTCAACTGGGCAACCGGTTGGGAGATTTTTAGGCGGCAACCCCGAAACAGGAAAATGCTTGTAAATGTGCCAAGTGGCACCTTCTGGTGCACTTTCCTCATGCAACAAGAAGTGGCGCTGAATTTTAAGCTGGGAGAGGCTCATTTTCAGATTTTGTCACAGGATAAGAGCTAAGGAGTGCTTGCTTTCCCTCCTATGTACAGTGCGGTGCCAGGAGTGATGCCCTGCACGCTACGCACTGCCCTCTCTCTCCTCTATGGCAGTATGTTATGCCCCTCTAGTGGGCTTTTCATTTGACCAATGTACAGTTGTGTGGGTTCATGCGTGATTGCCGAGGCAAGAGCCTCTTGCACAGGTACTGGATTAGCTAGCGGCTAATCCCCGCAGGTACAGGTGAATTCGGAGAGGTTTCTTGCCAGAAATCTCGTCCGATTCAAAGGGCAAGTAGCCCTACAGGTGTGGGAGCTCGAGGACTTGCTACAAATGCGACCGGCACGTGAAACGGAGCCCGAAACAGTAAATTACAGCCTGCTGTGTATTTTTGCAGGTTTAGGGTTTTGGCCCTAAACGGTCCCTAATACCCCCAGGAGGTTCGGGGACGCGAGGGGAACGTTGTACAGGTGATCTGGCGCATTTTCGGGGCTGAAAACAGAGAATTCAGCGTGCTGCAGATTCTCGCCAGGTTTTGCAAAGTGCCCGTATGCGTCGGGAAGGTCATTCAATGCGTGGGAATACTGACTGTGAAGGGTCCTAGTACAGTTATGCTGCCGAAATCGGGCCGGAACAGTTGAAATTCAGCCAAGTTTGTGCGGGGCAGCTTGTAGGGAACCACATCGTTTATTCCCTCTTTTGAACAATAAAGAAATACCGAAAGGGGCGCCTAAGTTAGGGGCCAATCTGGTGTCGGTCTTCTCATACAGGTGCATTCTAGTAGCTTGTATCCCTTTCCCCCGTGTTGTGTCTTGAAAGTACAGGTAGAATAGACGACTAATAATGGGTGAAAGCTAAATCAAGGTTTGAAGTAAAGTCTACCGCCCTTTTTGAAAGTACAGGCCGCTTTCATGGTTCCATCGACGGGATTAAATCACTTTTTCCCATAGAACTGAGCCTTGGTCAGGTTGGGCTTGAAGACACAGGGGATCATAGACTAGACACAGGGAATTGCAATTATGGCTAACAGACCAGATGATGTGACTGAAGAGGTTTCCTCTTCACAGGGTCAATAGACACATGAAGTGGGTGAGTCTTCAAGACCACCACAGACGGATGATGATATATTTTGGACCCAGTTGGCTACTGCTGTGGCTATGTTCACACAAGTAATGCAGAACCCGAGGTTTTTAGCCTTTCTGCAACCTCCTCTTCCGTCTCAGCAAGTTGGGTCACTGGATCATATTCAAAAGCCTGTTAAAGCTCGAGCACAGGTGATTCATACTGCAGAGTCGATGGAAACACTTGTACACTTGACGGAGAACATGCAGTCTCCACAACCTGTGCCTAAGGTGCAAGAACAGGTGGCTGAGATGCCAGTCTTTCAAGCTGTACCAGTTCAGCCAGCCACTTTTCAGCAGCCTATAGCTGGTTCTAATGGGCAGGGAAGCAACCTACAAGCTATGCAACAAGTCTTCCCACCACCTTCAGTACACCCTGGCTATTTTGGAGGTGGATCGGTGTTCCAGAGCATGGCTGGTCATGCACCTGGAAATCAGTTTTACACGCCAGGAACAGTGTTCGGCGGTGCTCAAACGATGATGCCTAACCCCATGTATGGTGTCACGGGCATGCTACCAGGGTTTCAAAGCACTCAAGGCCAAATTGGGATGCCACATGCAAATTTTGGTATGGCTGGAATTACAAATCAGCAGCCAAATATGGCATTTTCAGGTCAACTTAATTGCGGTCAGGGAACACAAATGAACCCTAATAGTGTTCCCATGTTTCAGTCACTTCCATATGACAACTTAACGCCGTTGGAGAGGCCAACTCCTTACAAAGAAGGTGGCAAAGGTGTTACTTTCACGACCTTTACAGGGTTTGATGACAGGAAGAAGGCTCTCTCATTCCTCTAGCAGTTTGACAAGGCCTATGCAGGGGGAAACTTTACAGAGGCTTCAAAGGTCCGCAAGGCAGCCACTTTCTTGACAGGGAATGCGGGACAATGGTGGACAACTTTATTGCTTTAAGGGCAAGCTTCGTCCACATGGATTTACTTCAAGCAGATTTTTGCAACAGCATGGTTATCTGATGACTTTGAGGTAGATGTCATGACAGAATGGCACCAGCTTAATGCTGCTACTTGCAAGAATCTGGATGATTACAATCGGAAGTTTTGGAAAGCTCTACTTCCAGTAACTTCCTATAGGTTTGTGCCATTGACAAAACAGATTGAAAAATACTGGTGTGGCCTACCCAAAGGATTGAGAAAGTACTGTACGAAGACCAAAGTCACTACTTTGACGCAGCTCATCGAGGTAGCAAACACTAGTAATGGTTTGCTCAAGGGAGAAGATTGTGAATTCAATACTGGCGTCAAGGAAGGATTAGCCAAGAAAAATTCAGCGAAGAAGCACGTTCCCAATGAGGCTCCAAAAGGGACTCAGGAGCCAGCCAACGCAGGGAAAGGCAAAGCTTCGGCTGAATCAGAAAAGGGACCAGCGAAGAAATGGAAAAGACGTTTTCCTCGCAAGTCGGAAGAGCAAAAGAAGGTCCTGAGGGCAGAGAACAAATGCTTTATTTGTGAGCAGCTTGGCCACATTGCTTACAACTGTCCTACAAAGAAAAGGCCAGTTGATTCTGAAGACAAGGAGGATAGGAAAGGAAAGAAGCCCATGGCTGGTCTAGTGCCAGATATGGTGGGCGATAAGCCAAATTCAGATGCAAGTGAGCTTTGCAGAGCATGGGGAAAGGTCAGGGATCAAACAGTGCTTATCTTCTTTGATCCAGGTGCCAAAGCCAACTTCATTTCCCCAGAATTGGCTTCCAAGTTGGGAATCAGACCTGAAGAGATGGGGTATACAGCAGAGGCAGGTTTGGCATGTCCTGGCCATACAGAGGCTGTGACACCCATCATTGGAAAGTTGCGCCTACATATCCAGTCCTATTAGATGCTGAAGAATTTTACATCATGCCACTGGACGGATGTGATGTGTTGTTAGGTATTCCTTGGTTATTTCGTGTACAAGGAATCATGGATGCCTACAACAAAAAGATCACTGTACAGAGCAGGGGAAAGACTCACATTCTGGATGTAAAGCTTAAAGGGGAGTCTATTCCCACTGTATCAGCTTCTGCTATTACTTCTGTAATGAAAAAGCATCTTTTTGCGTACTTGGTTTTTGCACGTGAAGTGTCAGATTGTGATGAATTAAATTTATCTGTGCTAGATAAAGAAAGGTCAATGTTTTTACAACAGTATAGTGACTGTTTTTCCGATTCATTACCGTCTCAATTACCGCCAGAGAGACCCGAGGACCATGCGATAGATTTGGTGCCAGGCAGTAGCCCACCAAATAAGCCTCCGTACAGGGTTAGTGCGGCTCAACAGAAAGAGATAATGGGCCAAGTACAGGAGCTGTTAGAAAAGGGGCTGATTCTGTTAGATAATGGGCCAAGTACAGGAGCTGTTAGAAAAGGTGCAGAAAAAGGATGGCTCATGGCGTATGTGCATCGACTACCGTGCATTGAACAAGAATACCATCAAGAATAGGTTCCCTATACCTAGAATTGATGACATTCTGGACAAATTAGGAGCAGCAGCTATGTTTAGCAGGAAGATCTAAAGAGTGGGTACCATCAGATCCGCATTAGATCAGAGGATGTGCACAAGACTGCTTTTAGAACGACGTTTGGCCTTTACGAATTTTTAGTGATGCCTTTTGGTCTCACAAATGCTCCTGCTACGTTCAATAGGATGATGGACATAATTTTCCGTCCACACCAGCAGTTTGTTGGTACATTCTTTGATGACATGATAGTCTACTCAAAGAATGAAGAGGAGCATAGGCATATCACTTGGCCATTGTGTTCAAAGAGCTACGCAGTCATAGGTTGCTCATCAATGCAAAGAAAAGTGAATTTTTTCAGGAAGAGATCCACCTTCTGGGACATATTGTCTCAAAGGATGGTGTCAGAATGGATCCTGCAAAAGTTGAAGCGATCAAGTCATGGCCAGATTTAAAGACGGTGCATTCTTGGGACTATGCTCCTATTACAGAAGGTTTATCCGAAATTACGCTGAGATTGCTTCACCTTTACATGCTCTTCAAAAGAAGGCAGTCACCTTTAGATGGACATAGAAAGAGATTTCAGCTTTTAATCTCTTAAAGGAAAAGATGACTTCAGATCCAGTCATTGTGTTGCCAGATCTTAGGAAGTCATTTGTGGTCGAGTGTGACGCCTGTGGTAGTAGCATTGGTGCAGTGCTAATGCAAGATGGCAGGGTAGTAGCCTATGAGCGCACAATTTTGGAAGGGCCAGAGATGACCATGCAGGTCTATGAGAAAGAGTTACTGGCCGTAATTCATGCGCTCTTAAGTTGGAAACACTACTTGCTAGGTGCAGATTTCGTCGTCCAAACGGACCATCAGACCTTGCGATACTTCTTGACACAGACAAAGTTATCTGAGAAGCATATGCGATGGGCAAATATCTTGTCCATGTTCCATTTTCAGATTGTGCATGTGGAAGGCAAGAAGAACGTTGTGGCTGATGCCTTGTCAAGGAAGCCACAAATTTCAGCTGTGTCAATTCCTTATCATCATTAACTTGATGATATGAGGGAACAGTATGCAAATGATGAAGATTTTGCAAGGGTCTTCGAGCAGCTAATGAACGGACAACGTCATGAACACTATCTTCTCAAAGATGGGTTCATGATGATGCATGGCAGATTGTGTGTCACAAAGCCATTGCGACGCAAAGTTATGGAAGAGAGTCATGTCCCACCGTATGCAGGAAGTGGACTATGGTTAGCCAAACTGGGGTCATTGACTAGCCAAAGTGGAATCCTTTGCTACAGAGGCTACATTTCAGTTATGGGTGTGGGTGCAGTGTACAAAGGGGGTCAGATGACCTAGAAAGATACAATGGCAGCATCTCCTAAAATTTAGGGAACTGCTATTTTGGGACCTGAAAATGTGTTTGCGTCATTACCTTCGGAATGACAAGGAGAACATTTTCTTACTCTGCCGTGAAGTCAACTGGGCAAACGGTTGGGAGATTTTTAGGCGGCAACCCCGAAATAGGAAAATGCTTGTAAATGTGCCAAGTGGCACCTTCTGGTGCACTTTCCTCATGCAACAAGAAGTGGCGCTGAATTTTAAGCTGGGAGAGGCTCATTTTCAGATTTTGTCACAGGATAAGAGCTAAGGAGTGCTTGCTTTCCCTCCTATGTACAGTGCGGTGCCAGGAGTGATGCCCTGCACGCTACGCACTGCCCTCTCTCTCCCCTATGGCAATATGTTATGTCCCTCTAGTGGGCTTTTCATTTGACCAATGTACAGTTGTGTGGGTTCATGCGCGATTGCCGAGGCAAGAGCCTCTTGCACAGGTACTGGATTAGCTAGCGGCTAATCCCCCGCAGGTACAGGTGAATTCGGAGAGGTTTACGCCAGAAATCTCGTCCGATTCAAAGGGCAAGTAGCCCTATAGGTGCGGGAGCTCGAGGACTTGCTACGGATGCGACCGGCGCGCGAAACGGAGCCCGAAACAGTAAATTACAGCCTGCTGTGTATTTTTGCAGGTTTAGGGTTTTGGCCCTAAACGGTCCCTAATACCCCCAGGAGGTTCGGGGACGCGAGGGGAACGTTGTACAGGTGATCTGGCGCATTTTCGGGGCTGAAAACAGAGAATTCAGCGTGCTGCAGATTCTCGCCAGGTTTTGCAAAGTGCCCGTATGCGTCGGGAAGGTCATTCAATGCGTGGGAATACTGACTGTGAAGGGTCCTAGTACAGTTATGCTACCGAAATCGGGCCGGAGCAATTGAAATTCAGCCAAGTGTGTGCGGGGCAGCTTGTAGGGAACCACAACGTTTATTCCCTCTTTTGAACAATAAAGAAATACCGAAAGCGGCGCCTAAGTTAGGGGCCAATCTGGTGTCGGTCTTCTCATACAGGTGCATTCTAGCAACCTGTATCCCTTTCCCCCGTGTTGTGTCTTGAAAGTACAGGTAGAATAGACGACTAATAATGGGTGAAAGCTAAATCAAGGTTTGAAGTAAAGTCTACCACCCTTTTTGAAAGTACAGGCCGGTTTCATTAGCTTCACTAGAGACAATATCAACTAACACATCATCCTTGTGAACAATCACGTCTTGATCATACAAATCATCATGCTTGTGAGAAATCACATCTTGATCATCATGCAAATCATCATGCTTGTCATTGCCATCCAAATCATCATGCTTGTCATTGTCATGCAATTCTTCATGCTTATCATTGTCATTCAAATCATCATGCTTATCATAATCATGGAAATTATGTGTGTCATGCTTTGGAGAAAAAGAGACTGAGAGAGTTTGCTTCCCCTGAATCTTTTCAATCTTCGCTTGCAGATTAGAAATGAGAGAAAGAATGAACAACTTTCTTGCGATCCAAGTCTATTTTTCTTTTTGCGTACTTGCGATCAAATTCTTTGGCCTCCAAGCGTAATTGCTCGCGCTCTCGCTCAAATGAGAGAAAGAATGAACAACTTTCTTGCGATCCAAGTCTATTTTTCTTTCTGCGTACTTGCGATCAAATTCTTTGGCCTCCAAGCGTAATTGCTCGCGCTCTCGCTCCATGACTGTCATTCTTGCTTAGTGCCACGTTGTCATCACGTCCATCATCGTCTTACACCAAGATTCCATAGGATCTGGTGGAATCCTTGGCGTAGATAGAGAAGGGGGAGGGTCGGAAAAACCTCCTGGTGGGGAAAATTCTTCTTCGCCTCTCTCATGCTCATCACCTCCAAGTGAAGTATCCATTCCGCTTTGAGTGATGACCATCCACTGAAGTCGTGGGTTCTTGTGGTCTTGGGTTCTTAAGTTCACGAGGGTCTTGGGTTTTTGGGGGTCTTGGTTCTTGGGGGTCTTGGCTCTTGGGGTTCTTGAGGGTCTTGAGGGTCTTGAGGTTCTTGCGGTTCTTGAGGTTCTGCTTTCGCTTGCAATCTGTGTTAGAGAAGGATCTTCTCTTCACCCGAGTTCTTCTCTTTTCCGTGGGCGCATCCCTTGGCGGCCTTCCGCTCACACCAAGGTTGCTTTTTCCCACCTCATGTCGATTGGCTGGCCGCTAAGTGCACGTTCCGCTCTCAATGAGTGAAAAGAGGCACAAGGGGAGGCTGGACAAGCCCTTCTTTCTTTGGTTTCCCGTCACTCTTCAAAAACAAGATTAGGAATCGACATGCCCAAGAGGTCTTGCATTACGTGCGACCGCAACAAGCAAATTTTTTTTTCTGTGGTTCTTGTGTTTCTTTCCTTGAGTGATACAGAACACTGCCAAAGCTCTGATACCATGTAAGGTGCAACGGAAGTGAACGTTTGAACTTTGCTCAAGATGAGTGCTCCGAACTGTGCTCAAGGGTTCCCTTTACTTACAGAAGGGAGAGCCTTCCGTTCCTTTAGTGAGAGAGTGCAATGGACACAAACAAAGTGAATGGACACTCTGCGTGAAGATGTATGAGACTGAGAGATAGAGAAGAGAATACGACACCAGACACGTAAAACCCTCCTCCAAGGGCCCCACTCTCTATGGCGAGAGCGGTCTACTTATGATTGCTCAAATCTCTAAAATGCTTGGACTTGCCGACGATGTCGACGACGATGAGGACGACGACGAGACGGGCTGAAATCTGAAAACTCTAAGGGCTGAAATCTGCAAATCTTTATCTGCTGAATTTTGACTCCATGTCGGTGACGATGTCGATGGCGAGGATGCGACGACGACGCGCTGAAAACGCAGATGCTGAAATCTGCGTTTAACCTTGCGGAAACTGACCGTGCGGCGAGGAACTGCTGCGGGAAGGTGAGATCTGCGAGGTTCGAGACTTGATCTGCGGTGTCTAACTGCTGAAAACTGAAAACGCTGATGTTCCTTGATGTTCCGTCGCGGTAAATCTGCAAAACGCCGGGGCTGATCTGCAAACCAAAACCGCTAGGGCTGAAAACTGATCTATTGTCGCCGGATGTTCTGCAAATGCAAAAGGCTAGGCTGATCTGTGGTTCTGTTGTCGCCGGGAATCTGCAAATACAAAAACGCTGGCTGATCTGGGGTCTTGATGCAAAACGCTAGCCTCTCTGCTGTGTAGCAAAAAGCTAGGCCTTGCTAGGGGTTCCTGCTGAGAAGGTGCCTATTGAGCGGTGCTCCTGCTGCCTCTTCTGCCAAATAGTGCTAGTCTAGGTTTGCTTATATACAAACTTACTCAACTTGCCCTACCTACTTTTCAACAAAAGTCACTTAAAATAACAAGTGAAAAATGTCAAAAATAGGGAAAATAGGCTTAATGCACTGGAAAATTCTCCTGAAGGATTCTGATGGGAATGCTTATGATCATGCTGTGTGCAACCAGAGGATATGCATCTACACTAAGTGACTGGTCATGCACGGTCTGCGAACAGACTCACAAAAGTGCCAGATCACTTCTAAATCTAGACTGACTGGATTGACTGAACCCTTGTCGTGCTGTAGCTTGTCCACGGACACACAGGGTTGGATGTGTCACGTGACACTACCTATAATCACAAGCTCATCCACATAGAGGATAATAAGAGTCACCAATCCTCCATCTTTGTAAAATGGTCAGAGGTTGGTGACGTGGCGTGCCCAACTGGAAGAAACTGGCTGAGAGGATAAGAGCTGAACCCAAAAAGTGTGGCTGAGGGGCCTAAATAGAAGGGGTTAGGGTTTTTAGATTAAAAAATCTAACCCTATCTAGCTTGAAGAGCATGGTTGAGGGCCCTAAACAAAAAGCATTAGGGCTAAACTGAAGATTCTCTAATTTGCACTGACCTACCACGTGGCAGTGCTGTAAATGGTGCCTTCCCCCTAGACGCGTGAATTGTGTTGCTATAAGTGAACTCCACCAAGGGCAAAAACTTTTCCACCTAGTCTTTTGATCAGAGATGTGGGACTTTAACAAGTCTAAAACCACTAAATTCGTTATCTCTGACTGCCCATTTGTTTGTGGATGAAATGAGGATGAGAGTTTGAGTTGTGAGCCTATAGTCTTCCATATTGTTCTCCAACACAAACTCGTCAAGCGGGAATATCTATCTGAAACTATAGATTTAGACATACCATGAAATCTGAAAATCTGTGAGTCAAACGACTTAGCCAAATGGTCGGTTTTAAGTGTCTTTTTTACCGGAATGATGTAAGGTGTAGCGGAAGTAAATGTTGAACTTTGCTCAAGATAGTGCTCCGAACTGTGCTCAATCCTTTTACTTACGGAAGGGAGAGCCTTTCGTTCCTTTAGTGAGAGAGTGAAAATGATCACAAACAAAGTGAATGACACTGTGAATGAAGGTGCTGAGTTTGAGAGAGAGAAGAATACGACACCAGATGGTTGTCAAACCCTCCTCCAAGGGCCCTCCTCTCTATGGCGAGAGATCTGTAACAGACTTGGACACTCTAAGTCAAGAATCAACCGCGACAGCACCAAATAACCACTTCAAAACAATTCACAGATCACAATAGATTTGCACTGGCCCGGTGGAGTTCCGTGCCTAGAGATATTGGCCCCAAAGACTGGCACCCCTTTCGGTATTTCTTTTTGTATTAATCAATCATCAAAGTACAAGAGAGCGGTTAGGGTTTCACTCTCAGACTCTGCATCCAGATGCTCTGAGAAGTGAGACCCTCACCACTTATTTAAAGGTTACAAGGGATGCCCAAAAGCAGAGCCCCAAAAGCTTTTAAAATAAAAAGCATCAGTTCTCTCTCTCTTAGAGAGTCTTCTCTTTTTTTATAAAATTTCTTTTTTCACGTTGTTCATCATTTTATCTTTTTTTTTCAGCCTCCGCGATTTTCGGAAATTAGGGTTTTTGGCAAAAATTAGGGTTTGCAGGAATTTAGGGTTTCTGCCATAAATTAGGGTTTTTGCTGTCCGCCACGTCATCACTTTGTGACATACCCCCCTCTTGAAAGCATTGTAATCGACCGCGATTACGCCTGCAAAACCGACAAAAGCCATAAACCGTCTTAGCAGACACTGACTGTTAGTACCTATGTACTAGGAACACACATCTAGCACATGTACAAAATCGACAGGACATCACACGACATCACAGGACATCACCAGACATCACATGACATTCAACATTCATTCGGATCTTAGACCATGATTTATCGGCAATGTAGCTAGCAATCACATCTAGGTCCAATCGGGACCTCATCGATTTCCGATTGACTAACCCCTATTGCAACCATGTCTATTCGAGATCAATCAGACCAAAATGGTGCAGTCATTTCGGCTATCAGTTCCTTCACTCACAAGAAGTCAAGAACAAATCAGTATCATTATCAGGAATTCCATTTCATAAAGTCATCGAGCAAAATACTGTCAACTCTCAGTATCCCTGAAGCTCAAAGAGACATGAGTGACTTTAGTATCAAAATCGAGCCATCTATTGACAAGGGAGCGGAGTGACTCTCCTCTTGTGCATCCCACTGCACCAGATCTCCGGCCAAGCTGAATTCTGGGTTCCGTTTGGAGTAGACTATGCTAAACCAAAACATCGAGGTAAAGTTTCACAATCCGAGGAGTATCTGCTAGGTCCTCCTCCTCCATCCACTTCGCATCAAATGCAGGAAAGTTCTTGAACTTAACCAAGAACCGCCTTCGGACTTTACCTTTCTTCGTATCGTTATGTGCCAAAATCTGTTCAGGAACAAGGATCTCCTCATTTTCTTCCACTTCGGGTTGCTCATCAGGCTCCCCATCATCAGGCACATCACGCTTAACAGGTTTCAAGAGACTCACATGCAATGCATTGTGAATCCTCCAAGTATCTGGCAGCAATCGGAAGGAGACATCATTTATCTTTTTAGTAATCTGGAAAGGTCCGTAGTATCGCATACTAAGCTTTGGAAAAAGCCTCTCCTTTCCCTTTTTCTTTCGTAGGCGTGCCTTCTCAAAACGTAAGAGCACCCAATCATCCTCCTTCAATTTCAAATCGCGACGATGGCGATCCGCTGCCTTTTTCTGTCGTTCTTGAGACTCTTGCAAAGTCTCGCGAACCTTGGCAAAAGTCGTATCCAAATCTCGCGAATATTCATCTGCTTCAAATATCGAATCTTTCGTGCTCAGGAAGGATGCAACCTTCGCAGCACTTTCAACAATCTCACATGGCGTCTTCTCCGTCGAAGAGTGTATCATGTTATTGTAGGCAAATTCCACCAAAGGTAAGTTCTTTTCCCATTGAGTCTTCTGATCCAAGATACAAGACCTCAATAAATCTAAAACCACTGAATTGGCAATCTCAGATTGCCTGTCAGTCTGCAAGTGGAACAATGACGAGAACTGCAGCTGCATGCCAATGTTCTCCCAAATTACCTTCCAAAACAAACTCATAAATCTGGGGTCTCTGTCGGAGACAATCGTCTCAGACGTGCCATGTAATCGGAAAATCATCGTGATCATTCTGTGTTCTCGGGAGATCAAAAATGAAATCCATTTCAATACTTTCCCAGGGGCGGGTGGGTATGGGTAAAGGGTGTAACAATCCCTGTGCCTTATGCCTGTCAAACTTGACCTTCTGGCATACTGCGCACAACTCTTCCACGTCCTTTTTGAGTCACGGCCAAAAGAAGCATCTCTCTACCCCGTTCATGGTGGTAGCAATGCTGCGGTGACCCGTAAAAGGTGGACAGTGGCATTCAGTCATAACCTTTTCCCTCAACGGCTGTGTAACGCACAACATAGTCTTTTTTATCAAGTAGCCTTCCCGAAGGGAGTATCCCGCTATTGTCTCCCCATCTCGTATCCGTGTGAAAATATGTGAAAAATCTGTATCTGTGGCATATTGATCGACCATATCCTCGAAGCTCCTATGATGTATCGCGGAAATAGCCAGAACCAACGGTTTCCGAGACAAAGCATCTGCCCTGTACATGGACAAACTGGAAGTGGAACTGTGACAAGATGTTCGCCCACCGCATCTGTTTTTCCGAAAGCTGCTTCTGTGACAAGAAGTAGCGCAAGCTCTGATGGTCTGTAAAGACAGTAAAATCCGCTCCGAGTAGGTAACGCCGCCACTGAGTAAGAGCATGGATAACCGCCAAAAGCTCTTTCTACAAATGGCTCTTGTAACTATGACATGGACTTCTTGCATCAAGACCGCACCCAGACTACGACCACAAGCATCACAATATACTTCAAATGACTTCTGCAAGTCCGGCAAAGTCAAAATAGGTCCCGTAGTCAAGTTCTCTTTCAATGTCCGAAAGGCAGTCACCTCTGTGGGTCTCCACGAAAAAGGTACTCCTTTCTGAGTCAAGGTATGCAAAGGGGAAGCAACCTCTGCAAACTTTCGTATGAACCGCCTGTAGTACGAACACAGTCCCAAGAAGCTTCTAACTTCATGGACATTCCTCAAATCGGGCCAATCACGGATAGTCTCTATCTTGGCCGGGTCCATTTGCACTCATGCTGCTGACACAATGTGTCCCAAAAAGTGTATCTCTTGTAGGAAAAATTCACTTTTCTTTACATTAACACTAACATGTGATCTCGTAATGCCTGAAAGACTTGAAGCAGATGATCTCTGTGTTCTGCCTCATTCTTGGAGAAAACAATGATGTCGTCAAAGAAAGTGCCAACAAATAGCGTGTACTCTCGAAAAATCCTGTCCATCATCCGATTAAATGTCGCAGGAGCATTGGTTAAGCCAAAAGGCATCACCAAAAACTCAAATAACCCAAAAGTCGTCCGAAAAGCTGTCTTGTAGACATCTCTCGGCGGTATCCTGATCTGATGATATCCACTCTTCAAGTCAATCCTGCTAAAGTATGAGGATCCGTGTAACCTGTCGAGTATATCATCGATCCTAGGAATCGGAAATCTGTTCTTGATGGTGATTTCGTTGAGAGTGCTATAATCGATGCACATTCTCCAAGATCCGTCTTTCTTCAAAACCAACAACACTAGAGAGCAATACGGTGAAGTACTAGGCTAGACAAGACCCTTTTCCAAGAGGTCTTTCACTGGGTTCATAATCTTTTCATTCTTTACTCGGCTCACACGGTAAGGTGGCCGATTCGGTGGCGTGCTTCCAGGTATCAGATCAATGGTTTGATCTTCAGGCCCTTTGAAAAGCAATCGGCATGAGTGTGGAGAAAAATCTTGGCGTTCTTTTGATCACGTCAAAACATATTCAACCTTTATCCATCGTTCAGTTCTCTCCCAAAAGAATGAGGAAGAAACTGATGTTCATCAAGTACAATCTCTAAGCCCTTCATTTATCAAAGTTGCTTTCTCGGCCCGGTAGTCAACCAGGGCATAGTTCTTGTGGTACCAAGGGATTCTGAGTAGACGTCACTTGCGTGCCCTGAACACCCCTGTCATTGCAAACAAAGTTTGCCAATGCTCAGTGTAATGGCAACATCCCATCCGGGTGCCAGTCGAACTACCTCCGCCTGTGGCATCAGTCTGTCGGGCGTAATTCCAAATCGAGCCGCCAATTCCAAGTGAAAAGAAGTTGTCCTTGGCTCCTTCAAAAGAGCTTCCTGATCCTTCACTTTGCCCCAAAAGCGGCAAAGTTTGTACTTTCATTCATTATATTCGGTGCAGGTCCCACGCCATGTGGTACCAGTTCTGCTTTTCTATCTGCCTTTTCTGCCACATTCCTCAGCTGCTCTCGAACTCTCAGGCCTGTCGTCGTCTTTATCATTCTGTTCTTTTTGTGCCTTTTTAGGGCACTTCGCGGAGATATGTCCATGTTCCCCGCATCCAAAGCACTTCCCCTCTCTGATGAAGCGAGCTCTCTCCTCAGGAGTAAACTTGGGTCGTGCATCCTTTTTCTCTGGGTTGCTCTTTTTTCTTTCTACTTTCATTCCCAGAAGTCTGTTCGGCTCGTTGTGTCATGGCCTCATCTGTGGGGTAGGTCAAACTGCCAGAGTAAATGGCAAAGCCCCGCCTCGCATGACTCATCAACTCCTAAATAGAAGCTGACTTCTATTCCAAGCAGTGATCTCGGATCTCTGTAGGTAGATCTAAGGTAAACCGCTCAATCTGTTCTCTGAACGAGATCTTCTTGAATGAAGAGGCGGGTAGAAAAGAGCTCAGAATCTTTCACAATAAGCATTGATTGTACTCTTTCTTGGTCATCCGAAGATGGTTCCAAGCAGCTCGTACATCTCGTTCATATTCTTGCGTCAACCAAGAAGAAATAAAAAGCTTCTTAAATTTCAACCATTTAACTGGCGCAGTCTTGTTTAAAAGAAGAGTGGACCACCAAGTACGAGCATTCCCCTTACAGTAAGAGGTAGCTCTCCGAATCTTGGAGTGCTCTGAATAGCGTCCTCCCACGAAAGCGATGTCAAACTGCTGTAAAAAAGACAAAGCCTTCGAAGCATCTGAGTATCCTGAAAAAGTATCAAACTTGATCCAGTGGCCACCCTCCTTAAACTCTCGGACTTTCTTGCTTTTATCTTCGAGAAAGTCATATTGGTTGGCTTTATAAAAATTCTTCTTGTTCGCTTAAAAGTTTCCGTTGTCAGAGTCGGAACTGTCCGTAGACGAGTCCTCTGTAGAAGTGTCACTCACTGGGCGAGACTTAGACTTCCTTGCCTTTTTTCTTGCCCTTTCCGAAGCGTTGTTTCTTGCTTCGCTTTTTTCTTTTCCTGTCTTCTTCGCTCGAGTCTGAAGAGCTATAAGAACTGTCAGAAGAAGAAGAAGAAGAACTGGGTAGGTCTTCAAACTTGACGCGCTTCTTCAATTTCTTTGCCTTGTCAAATGTCGACCGACGACCCAAATATCCCGGGAAGTCGGTGTCTTTCTTCTGCTTTTTGCCGTGCTTTTTGCCTTTCTTTTGCACGTCGAAAAGCTGAGCAATCCGTGCATCAACCACGTTCTCCAGTTCCTTCTCCGTATATTTCTTGGAGGCAGAAGGTTTCTTGAGAGCGGGTTTCGGGAGTGGTGTTGTGTTTCTTTGCCACTTCATCTGTACCTCTTCCAAAGAGGTCTGGTTCATATATTTTGCCATCTTCGGGTCCTTGGCAAAATTGAGCATCATCTTTGTTGCATCGCCAATCAATTGACGACGCTCCATCTCTCTTTGCTCCGCCTGAGTAGGCCGAGGCGGGCCATACTCTCTGTCTGAGTCTTCGTTGTGATCCGAGCCCGCATCTCCAGATGCAGAGGGAGTCGACTGATCATTGCTTGAAGCCATAGGTGCCGCGGAAAAAAAAAAAATTTGGAAATCGGATTTCCCGTAGAAGAGAAATCGGCTGTGCTCTGATACCACTGTAACAGACTTGGACACTCCAAGTCAAGAATCAACCGCGACAGCACCAAATAACCACTTCAAAACAATTCACAGATCACAATAGATTTGCACTGGCCCGGCGGAGCTCTGTGCCTAGAGATATTGGCCCCAAAGACTGGCGCCTTTCGGTATTTCTTTTTGTATTAATCAATCATCAAAGTACAAGAGAGCGGTTAGGGTTTCATTCTCAGACTCTGCGTCCAGATGCTCTGAGAAGTGAGACCCTCACCACTTATTTAAAGGTTACAAGGGATGCCCAAAAGCAAAGCCCCAAAAGCTTTTAAAATAAAAAGCATCAGTTCTCTCTCTCTCTTAGAGAGTCTTTTCTCTTTTTATATATATAAAAAAAAAAAATTCGCGTCGTTCATCATTTTTCAAAAAATAAAATAAAAAATAAAATTTTTTTTTCAGCCTCTGCGATTTTCGGAAATTAGGGTTTCTGGCAGAATTTAGGGTTTCTGTTGTCCGCCATGTCATCACTTTGTGACAAGATCTATGCTATTGATTGCACAAATCTGGTATGTTGGTCTAGATGCAATGGACTTGCCGACGATGTGGACGACAATGATGACGACGACGACGATGATGGGCTGAAATCTGAAAACGCTAGGGACTCAAATCTGTAAATCTGCTAATTGCTGAATTCTGACTATGTCGGCGAAGACGGCGATGGCAACGACGGGACGACGATGCACTGAAAACGCACATGCTGAAATCTGTAGACAGCTGGCTGAAATTGAAAACGCTAGCTGATCTGACGGTGCGGCGAGGATCTGCTGCGGGGAGGTGAGATCTGCGAGGTTCGGGGCTGTACTTGCGGAGTCTTAAGTGCTGAAAACTGGAAACGCTGATGCTAGGTGCTGATCTGACACCGGCAAACTGCAAAATGCTGATGTTGTTCTGTAGCACAAAAACGGCAGTGTAACTGTAGCAAAAACGCCAGGCACTCTGAAAACTGGAAACTCCAGGTGAACTGAAGCAAAAACACCAAGGCTGATCTATTGCAGAAAAGGCCGGGCTGAAACTGCTGGTGAGAACGCCAGATGGTCTTGATGGCTGGAAACGCTAGCGAATCCTGCCGGTCTTGCTGAGAAGGTACACTGCCAGTTGCTGGGACTTTGCAGTCTCTTCTGCCAGAAAGTGCTAGCGCTAGGTTTCTTTATAGAGCTTAGCAAATTTGCCCTACCCAGATTCCCAACAAAGTCACTTATTAATAATAAGTAAAAAATGGATAAAATAGGGAAAATGGGTTCTGTGCACTGTAAAATGCTCATGATGGGTACTGACTGTAATGCTGATGATCATGCTGTGTGCAACCAGAGGATATGCAACTGCTCTAAGTGCTTGGACATGCACGGCATGCGCACATGCTCACAAAGGTGCCATAACACTTCCTAAGCTGACCTGAACCCTAGATTTGAAGTAGCTTGTCCACATGCACATAGGGTTAGATGTGTACCTGACATCCCCTCCTTTTTAAAGTGAGGTACTGGTACCGATCTGCATGGCTTCCTTGCAGGCTGCCAACAATTTTGGGTAATCTTTGAAAAACTCTTCATCGACCCACACTGCCTCGTGGGTTCCTCGATCCTTGAACTTCAAAAAGTACTGTGTGACTTGCTACTTTGAACCATGGTGAAACCGATGCAACAACACTTACTCAGGCTCCATGACTTCAACTGTCACGTGACACATCCCAACCCTATGTGTCCATGGACAAGCTACACCATAGCAAGGTTCCCGTCAGTCAAGTCAGTTTAGATTAGCAGTGATCTGGCACTTTTGTGAGTCTATTCGTAGACCGTGCATGCCCAGTCACTTAGCAATAGATGCATATCCTCCGGTTGCACACAGCATGATCATCAGTATTCCCTTCAAAATCCATCAGGGGAATTTTCTAGTGCATTTAGCCTATTTTCCTATTTTTGGTTATTTTCACTTATTATTTTTAAGCGACTTTCCAACAAAAGTAGGTAGGGCAATTTTGCTAAGTTAATATATAAGCAAACCCAAGTTAGCACTTTCTGCAGCAGGAGCTTCCCGCCCAACAAGAAACTTCTCAGCAGTACACCCTCAAGCAACCTTGGTGTTTCTTGTTCCCAGCAGTAAACCTCAACCCCCTGGCGTTTTCTAGCTTGGCTACATCGCCAGAGATCCAGAATCCCCACCGCTTACATGATCGCCCCCTAGCACCAGGCAGCCCTAGGTAGGGCAATTTTGCTAAGTTAATATATAAGCAAACCCAAGTTAGCACTTTCTGCAGCAGGAGCTTCCCGCTCAACAGGAAACTTCTCAGCAGTACACCCTCAAGCAACCCTGGTGTTTCTTGTTCCCAGCAGTAAACCTCAACCCCCTGGCGTTTTCTAGCTTGGCTACATCGCCAGAGATCCAGAATCCCCACCGCTTACATGATCGCCCCCTAGCACCAGGCAGCCCTAGCGTTTTCCAAATCAGCCTCATCAGCGTTTTTGGATTTCTGTCCCAGAACAGCCTAGCGTTTTTGGCTAGCAGCAAAAGTGCATCAGCATTTTTGTTTTACAGCCCATCGGTAGCAGAGTACACAGCGTTTTCAGCCTATGACACAGTAGCAGAATCAGCCCCAAGTTGGTTGCAGAAGTTCCCCCAAATTCAGCCATTAAAACTCAGCCGAAACAGTCATTTTCAGCCACCGAAACAGTCCCGAATTTCAGCGATTAGAAGATCACAGATTTCAGCCATCAAGTCGTCATCGTCATCACCGTCGTCGTCATTGGCATAGTACAATTGCATCAGTCCATTGCATACGTATTGTACCACTTTGTGCAATCATAAGTTAGACCACTCTCGCCGACGAGAGTGGGGCCTTCAGAGGAGGGTTTTAGAACCTCTCGGGTGTCGTATCTCTTCTCTCTCCTTCTCTCAGTCTCATTCACTTGCATGCACAATATCCACTCACTTTGTTCGTGATCATAGCACTCTCCATAAAGACGGAAGGCTCTCTCCTTCCCTAAGAACTAAAAGAAACCTTGAGCAAATATAGATCACTAATCTTGAGAAAAAACAACATTCATTCCGCTGCACCTAACATCAACTTCATCGATGATGTCGGGTTCTTCTTCTTCGGAAATGTCCTTCGGAGGTGTTTCCTGAAACACTTTCAACCAAGAAACATGGCAAACGTTGTGCATTGACCATGAGTTAGGCAATTGCAATTTCATTGAAACCTTACTTAAATGCACCATACATTTTAGAAGACAACTTAGGACATTTCTTTCCAACTTGCTTAAGACGTTGCTTCATGATTCTTAAATAAACCCAATCCCTTTGCTTGATAGAAATATCCTGACGATGCTTGTTAGCCTGTCGCGAGTAAGACTCCTGAGCCTTGCTTAGCCGAAGCTTCACACTCTCAGAAATCTCATCCAATGACCGACTTTCAGCATTGGCATCAGGCATTTGACTGACCGAGCGAGTCAAAAGTGACTGGAACGGACGGCCAAAAGCTGCCTTATACGGAGTTCGACCAATGGCAGAGGAAAAGGAGTCATTCAAAATAGGGTGAACCAATGGGAGATAGAGCTCCCAATGAGACTGCTGATCATGCACATAAGACTTCAAAACATCAAAAGTCAACTGATTGTAAATCTCTGTTTCACCATGTGACTGTGGATGAAAAGCCGATAAAATGTGAGGTGCAGCGGAATGAGTGCTCTGAACTGTGCTCAAGATGAGTGCTCCGAACTGTGCTCAAGGTTTCTTTTGTTCTTATGGAACGGAGAGCCTTCCGTTCTTAATGAGAGAGTGCAATGATCACAAACAAAGTGAATGGACACTGTGCGTGAAAGTGTATGAGACTGAGAGATAGAGAGAGAAGAGATTATGACACCAGAGACGTTGTAAAACCCTCCTCCGAAGGCCCCACTCGTCGGCGAGAGTGGTCTACTATTGATTGCACAAACTGCTACAAAGTGAATGCATGTGACTGATGCAATCTAGGCTAGGTCAATGTCGACGACGGGGATGGCGAGACCGACGCTATGGCTGAAATCTGCTACTCTTTATCAATTGTCCAAAAACGCCGATAGGCTGAATTCTGCTCCGGCTGAAAACGCAAGAGAAAACGCTGCCTTTGCTGGTCTTTAGGGCTGAAAATCTGCTGACTGTTGTGGGGCTGAACTGGCTATGGAAACTTGCTGAAAATCGCCAAGGGCTGAAATCTGTGGAAAAACGATCTTTGCTTGAAGGAAAAACGCTAGGGTTGCAGATGCTTGGCGATGTTGGCTTGGATAAAAACGCTAGGTCTGGGACTGTCCTTGCTGTGGAGCCTTGATGAAAACGCCAAGGGGCTGAGGTTGATGAAAAACGCTAGGCTAGGGGATCTTCTGCTTGGAGGGAAATCGCCACCAAGGGTTCTTGCATGAGAAGTTGCCCGTTGAGCGATGTAGCTCCTGTTGCCTCTTCTGCCAATTAGTGCTAGTTTAGGTTTGCTTATATACAAACTTACTCAATTTGCCTGTAAGGTGCTGCGGAATGAATGTTGTATTTTCTCAAGATTAGTGATCTTTATTGCTCAAGGTTCCTTTTAGTTCTTAGGGAAAGAGAGAGCTTTCTGCTTATGGAGAGTGCTATGATCACGAACAAAGTGAGTGGATATTGTGCGTACAAGTGAATGAGACAGAGAGAAGGAGAGAGAAGAGATACGACACCCGAGAGGTTGTAAAACCCTCCTCCGAAGGCCCCACCCTCGTCGGCGAGAGTGGTCTACTTTGATTGCACAAAGGTGTACAATGCGAATGCAATGGGGCTATGCCGATGACAACTGTGGTGATGACGACGACGACTTGGTGGCTAAAATCTGGGATCTTCTAATCGCTGAATTTCGGGACTGTTTCGGTGGCTGAAAATGACTGTTTTGGCTGCGTTTTTATGGCTGAAAATGGGGGAACATCTGCAACCATCTTGGGGGCTGATCTGCTTGTGTGTCTAAGGCTGAAACTGGGAGTATCTGCCGCGGCAAGGGGCTGAAACCAAAAACGCTGATGGGTCCTGCTGCTAGCCAAAAACGCTAGGCTGATCTGGCTCTGCAATCCAAAAACGCTGATTGGGCTGTTTTGGGAAAACGCTAGGGAAGCTTGATGAATCTGCTGGCGATGGCGGGGATCTGCAAACGCTGGGGTGCTGATGTTGATGGCGATAGCCTGCTGTGCAAGGAAGCGCCAAGGATGGGGTGAGGATGCAAAAACGCTAGAGGGTCATGAGGGGGTACTGCTGAGAAGTTGCCTGTTGAGTGGGAAGCTCCTGCTGCCTCTTCTGCCAATTATTGCTAACTTGGGTTTGCTTATATATTAACTTAGCAAAATTGCCCTACCTACTTTTGTTGGAAATCACTTAAAAATAATATGTGAAAATTAATAAAAAATAGGAAAATAGGCTAAATGCACTGGAAAATTCCCCTAACTGATGCTAATGGATTCTGATGGGAATTCCGATGATCATGCTGTGTGCAACCGTAGGATATGCATCTATGCTAAGTGACTGGGCATGCACGGTCTACGAATAGACTCACAAAAGTGCCAGATCATTGCTAATCTAAACTGACTGGACTGACTGAACCCTGCTATGGTGTAGCTTGTCCACGGACACATAGGGTTGGGATGTGTCACGTGACATTGCCCTACCTACTCTCCAACAAAAGTCACTTAAAAATAATAAGTGAAAAATGTCAAAAATAGGGAAAATAGGCTTAATGTACTAGAAAATTTCCTTGAATGATTCTGATGGAAATGCTTATGATCATGCTGTGCACCAGAGGATATGCATCTACACTAAGTGTCTGGACATACACTGTCTACGAATAGACTCACAAAAGTGCCAGATCACTTCTAAATCTAGATTGATTGGACTGACGGAACCCTTGTCGTGCTGTAGCTTGTCCACCGACACATAGGATTGGATGTGTCACGTGACATCCCCTCCTTTTGAAAGTGAGGTACTGGTACTGAACTGTAGAGGGAGATCGCCAATAGCATCCGGAATCCTGGAAGGGACTCTTCGCCGGCCCACTCTGATGTGTGGGTCGTGCGGTACTTGAACTTCATAAAGGTTTGCAAAGCTTGCTTCTTTGGGCCGCGCCGAAAGTGACACAAAGTCTCCTGTGGCTCCTTCGATGCTTCAACTTTGTCTAGAGTCATGCTTCGTTCTTCTTCAAGAATCTCCGTGGTTGAAAATTCCTGAAACCACTTCCAACACAAAAACATGAACATACCCATTCCATGTAAAGTGAGTGGAAAAAATCTTGTCTTCCTTAAAGACTGTGCATGCAATGTAGATGAACAAAGAGACGGAGTGCCAAACCGTTCACCATACACACACAAACAATGAGATCGAATATTTCTCTTATGATCTAAAACAATCAACTGTGGAAATTCACAACGGAAATGCCCATGCTTGGTGCTCATACTTTCATGTGCTCTTTCTACAAATGTGTCATGCCAAGGAAGAGACATGGAATGTGACGTCCTTGAATGCATACTTTTCAGCTTTTCATGAACAATCCGCATATATCCGTGCTCATTCATGAGTGAAACGTGCTCAGTGTACTATATGTCATGCCTAGGAAAAGGGATCACATAAAAACACCGACTAAGATACAGGAAACGATCACGAATGAAACACTCGAACAATTCGTGCTTATGAATCATGCGACCACATAATACTTCCTGTGAGGGTTCTTTGGATCTAGGCTCGAGAGCCAAGATCGCTTCTTCGTGAGGGGGTTCTTTGGACCTCGACCCGAGAGCCAAGATCGATTCTTCGTGATTGATCGAATCTGCAAAACGAGGTTAGCTTCACTAGAAAAAGCATCCACTAACACATCATCCTTGTGAACAATCACATCATCTTCATGAAAATCCTCATGCTTGTGAGAAATTACATCATGATCATCATGCTTGTCATTGTCAACCAAATCCTCATGCAAATCATTGGCATTCAAATCATCATGCTCATCATTATCATTCAAATTTCATCATGCTTCTCATAATCATGCAAATCTTGTGTCATGCTTTGGAGAAGAAGAGACTGAGAGAGTCTCCTTCTCCTGAATCCGTTCAATCTTCGCCTGCACATTTGCAATGAGAGAGGGAGAATGAACAACTTCCTCTCCATGAATGACAATGGGAGAGTCACTTTTGGCATTCAAAGTGAACGTATTTTCCACCCAATCATTGAGAGGGTTACACTCACGAAACCATCGAATGCCCAAAATCATATCACATCCTGAGAGAGGAAAGACAAAAAGTCTTCTACGGAAAGCCGCTTGTTGAATTGTAAACAACACACCAAGACACTCTTTCGTGATGAGAGAGTCCATACCTAGAGCGAAGCCAGAGACCTCGAGAGGAGATTTCTGACTAACCTCTAGGCGGGCTCTCTCAACAAGAGAGGGACTGATCACCATCATGCATACTACCTGTGTCAAACAATATGACAAAACGCTGCCCCGTCATATGACCATAACATTTAATGAGTGACTCATCAATGGGAGGGTCATGAGAAACTTGGGGCACACTCGTGTTGTCATTAATTGCATTGACAGAGGAAGTGGGTTCTGTGGATTCTTTAGATTCATTAGAGTCAAGCTTAGGACATGTTCTTTTTATGTGACCCTTAATGTGACAATGAAAACGACGACCTTCCTTAGAATAAGTGCTTCGCTCTTCTGACGTGATGTATCCTCCTAAAATTCCTTGTGCTACCTTTTCATTTGGAGTGAGCTTAGGTTTAGCAATTGTGTTAGCCTTACCTTCATTCGAAGAATTCTTTCTGAGAGACTATTGGAAGATTGGTTAGAAGAGTTACCGTTCTTACCATTCTTACCGTTCTTACCGTTCTAAGGGTTCTGAGAAGTCTGCAAGGTACTTGTGGAAGTCTTGTTCTCCTTAGGCTTTCCCTTGTTGTGCTTCATCTCCTGTGCGAGAGCAATCGCTGCCGCCTTGTTGAGACCGATTGGATCGAGCACCTCCACATCTTACTTGATATACTCGTCCACTCCATAAAGGAATGCCTCTTTGCGTTCATCATCCGACTTGCGTAATTGGGTACCTAGCTGTAAAACATGATTAGAAAAAGACATAACCGGCATGCCATTTTGCTTGAGAGCGCGCCAATCGTCCTTCAATCGTGCGAGGTACTGAGGTGGCATAAACCGCGCCTTGAGCTTGTCTTGGAAATCAGCCCAATTGAAGGAAAGGGTGAAACCGGCCTGTAAGATCCAAAAAGGGCGGTAGACTTTACTTTAAACCTTGATTTAGCTTTCACCCATTATTAGTCGTCTATTTTACCTGTACTTTCAAGACACAACAAAGGGGAGAGGGATACAGGCTGCTAGATTGCACCTGTATGAGTAGACAGACACCAGATTGGCCCCTAACTTAGGCGCCCCTTTCGATATTTCTTTATTGTTCAAAAGAGGGAATAAACGCTGTGGTTCCCTACAAGCTGCCCCGCACAAACTCGGCTGAATTTCCACTGTTCCAGCCCGATTTCGGCAGCATAACTGTACTAGAACCCTTCACAGTCAGTATTCCCACGCATTGACTGACTTTCCCGACGCATACGGGCACTTTGCAAAACCTGGCGAGAATCTGCAGCACGCTGAATTCTCTGTTTTCAGCCCTGAAAATACGCCAGATCGCCTGTACAGCGGTCCCCTTGCGTCCCCGAACCTCCTGGGGGTATTAGGGTCCGTTTAGGGCCAAAACCCTAAACCTGCAAAAATACACAGCAGGCTGTAATTCACTGTTTCGGGCTCCGTTCCGCGTGCCGGTCGCATCCCTAGCAAGTCCTCGAGCTCCCGCACCTGTAGGGCTACTTGCCCTTTGAATCGGACGAGATTTCTGGCGTGAAACCTCTCCGAATTCACCTGTACCTGCGGGGGGATTAGCCGCTAGCTAATCTAGTACCTGTGCAAGAGGCTCTTGCCTCGGCAATCGCGCATGAACCCACACAACTGTACATTGGTCAAATGAAGAGCCCACTAGAGGGGCATAACATACTGCCAAAGGGGAGAGAGAGGGCAGTGCGTAGCGTGCAGGGCATCACTCCTGGCACCGCACTGTGCATAAGAGGGAAAGCAAGCACTCCATAGCTCTTAACCTGTGACAAAATCTGAAAATGAGGCTCTCTCCTCTTCAAATTCAGCGCCACTTCTTGTTGCATAAGGCAAGTGCACCAGAAGGTGCCACTTGGCACTTTTACAAGCATTTTCCCGTTTCGGGGTTGCCGCCTAAAAATATCCCAACCGGTGGCCCAGTTGACTTCACGGCAGAGTTAGAAAATGTTCCCTTTGTCATTCCGGAGGTAATGACACCAACACATTTTCAGGTCCCAAAATAGCAGTTCCCTAAATTTTAGGAGATGCTGCCATTGTATCTTTCTAGGTCATCCGACCCTCTTTGTACACTGCGGCCACATCCAGAACTGAAATGTAGCCTCTGTAGCAAAGGATTCCACTTTGGCTAGTCAATGACCCCACTTGGCTAACCATAGTCCTTGTCCAACCTTAGTGCTCTCTTGCCCTCAGGCCTGGACTCCCTCTGGACAGTTCCACACTAGCTATGCAATGCAGGGCAGTTAGATTTCCCGAGGGGTGTTTCCAAAAAGTGAAAGTAAATAGATAATAAGAAAGAAATCAACAAAAAGGATAGATAGTAGTCACACGCTGGTGACATACCCCCCTCTTGAAATCTCAAACGTCCTCGTTTGCATCTATGTCGTACATGCTTACTGTCAACACTGATGTATTCAACACCTGTCGACACATATACGACACATACATGCTCATTGTCAACCCTGGTGTATTCAACACCTCGTCGACTCATGTATTGCCTGCGTGTGAACCCTGTCCCAATGACAGAGTGGTAGCTTCGCACTCTGCCATTGCTTTGAGTCACTAACTTTCCAATGACAAAATGATAGCTGCACATTTTGCCACTGTCTTATCGTACACGTTGGATCCCGTAACACTTTCGAGCATACCCAAACCGACAGTTTAAGAATGCAGTTACACATGTACTCTTCAATAGAAGCAATCACTGTATCCTTGACAAACTGACAAGAAATACTCACTTCTATAGCACTAACCAAACTTTTGGACATTCCATAAGAGCAATTGCCAAACTGACAATCTGTACAGCTCTAACATTCATGTAACAGGTATTTCATTTGAGCTCACTTTAAATACCATGTACATCATTTGTTTCAGAAGCCATTGTCACACTGACAATCCATGTAGCTTTGAAACTCAAGGGGTCAAGGTAGGTTGCAAATCGAAGGCTTCCAGGTAGAGTGATAACACAGTTGGTGACTCTGCAAGTTCACCTTCTTCCATCCACTTAGCATCCATTGTTGGATAGTTTCTGAACTTTACCAAGTAACGCCTCGCAACCTTGCCTTTCACTTTCCTTTCTTTGTGTGCCAAAATCTGTTCAGGGAGCAAGATCTCGTCAAGTTCCTCGACTTCCGGCTGATCTTCAGCTGGCATATCTTCTGGCACATCACCCACATAGGGTCTGAGAAGACTCACATGAAACGCATTGTGAATCTTCCAACTGTCAGGCAATTTCAGCCTATATGCAACATCACTGATTATGTCGCATACTTGAAAAGGCCCATAGTAACGCATGCTGAGCTTTGGAAAGAGTCTTTCCTTGCCCTTCATCTTCTTTAACCTTGCCTTTTCAAACCGTAGAAGCACCCAATCACCAAGTGAATATACCACTTCACGACGGTGACGATCAGCTGCTTTCTTTTGCTTTGCCTGAGTCCTTTCTAAGGCCACTTTGACCTTCTTGTACATTTCATCCATGTCTTGAACATACTTATCTGCTTCAAATATCTTGTCCTTTGTATGCAGTATGGGAGGAACTTTCTTGCCACCTTCAACTATCTCAAAAGGTGGCTTGCCAATTGATGAATGCACTGTATTATTGTATGCATACTCCACCAATGGCAAATACTGCTCCCACTTTCCTTTATGCTCTGACACATAGCACTTCAGCAGATCTAGGACAGTAGAATTTGCCTCTTCTGACTGCCCATCTGTTTGAGGATGAAATGACGAAGAGAATTTGAGCGTGGTACCCATATTCTCAAACAAGCCTCTCCAGAACAAACTAGTCATGCGTGGATCACGGTCGCTAATAATCGACTGTGGCATGCCATGATACTTGAAAATATTGCTCATAAACAAGCGTGCCATCTGATTTGGCTTTATCTTCTTCCTGACAGGAATAAAATGAGCCTGTTTGCTGAATCTGCAAATAATGGTCCAAATACCATCATTTCCTGTCTGCGTTCTTGGAAGATCAAAGATAAAATCCATAGCAATACTTTCCCATGGTTTATCTGGAATAGGTAGTGGTTGCAATAACCCTGGTGCCTTTTGCCTGTCAAACTTGACCTTTTGGCATATTAGGCATTCTCGCACAAAGGCATCCACATCCCTTCTCAATGTAGGCCAATAGAAGAATGTCTCAACCGCTTTAACTGTAGCATCGATACCACGATGCCCTGCATACGGTGGGACATGACTCTCTTCCATAACTTTGCGTCGCAATGGCTTTGTGACACACAATCTGCCATGCATCATCATGAACCCGTCTTTAAGAAGATAGTGTTCATGACGTTGTCCATCCATTAGTTGCTCGAAGACCCTTGCAAAATCTTCATCATTTGCATACTGTTCTCTCATATCATCAAGTTCATGATGATAAGGAATCGACACAGCTGAAATTTGTGGCTTTCTTGACAAGGCATCAGCCACAACGTTCTTCTTGCCTTCCACATGCACAATCTGAAAATGGAACATGGACAAGATATTTGCCCATCGCATATGCTTCTCAGATAACTTTGTCTGTGTCAAGAAGTATCGCAAGGTCTGATGATCCGTTTGGACAACGAAATCTGCACCTAGCAGGTAGTGTTTCCAACTTAAGAGCGCATGAATCACAGCCAGTAACTCTTTCTCATAGACCTGCATGGTCATCTCTGGCCCTTGCAAAATTCTGCTCTCATAGGCTACTACCCTGCCATCTTGCATTAGCACAGCACCAATGCTACTACCGCAGGCATCACACTGGACCACAAATGACTTCCTAAGATCTGGCAACACAATGACTGGATCCGAAGTCATCTTTTCCTTTAAGAGATTAAAAGCTGAAATCTCTTTTTGTGTCCATCTAAAGGTGACTGCCTTCTTTTGAAGAGCATGTAAAGGTGAAGCAATCTCAGCGAAATTTCGGATAAACCTTCTGTAATAGGAGCATAGTCCCAAAAAGCTTCGGACATCATGCACCGTCTTCAAATTTGGCCATGACTTGATCGCTTCAACTTTTGCAGGATCCATTCTGACACCGTCCTTTGAGACAATGTGTCCCAGAAAGTGAATCTCTTCCAGAAAAAACTCACTTTTCTTTGCATTGATGAGCAACCTATGACTGCGTAGCTCTTTGAACACAATGGCCAAGTGATGCCTATGCTCCTCTTCATTCTTTGAGTAGACTATCATGTCATCAAAGAATGTACCAACAAACTGCTGGTGTGGACGGAAAATTCTGTCCATCATCCTATTAAACGTAGCAGGAGCATTTGTGAGACCAAAGGGCATCACTAAAAATTCGTAAAGGCCAAACGTTGTTCTAAAAGCAGTCTTGTGCACATCCTCTGATCTAATGCGGATCTGATGATACCCACTCTTTAGATCTATCCTGCTAAACATAGCTGCTCCTTCTAATTTGTCCATAATATCATCAATTCTAGGTATAGGGAACCTATTCTTGATGGTATTCTTGTTCAGTGCACGGTAGTCGATGCACATACGCCATGAGCCATCCTTTTTCTGCACCAACAACACTGGAGAACAGAATGGAGATGAACTGGGCTGAATCAGCCCTTTTTCTAACAACTCCTGTACTTGGCCCATTATCTCTTTCTGCTGAGCCGCACTAACCCTGTACGGAGGCTTATTTGGTGGGCTACTGCCTGGCACCAAATCTATCGCATGGTCCTCGGGTCTCTCTGGCGGTAATTGAGACGGTAATGAATCGGAAAAACAGTCACTATACTGTTGTAAAAACATTGACCTTTCTTTATCTAGCACAGATAAATTTGATTCATCACAATCTGACACCTCACGTGCAAAAACCAAGTACGCAGAAAGATGCTTTTTCATTACAGAAGTAATAGCAGAAGCTGATACAGTAGGAATAGACTCCCCTTTAAGCTTTACATCCAGAATGTGAGTCTTTCCCCTGCTCTGTACAGTGATCTTTTTGTTGTAGGCATCCATGATTCCCTGTACACGAAATAACCAAGGAATACCTAACAACACATCACATCCGTCCAGTGGCATGATGTAAAATTCTTCAGCATCTACATAGGACTAGATATGTAGACGCAACTTTCCAATGATGGGTGTCACAGCCTCTGTATGGCCAGGACATGCCAAACCTGCCTCTGTTGTATACCCCATCTCTTCAGGTCTGATTCCCAACTTTGAAGCCAATTCTGGGGAAATAAAGTTGGCTTTGGCACCTGGATCATAGAAGATAAGCACTGTTTGATCCCTAACCTTTCCCCATGCTCTGCAAAGCTCACTTGCATCTGAATTTGGCTTGTCGCCCACCATATCTGGCACTAGACCAGCCATGGGCTTCTTTCCCTTCCTGTCCTCCTTGTCTTCAGAATCAGCTGGCCTTTTCTTTGTAGGACAGTTGTAAGCAATGTGGCCAGGCTACTCACATATAAAGCATTTGTTCTCTGTCCTCAGGACCTTCTTTTGCTCTTCTGACTTGCGAGGAAAACGTCTTTTCCATTTCTTTGCTGGTCCTTTTTCTGATTCAGCCGTAGCTTTGTCTTTCCCTGCGTTGGCTGACTCCTGAGTCCCTTTAGGAGCCTCATTGGGAACGTGCTTCTTGGCTGAATTTTTCTTGCCTGATCCTGCCTTGACGCCAGTGTTAAATTCACAATCTTCTCCCTTGAGCAAACCATTGCCAGTGTTTGCTACCTCGATGAGTTGCGTCAAAGTAGTGACTTTTGTCTTCGTACAGTACTTTCTCAATCCTTTAGGTAGGCCACAACAGTATTTTTCAATCTGTTCTGTCAATGGCACAAACCTATAGGAAGTTACTGGAAGTAGAGCTTTCCAAAACTTCCGATTGTAATCATCCAGATTTCTGCAAGTGGCAGCATTAAGCTGGTGCCATTCTGTCATGACATCTGCTTCGAAATCATCAGATAACCATGCTGCTGCAAAAATCTGCTTGAAGTAAATCCATGTGGACGGAGCTTGCCCTTGAAGCAATAAAGTTGTCCACCATTGTCCCGCATTCCCTGTCAAGAAAGTGGCTGCCTTGCGGACCTTTGAAGCCTCTGTAAAGTTTCCCCCTGCATAGGCCTTGTCAAACTGCTGGAGGAATGAAAGAGCCTTCTTCCTGTCATCAAACCCTGTAAAGGTCGTGAATGACACTCCTTTGCCACCTTCTTTGTACGGAGTTGGCCTCTCCAGCGGCGTTAAATTGTCATATGGAAGTGACTGAAACATGGGAACACTAATAGGGTTCATCTGTGTTCCTTGGCCGCTATTAACTTGACTTGGAAATGCCATATTTGGCTGTTGATTTGTAATTCCAGCCATACCAAAATTTGCTTGTGGCATCCCAAATTGTCCCTGAGTGCTTTGAAACCCTGGTTGCATACCCATGACACTGTACATGGGGTTAGGCATCATCGTTTGAGCACCCCCAAACACTGTTCCTGGCGTATAAAACTGATTTCCAGGTGCATGACCAGCCATGCTTTGGAATACGGATCCACCTCCAAAATAGCCAGGGTGTACTGAAGGTGGTGGGAAGACCTGTTGCATAGCCTGTAAGTTGCTTCCCTGCCCATTAGAACCAGCTATAGGCTGCTGAAAGGTGGCGGGCTGAATTGGTACAGCTTGAAAAACTGGCATCTCAGCCACCTGTTCTTGCACCTTAGGCATACGTTGTGGAGACTGCATGTTCTCCGTCAAGTGTACAGGTGTTTCCATTGACTGTGCGGTATGAATCACCTGTGTTCGAGTCTTAACAGGCTTTTGAATATGATCCAGTGACCCAACTTGCTGAGACGGAACCGGAGGTTGCAGAAAGGCTAAAAACCTCGGATTCTGCATTACTTGTGTGAACATAGCCACAGCAGTAGCCAACTGGGTCCTGAATATATCATCATCAGTCTGTGGTGGTCATGAGGACTCACCCACTTCATGTGTCTGTTGACCCTGTGAAGAGGAAACCTCTTCAGTCACATCATCTGGTCTGTCAGCCATAATTACAATTCCCTGTGTCTGGTCTATGATCCCCTGTGTCTTCAAGCCCAAAACTGACCAAGGCTCACTTCTATGGGAAAAAGTGATTTAATCCCGTCGATGGAACCATGAAACCGGCCTGTAAGATCCAAAAAGGGCGGTAGACTTTACTTTAAACCTTGATTTAGCTTTCACCCATTATTAGTCGTCTATTTTACCTGTACTTTCAAGACACAACAAAGGGGAGAGGGATACAGGCTGCTAGATTGCACCTGTATGAGTAGACAGACACCAGATTGGCCCCTAACTTAGGCGCCCCTTTCGGTATTTCTTTATTGTTCAAAAGAGGGAATAAACGCTGTGGTTCCCTACAAGCTGCCCCGCACAAACTCGGCTGAATTTCCACTGTTCCAGCCCGATTTCGGCAGCATAACTGTACTAGAACCCTTCACAGTCAGTATTCCCACGCATTGACTGACTTTCCCGACGCATACGGGCACTTTGCAAAACCTGGCGAGAATCTGCAGCACGCTGAATTCTCTGTTTTCAGCCCTGAAAATACGCCAGATCGCCTGTACAGCGGTCCCCTTGCGTCCCCGAACCTCCTGGGGGTATTAGGGTCCGTTTAGGGCCAAAACCCTAAACCTGCAAAAATACACAGCAGGCTGTAATTCACTGTTTCGGGCTCCGTTCCGCGTGCCGGTCGCATCCCTAGCAAGTCCTCGAGCTCCCGCACCTGTAGGGCTACTTGCCCTTTGAATCGGACGAGATTTCTGGCGTGAAACCTCTCCGAATTCACCTGTACCTGCGGGGGGATTAGCCGCTAGCTAATCTAGTACCTGTGCAAGAGGCTCTTGCCTCGGCAATCGCGCATGAACCCACACAACTGTACATTGGTCAAATGAAGAGCCCACTAGAGGGGCATAACATACTGCCAAAGGGGAGAGAGAGGGCAGTGCGTAGCGTGCAGGGCATCACTCCTGGCACCGCACTGTGCATAAGAGGGAAAGCAAGCACTCCATAGCTCTTAACCTGTGACAAAATCTGAAAATGAGGCTCTCTCCTCTTCAAATTCAGCGCCACTTCTTGTTGCATAAGGCAAGTGCACCAGAAGGTGCCACTTGGCACTTTTACAAGCATTTTCCCGTTTCGGGGTTGCCGCCTAAAAATATCCCAACCGGTGGCCCAGTTGACTTCACGGCAGAGTAAGAAAATGTTCCCTTTGTCATTCCGGAGGTAATGACGCCAACACATTTTCAGGTCCCAAAATAGCAGTTCCCTAAATTTTAGGAGATGCTGCCATTGTATCTTTCTAGGTCATCCGACCCTCTTTGTACACTGCGGCCACATCCAGAACTGAAATGTAGCCTCTGTAGCAAAGGATTCCACTTTGGCTAGTCAATGACCCCACTTGGCTAACCATAGTCCTTGTCCAACCTTAGTGCTCTCTTGCCCTCAGGCCTGGACTCCCTCTGGACAGTTCCACACTAGCTATGCAATGCAGGGCAGTTAGATTTCCCGAGGGGTGTTTCCAAAAAGTGAAAGTAAATAGATAATAAGAAAGAAATCAACAAAAAGGATAGATAGTAGTCACACGCTGGTGACAAAGGGGCGTGAATTCGTCGGCTTTCTCTAGGTGCGCGGCTAACTGTGACTCTTGCCATGCGTGGTACCAATTGATGGCATCACCGGCAAGGTACATAGTTGCCGTCAAAACTTTGCTATTTTCTGTCTTCTTAGTTGTCGCAAAATAAGCATTAAATTGATGCAGCCAAGAATGAATAACCGTAGCATCCATCTTACCATCATACTTACTGAAAGTCAACTTCTCTGTGACTGGATTGTTGGAGTCCGAATCTCGGCTTGCGCCACTTCAGGAAATATCAACATCTTTGGCTGGTTCAGACTTCGATGCAAGAACTTGTCGAACCAATGCTTGAGTACGGAGGTCTCTTTAAGCCTCATGCTCGGCCTCCAAGGCCGTTCTTTGAACCTCACGATCGGCCTCCAAGGCCGATCGTCGTGCTTCGGCTTCCTCCTTTCTTTGTGCTTTTCTTTCTTTTCGTTCGTCGCGCTTGAGTTCCAAAGCAATGCGAGTCGCTTCTTGTTGTGCCAATGCAACGTGAGTCGCTTCTCGATTCGCTTCTTGTTGTTGTGCCATCATGTCCAACATCGACTTGACCGTCGCCTCCATAGGATTTGGTACAATTCGTGGCGTAGATGGCGAAGGGGGAGGGTCGGAAAAACCTCTTGGTGGAAAAAATTCTTCGTCGTCTCTCTCATGCTCATCACTTGCATGCGAAGTATCCATTCCGCTTCAGGCAATGACCATGTACTATGATCTTTGGTTCTTAAGTTCACGAGGAACTTGGGTTCTTGAGGGTCTTGGGTTCTTGGGTTCTTGAGGGTCTTGAGGGTCTTGGGTTCTTGGGTTCTTGAGGGTTTTTGAGGTTCTTGAGGGTCTTGGGTTCTTGGGTTCTTGGGTTCTTGAGGGTTCTTGAGGGTCTTGAGGTTCTTGAGGGTTTTCTTTCGCTTGCAATCTGTGTTTGAGAAGGATCTTCTCTTCACCCGAGTTCTACTCTTTTACACGGGCTCACCCCTTGGCGGCCTTGCGCTCACACCAAGGTTGCTTTTTCCCACCTCACGTCGATTGGCCGGCCGCTAGGTGCATGGTTCGCTCTCAATGAGTGAAAAGAGGCACAAGGGGAGGCTGGACAAGCCCTTCTTTCCTGGGATGCCTGTCACTTTTCAAAAACACAATTAGGAATCGACACGCCCAAGTGAACTTGGGTTCATGCGACCGTAACAAGCAAAAACATTCTTGTGATTCTTGTGGTTCTTTCCTTGAGTGATACAGAACACTGCCAAAGCTCTGTTACCAATGTACGGTGCAGTGGAATGAATGTTTGAACTTTGCTCAAGATGAGTGCTCCGAATTGTGCTCAAGGTTCCTTTTGTTCTAATGGAAGTGAGAGCCTTCCGTTGTTAATGAGAGAGTGCAATGATCACAAACAAAGTGAATGGACATTTTGCGTGAAAGTGTATGAGATTGAGAGATAGAGAGAGAAGAGAATACGACACCAGAGACGTTGTAAAACCCTCCTCCGAAGGCCCCACTCTCGTCGGTGAGAGTGGTCTACTATTGATTGCACAAACTGGTACAAAGTGAATGCATGTGACCAATGCAAGTCTAGGCTAGGTCGATGTCAACGACGGGGATGGCGAGACCAACGCTATGGCTGAAATCTGCTACTCTTTATCTGCTGTCCAAAAACGTTGATAGGCTGAATTCTGCTGCGGCTGAAAATGCAAGAGAAAACGCTGCCTTTGCTGGTCTTTAGGGCTGAAAATCTGCTAACTGTTGTGGGGCTGAACTGGCTATGGAAACTTGCTGAAAATGACCTGCTGAAAATCGCCAAGGGCTGAAATTTGTGGAAAAACGATCTTTGCTTGAAGGAAAAACGCTAGGGTTGCAGATGCTTGGCGATGTTGGCTTGGATAAAAACGCTAGGTCTGGGACTGTCCTTGCTGTGGAGCCTTGATGAAAACGCCAAGGGATTGAGGTTGATGAAAAACGCTAGGCTAGGGGATCTTCTGCTTGGAGGGAAATCGCCACCAAGGGTTCTTGCATGAGAAGTCGCTTGTTGAGCGATGGAGCTCCTGCTGCCTCTTCTGCCAATTAGTGCTAGTCTAGGTTTGCTTATATACAAACTTACTCAATTTGCCCTACCTACTTTCCAACAAAAGTCACTTGAAAATAATAAGTGAAAAATGTCAAAAATAGGGAAAATAGGCTAAATGCACTAGAAAATTCCCTTGAATGATTCTAATGGATTCTGATGGGAATGCTTATGATCATGCTGTGTGCAACCAGAGGATATGCATCTACACTAAGTGTCTGGACATGCACGGTCTACGAATAGACTCACGAAAGTGCCAGATCACTTCTAAATCTAGACTGATTGGATTGACGGAACCCTTGTCGTGTTGTAGCTTGTCCACGGACACATAGGGTTGGATGTGTCACGTGACAAAAAATTCAACTTAGTGCCAAAATTTAACATCCGTATCTGAAACAATTGATTTTGGCAAACCTCAGAGGGGGTACAAATGCTTTATGAACAACTATGCTACATCTTGTGCGGTGATCGTGGCCTTACAAGGAATCAACATACAAAACTTGTTGAAACGATCAACAATTGTCAAACATTGAGTGTTTCTTAAATGCAAACTAGGTGGAGGGTTAGTCACAAAATCCATGGAAATATCCTGAAAAGGTCCATTGGAATAGGCAGCGGAAGCAAGATGCCTTGCTGCTTACCTCGGGGAGCTTTTACCTTTTGACAAATAGTGCATTGTGTGACATAACAAAACACATCTTTTCGCATTTTAGGCCAATAAAAGAATCTTTCTATTTTTTCCAGAGTGGTGTTCATTCCCCTGTGCCCACCCGTGAGAGAGTCATGTGCATCGTGCAATATGGTTGGCCTGAGAGAAGGCAACACACATAGACGGTGACGAAAATACAACAAACCATCACAAATGATATTGTTAGGTGCCGCTAGCGGAATGAATGTTGTATTTTTTCAAGATTAGTGATCTATATTTGCTCAAGGTTCCTTTTAGTTCTTAGGGAAGGAGAGAGCCTTCCGTCTTATGGGGAGTGCTATGATCACGAACCAAGTGAGTGGATATTGTACGTGCAAGTGAATGAGACTGAGAGAAGGAGAGAAAAGAGATACGACACCGAGAGGTTGTAAAACCCTCCTCCGAAGGCCCCACTCTCGTCGGCGAGAGTGGTCTACTTTGATTGCACAAAGGTGTACAATGCGTATGCAATGGACTAATGCAACTTGGACTATGCCGATGGCGACGACGGTGATGACGACGACGACTTGATGGCTGAAATCTGTGATCTTCTAATCGCTGAATTCGGGGTTGTCTTGGTGGCTGAAAATGACTGTTTTACTGCTTTCTTAAGGGCTGAAAATGGTGGACTTGTCGGGGGTCATGCTGATGGCAAAAACGCTGAGGAATTGCACCTGTCAGGCTGCGTTTTAAGGCTGGTTTGTACCTGCTGAAAACGCTGCAAGGGGCTAAGGTATCATGCTGAGAAAACGCTACAAAAACGCTGAAAACTGCTGGCTGTCTAGCGTTAGTAAAAACGCTAATGGCTGGCTGTGTTTGTCGTGTAAAAAAACGCCAGGCAAGAGGCTTTATGGCGATGCTAAATGTTGTGGGAGGAAACGCCAGGGGTGGGGAGATGGTGGCGAGGCTAAGTGCTGGAAAATGCCCGCGAAGATGGAGGTCCAAAAACGTTGGGGGGGGGGGGGGGGGGGGGGGTATTGCTGAGAAGTTGCCTGTTGAGCGGGAAGCTCCTGCTGCCTCTTCTGCCAGAAAGTGCTAACTTGGGTTTGCTTATATATTAACTTAGCAAAATCGCCCTACCTACTTTTGTTGGAAAGTCACTTAAAAATAATAAGTGAAAATAACCAAAAATAGGAAAATAGGCTAAATGCACTAGAAAATTCCCCTGTCTGAATGTGATGGATTCTGAAGGGAATACTATGATCATGCTATGTGCAACCGGAGGATATGCATCTATTGCTAAGTGACTGGGCATGCACGGTCTATGAATAGACTCACAAAAGTGTCAGATCACTGCTAATCTAGACTGAGTGAACCTTGTTGTGGTGTAGCTTGTCCACGGACACATAGGGTTGGGATGTGTCACGTGACATCCCCTCCTTTTCAAAGTGAGGTACTGGTACCGAACTGTATGGCGTCGAGGGAGATCGCCAATAGCATCCGGAATCCTGGAAGAGACTCTTCGCCGGCCCACTCTGATGTGTGGGTCGTGCGGTACTTGAACTTCATAAAAGTCTGCAATGCTTGCTTCTTTTGGGCCGCGCCGAAAGCGACACAAAGTCATTTGAATCTCCTTTCTTGCGTCAACTTCGTCTAGAGATCTGCTTCTGTCGTCTTCAAGAATCTCCATGGCTGAAAATTCCTGAAACCATCTCCAACACAAAACCATGAACATACCCATTCCATGTAAAGTGAAGGAAAAAAATCTTGTCTTTCTCAAAGACTGTGCATGCAATGTAGATGAACAAATAGACGGAGTGCGAAACCGTTCACCATATACACGCAAACAATGAGATCTAATCTTTCTCTTATGATCTAGAGCAATCAACTGTGGCAAAACACAATGGAAATGCCCATGCTTGGTGCTCATACTATCATGTGCTCTTTCGGGTACTGTGTCATGCCAAGGAAGAGACATGGAATGTGACTTCCTTACATACAAACTTTTCAGCTTTTCATGAACAATCCGCATACATTCGTGCTCATCCATGATAGAAACGTGCTCAACATACAATAGTCATGCCTAGGAAAAGGGATCACATAACGATATTGACTAAAATACAGGAAACCGTCACGAATGAAACACTCGAACAATGCGTGCATTTCAATCATGCGAACACATAATACTTCCTGTGAGGGTTCTTTGGACCAAGGCTCGAGAGCTAAGATCGCTTCTTCGGGATCTATCGAATCTTCTTGTGGGGGATCTGTGGACCTTGAATCGAAAGCCAAGATCAATTCTTGGTGATTGATCGAATCTACAACGAGGTTAGCTTCGCTAGAAAAAGCATCAACTAACACATCATCCTTGCGAACAATCACGTCTTGATTATGCAAATCATCATGCTTGTCTTTATCATCCAAATCATCATGCAAATCATGGTCAATCAAATCAGCATGCAAATCAATATCATTCAATTCCTCATCATGCTTCATACAATCATGTAAATCTTGTGTATCATGCTTTAGAGAAAAGAGATTGAGAGAATCTCCTTATCTCGAATCCTTTCAACCTTGTCCTGCATATTAGCAATGAGAGATGGAGAAGGAGCAAGGTCCACTCCATGAAAGACAGTAGGAGAATCACTTTTGGCATTGAGAGTAAAGTGTTAGCCTCAAAATCAATGAGAGCGTTAGTCTCACGAAATCATCGAATGCCCAAAATCATATCACATCCTGAGAGAGGAGAAACAACAAATCTTCTAGTGAAGGCAGTCTGTTGAATTGCAAACAACACATCAAGGCACTCCTCTGTGATGAGAGCGTCCATACCGGGACGAAAGCCAGAGACCTTGATAAGAGATCTCGGACTAACTTCGAGGCGGGCTCTCTCAACAAGAGAGGAACTGATCACATCATGCATACTACCTGGGTCGAACAATATGACAAAATGGTGCCCCGACGTACGACCATAACATTTAATGAGAGAATCATCAATGGGAGGGTCCTGAGAAACTTGGGGCACACTCTTGTTATCATTCATTGCATTGATAGATGTAGTGGGTGCTGTGGGTTCTTTAGATTCATTCGATTCAAGCTTAGGACGTATTCTTTTTATGTGACCCTTAATGTGAAATGAAAACAACGACCTTCTTTAGAATAAGTGCTTTGTTCTTCCGACGTGATGTATCCTCCTACAATTCCTTGTGCTACCTTTTCATCTGGAGTAAGCTTAGGTTTAGCAATTGTGTTAGCCTTACCCTTAGATTCATTGGAAGAATTCTTTGATGAGAGACTGTTGGAAGATTGGTTAGAAGAGTTATCATTCTTACCAATCTTACCGTTCTTACCGTTTTGAGGGTTCTGAGAAGTCTGCGAGGTACTTGTGGAAGTCTTGTTCTCCTTAGGCTTTCCCTTGTTGTGCTTCATCTCTTGGGCGAGAGCAATTGCTACCGCTTTGTTGAGATCGATTGGATCGAGTACCTCGACATCATACTTGATATACTCGTCCAATCCGTAAAGAAATGCCTTCTTGCGCTTCGCATCCGATTTGTGTAATTGAGTGCCGAGCTGCAAAACACGATTAGAGAAAGACATAACCGGCATACTGTTTTGCTTGAGAGCTCGCCAAACGTCCTTCAATCGTGCAAGGTACTGAGGTGGCATAAACTGCGCCTTGAGCTTGTCTTGGAAATCAGCCCAACTAAAAGAGGGGGGTGTGAAATCGTCGGCTGCCTCTAGGTGCGTGGCTAGCTGTGCCTCTTGCCATGCCTGGTACCAATTAATGGCATCACCGGCAAGGTACATAACTGCCGTCAAAACTTTGCTATTGCCCGTTTTCTTAGTTGTCGCAAAATAGGCATTAAATTGATGCAACCAAGAATGAATAACAGTAGCATTCATCTTGCCGTCATACTTACTGAAAGTCAACTTCTCTATGACTGGATGGTTGGAATCTGCATCGTGGCTTGCGCCACTTGACGAACTCCCATGATCTTTGGGTGGTTCAGTCTTCGAGGCTAGGACTTGGGCAAGCAATTCTTGAGTGCGTAGCTCTCGTCGAGCTTCACGCTCGGCCTCCAAGGCCGCGGCTCGTGCTGCCGCTTCCTCCTTCCTTAGTTATTTTCTTTCTTTTCTTGCGTTGCGCTCGCGTTCTAAAGCAAGGCGCTTGTCTTCCTGTTGTGCGGCATGTCTTGCATTTCTGTCGTCGCGCTCGCGGTCCTTGGCTTCTTGGTCTGCGGTCATTCTTGCAATTTTGTCGTCGCGCTCACGGTCCTGAGCAAGGCGATTTGCTTCTTGTCTATCCATCATGGCCATCATCTGCTTGACCATTGTCTCCATAGGGTTTGGTGCACTTGGTGGCGTAGATGGCGAAGGGGGAGGGTTGAAGAAATCATCTCCGGGTGGGGACGAGTCTTCGTCGCCTCTCTCATGCTCATCACCTGTATGCGAAGTATCCATTCCGCTTCGGGTGACGACCATGCACTATGATCTTGGGGTCTTAAGCTCGCGAGGAACTTGGGTTCTTGAGGGTCTTGAGGTTCTTGAGGTCCTTGATTCGTGAGAATCTTGGGTTCTTGAGGTGTTCTTTTGCTTGCAAATCGCGTTGGAGAAGGATCTTCTCTTCACTCGAGTTCTACTCCTTTCTGCGGGCGCACCCCTTGGCGGCCTTGCGCTCACACCAAGGTTGCTTTTTCCCACCTCACGTCGATTGGCCGGCCGCTAAGTGCACGGTCCGCTCTCAATGAGTGAAAAGAGACACAAGGGGAGGCTGGACAAGCCCTTCTTTCTTGGGATTCCTGTCACTCTTCAGCAAAACACGATTAGGAATTGACACGCCCAAGCGAACTTGGGTTCGTGCGATCGCAACAAGCAAAAAAAATTCTTGTGGTTCTTGTGGTTCTTCCCTTGAGTAGTACAGAACAGTTCCAAAGCTCTGATACCAATGTTAGGTGCAGCGGAATGAATGTTGTATTTTCTCAAGATTAGTGATCTATATTTGCTCAAGGTTCCTTTTAGTTCTTAGGGAAGGAGAGAGCCTTCCGTCTTATGGGGAGTGCTATGATCACGAACCAAGTGAGTGGATATTGTGCGTGTAGGTGAATGAGACTGAGAGAAGGAGAGAGAAGAGATACGACACCGAGAGGTTGTAAAACCCTCCTCCGAAGGCCCCACTCTCGTCGGCGAGAGTGGTCTACTTTGATTGCACAAAGGTGTACAATGCGTATGCAATGGACTGATGCAACTTGGACTATGCCGATGGCGACGACGGTGATGACGACGACGACTTGATGGCTGAAATCTGTGATCTTCTAATCGCTGAATTCGGGGTTGTCTTGGTGGCTGAAAATGACTGTTTTACTGCTGTCTTAAGGGCTGAAAATGGTGGACTTGTCGGGGGTCATGCTGATGGCAAAAACGCTGAGGAATTGCACCTGTCAAGCTGCGTTTTAGGGCCGGTTTGTACATGCTGAAAACGTTGCAAGGGGCTGAGGTATCATGCTGAGAAAACGCTACAAAAACGCTGAAAACTGCTGGCTGTCTAGCGTTAGTAAAAACGCTAATGGTTGGCTGTGTTTGTCGTGTAAAAAAACGCCAGGCAAGAGGCTTTATGGCGATGCTAAATGCTGTGGGAGGAAACGCCAGGGGTGGGGAGATGGTGGCGAGGCTAAGTGCTGGAAAATGCCCGCGAAGATGGAGGTCCAAAAACGCTGGGGGTGCTGGGGGGGATACTGCTGAGAAGTTGTCTGTTGAGCGGGAAGCTCCTGCTGCCTGTTCTGCCAGAAAGTGCTAACTTGGGTTTGCTTATATATTAACTTAGCAAAATCGCCCTACCTACTTTTGTTGGAAAGTCACTTAAAAATAACCAAAAACAGGCAGAACAGGCCTATGGTGACATTGCTCACATCCGTCCATACCTCAAAGGGGCCATCCCAAGAGGCAAGGATAAGACACGGTGCTTCTGTCACCACAACCTTGAGAGCTACAAAAGTCTCAATGGCTGCCTCAAACAAATCCACGCGCTGTCGGTGAGTCTTTACCCCTTTCAAAACATCTCTCATGGGTGTGGCAATGTGTGCGGAATTCTCTATGTGCGAACTATATGCTTGACATAAACCAAGAAAAGAATGCACATCACTTGCAGTTTTGGGCAAATCCCAAATACGTACTTGTTCCACCTTCGCGGGATCTAGCTTGATGCCTTCTGCAGAAATGATATAACCTAGATAAGTAACTTCAGTGAGAAAAAACTCAGATTTCTTAGCTGCAATGTACAGTTGACACTCATCAAACGGGTTAATATCCTTTCGACATCCTTGTCGTGTTGTTCCCACGACGCACAAAAAATGAGAATATCATCAAGAAAGATGAACACATATACACCAACCATATCACCAAAACTGCCTACCATGAGACGGTTAAATGTACCCACGACTCCTGTCAATCCAAAAGGCATAACCACATACTCCCATTGCCCTCGCTCTGCAAAAAGCGGTCTTGTAGATGTCGCCTTTGAATACCCTTACCTGATGGTATCCACTTTTAAGGTCGACCTTACTGAAAACCTTTGCCCCATTGAGTCTATCGAGGATATACTCAATGCGAGGCATCGAAAACTTGTTCTTGACGGCCATCTTGTTCAATGCCCTGTAATCAACACACAAACGAGACGAACCATCCTTCTTGGGGACAAACAAAATAGGAGCAACAAAAGGACTTACGCTAGGACGTATGAATCCGCTAGCCACCAACTCCGTGAGTTGTCTCTCTAACTCTTCTTCCCGAGTCTTGTTCAAATGGTAGGGAGTGTTACTGACAGGCTGTGCCCCCTCCGCAAGTTCGATACGATGGACCTCCGGCTGCTCGGATGGGAGACGGGGTGGAAGATCATCTTGTAAAAAGAGATGCTTAAACTTGGTAAACAAAGCTGAATACCTGTCTGGAGCCTGAATGCTCTGGGTAATTGGAGAGGCATAGATTAATGCCGCTTGTGCTCCTCTTCGTAATTCACGCTTTGCCTGCACATGAGAAATGAGAGGCAAAGAATGCAAACCCTCCTCACCACGAATGATCATGGGAGAGTCACTTTTGGCATTTAAAGTGAGAGTATTGTCTGCCCAATCAATGAGAGGGTTATGCTCACGAAACCATCTAATGCCCAAAAGAATATCACATCTTGAGAGAGGAGACACGACAAATTTTCTACGGAAGGGAGCCTGTTGAACTGTAAACAATACATCAAGGCTCTCTTGCATAATGAGAGTCCATACTCGGAGCGAAGCCCGACACCTCAAGAGGAGATGTCTGACTAACCTCTAGGTGGGCTCTCTCTACAAGAGATTCACTAATCACATCATGCATACTGCCTGAGTCAAACAATATGACAAAACGTTGACCCTTCACATGACCATAACATTTAAAGAGAGACTCATCAATGTGTGTGTCAGAAACATGTGAAGACTCAGATTGGTTCATTAAAGTGCTTGTGGTAGCTATTTGTGCTTTGGGTTTTTTAGGTGGGGCTGTCTTAGGACAAGCCGCCTTAATGTGACCCTTAACGTGACATTGATAACAACGACCTTCCTTAGCATAAATGACTTGTTCTTCTGCCGTTATGTATCCTCCTATAATTCCTTTTGCGGCTTTTTCATCTTGGGTTAGCTTAGGTTTTGCAGGTGTTTTAGCTTTATCCTTAGGCTCATTTTGAGAGTTCTTTTCCAAAGGATTAGAGGAAGATTGGCTAGAAGGGTTATCGTTCTTACCATTCTTACCGTTCTTACAGTTTTGTGGGTTCTAAGGAGTCTGAGAGTTACTGTGAGAAGACTTGTTCTCCTTAGGCTTTCCTTTGTTGTGCTTCATCTCTTGGGAGAGAGCAATTGCTACCGCCTTGTTGAGATCCACGGAGTCGAAGACTTCTATATCAAACTTGATATATTCGTCCAACCCGAAAAGGAATGTCTCTTTGCGCTCATTATCCGATTTGCATAATTGGGTACTGAGCTGCAAAACACGGTTAGAAAAAGACATGACTAGCATACCATTTTGCTTGAGATTGCGCTAATCTTCTTTCAACCGCACTAAGTACTGAGGAGGCATAAATCGCGCCTTGAGCTTGTCTTGGAAGTCGGCCCAATTGAAGGAAAGGGGCACATCTTCTTCGGCTTCCTCTAGATGCGCGGTCAACTGTGCCTCTTGCCATGCATGATACTAATTAATGGCATCACCGGCAAGGTACATGGCTTCCGTCAAAACCTTGCCGTTCCCTTCTTGTTAGTTGTTGCAAAATAAGCATTAAATTGATGCAACCAAGAATGAATAACACTAGCATCCATCTTACCGTTATACTTATTGAATGTCACTTCTTAGTGACGGGGTTGTTGGAGTCCGGGTCTTTGCTTGTGCTACTTGATGAACTACCAACATCTTTGACCGGCTCGGGCTTCGAGCTGAGGACCTGTAGGACCAACTCTTGCATGCGTTGGTCTCTCTGCGCCTCACACTCTTAACTCCAAGGCCGCTCGTTTTTCTTCGGCCGCCAAGCGCGCTTGCTCGTGCTCACGCTCCAAGGCTATCCGTCTTTCTTCGCGCTCTCGAACCAATTGTGCTTTTCTTTCCTCACCGTCAAGCGCGCTTGATCACTCTCGCGATCCAAGGCTGCTTTTCTTTCCTCGGCCGCCAAGCGTGCTTGCTCACGCTCCAAGGCTAACCGTCGTCCTTCGCTCTCGCGCTCCAAGGTAGCGCGTTGCGCCTCTTGTTGTAGCATCATGTCCATCATCGACTTGACCAAAGCCTCCATCGGATTTGGTGCAAACCGTGGTGTAGACGGAGAAGGGGGAGGGTCGGAAAAACCTCCTGGTGGGGAAAATTCTTCTTCACCACCTCCATGCTCATCACCTTCACGCAAAGTATCCATTCCGCTTTAGGTGATGACCATACATTGAGATCTTGGGTACTTAAGTTCGCGAGGAACTTGGGTTCTTGAGGTTCTTGAGTTCTTGAGGTCTTGAGTTCTTTAGCTTGCAATTTGTGTTAGAGAAGGATTTTCTCTTACCCGAACTCGACCCTTCCCTGCGGGCTCACCCCTTGGTGGCCTTGCGCTCACACCAAGGTTTCTTTTTCCCACATCACGTCGATTGGCCGGCCGTTAAGTGCATGGTCCGCTCTCAATGAGTGAAAAGAGGAACAAGGGGAGGCCGGACAAGCCCTTCTTTCTTGGGTTACCTGTCACTCTTCAAAAACACGATTAGGAATCGACACGCCCAAGTGGACTTGGGTTACGTGCGACCGCAACAAGCAAAAACAATTTCTTGTGGTTCTTTTCTTGAGTGATACAGAACACTGCCAAAGCGCTGATACCAATGTAAGGTGTAGCGGAAGTGAATGTTGAACTTTGTTCAAGATGAGTGCTCCAAACTGTGCTCAATGGTTCCTTTTACTTGCGGAAGGGAGAGCCTTCTGTTCCTTTAGTGAGAGAGTACAAATGATCACAAAGTGAATGACACTATGAATGAAGGTGCTGAGAGAGAGAAGGTGCTCCAAACTGTGCTCAATGGTTCCTTTTACTTGCGGAAGGGAGAGCCTTCTGTTCCTTTAGTGAGAGAGTACAAATGATCACAAAGTGAATGACACTGTGAGTGAAGGTGCTGAGAGAGAGAGAGAGAGAGAGAGAGAGAGAGAGAGAGAGAGGGGACACTAAACGGTTGTCAAGCCCTCCTCCAAGGGCCCCCCTTTCTATAGTGAGAGAGATCTATGCTATTGATTGCACAAATTTGGTACAATGGTCTAGATGCAATGGACTTGCCGACGATGTCGACTACAATGACGACGACGAGCTGAAATCTGAAAACGCTAGGGGCTGAAATCTGTAAATCTGCTAACTATTGAATTCTGACACTGTGTCGGCGAGGACGGGAAGAAGACGACACCAGACAGTTGTCAAACCTTCCTCCAAGGGCCCCCCTCTCTATGGTGAGAGAGATCTATACTATTGATTGCACAAATCTGCTACAATGGTCTAGATGCAATGGACTTGCCGACGATGTTGATGACAATGACGACGACGACGATGGGCTGAAATCTGAAAACGCTAGGGGCTGAAATATGTAAATCTGCTAACTGCTGAATTTTGACACTGTGTCGGCGAGGACGGCGATGGCGACGACGCGACGACGATGCGCTGAAAACGCAGATTCTTAAATCTGCGGACAGCGGGTTGAAACTGAAAACGCTGGCTGATCTGACGGTGCGACGAGGATGTGCTGCAGGGAAGTGAGATCTGCGAGGTTTGGGGCTGTACTTGCGGAGTCTTAAGTGTTGAAAACTGGAAACACTGATGCTAGGGGCTGATTTGACACCGGCAAACTGCAAAAGGTTGAAGTTGTTTTGCAACACAAAAACGCCAGTGTAACTGTAGCAAAAATGCCAGACACTTTGCAAACTGGAAACGCCAGGTGAACTGTAGCAAAAACGCCAAGGCTGATCTGTTGCAGAAAACGACGGGCTGAAACTGCTGGTGAAAACGCCAGATGGTCTTGATGGCTGGAAACGCTAGCGAATCCTGCCGGTCTTGCTGAGAAGGTGCACTGCTAGTTGCTGGGACTCTATTGCCTCTTCTGCCAGAAAGTGCTAGCGCTAGGTTTCTTTTATAGAGCTTAGCAAATTTGCCCTACCTAGATTCCCAACAAAGTCACTTATTGATAATAAGTGAAAAATGGATAAAATAGGGAAAATGGGTTCTGTGCAGTGTAAAATGCTCATGATGGGTACTGCCTGTAATGCTGATGATCATGCTGTGTGCAACAAGAGGATATGCAACTACGCTTAAGTGCCTGGACATGCACGGCCTGCGCACAGGCTCACAAAGGTGCCAGAACACTTCCTAAGCTGACGTGAACCCTAGACCTGAAGTAGCTTGTCCACATGCACATAGGGTTAGATGTGCACGTGACAAATGAAGTGAGCATGTTTACTGAAGCGGTCGATGATTGCTCAAATGTCATCATGCCCAACTCTGAGTCTTTGGAAGATAAACAATAAAGTCCATTGCTATACTCCCCCAAGTTGTAGGAGAACAAGTGCTTTGTGTCGGTCAACCTTGACCTTCTAACACAGCTCCTCGTAGATTTGTGCAACCCGCTCCCTTTGTGAGAACATACTATTTTCATAAGCTACAACATGGCCCTCATGCAATATGACCGCCCCTAGAGTGCATCCACACGCAAATATGGTAGAATCAACACTTGTCCAATTGTCAATTTCACCTCGAGAGTCTCGAATGCGGTAATTTTCAATGGTCCCCAAGTAAAGGAGTTTCCCAAGTAAAGGGAACTCCTGCCTAAGTCAAAGTGTGTAGGGGAGAAGCAATCTTCGCAAACTTTTGAATGAACCGCGTATAGTACGAACATAAGCCCAAAAAGCTGAAACTTCATGTACATTCTTCAAATATGGCCAGTCTTTATTAGTTTTGACTTTGACTGGGTCCATCTTTACACCCTCTGAAAAGACGGTATGTCCCAAAAAGTGCATCTTTGGCAAGAAAAACTGGCTCTTTTTCCCATTAACCACCAATCTATGTTGTTGTAATGCTTGGAAAACCTGTAAGAGATGGTGTATGTGCTCTGCTTCACTCTTGCAGAATACGATGATGTCATCAGGAAAGGTGCCCGCAAATGACCGATACTCCTAAAAATCGTGTCCTTCCTGTTGAACATGCAAGAGCATTTGTGAGACCAAAAGGCATCACCAAATACTTGTACAATCTGAAAGACGTCCTCAACACTGTCTTGTATACATCTCCAAGAGCGATCCTGCTTTGATGATAACCACTTTTCAGGTTGATTGTGCTAAAGCATGTAGAACCCTATAACCTGTCCAGTATATCATCAATCCTGGGTATTGGAAACCTGTTCTTGATGGTGATTTTGTTGAGAGCTCTGTAGTCAATGCACATTCTCCAAGCTCCATCTTTTTTTAATACAAGAAACACTTGCGCACAATAAGGTCATGTATTGGGCTGAATACCGTTTTCCAGAAGCTCTTTCACTTGGTTCATAATTTTCTCATTTTCTGGGCTCTGCTTACTCTGTAAGGTGGCTGGTTCGGTGGTGTGTTGCTGGGAATCAAATCAATCGTGTGATCTTCCTAGTCAAGTTTAGTTATTTGCAAATTTTGATCTTACGTTGCTATTGATTTCTTGCTTGGAGGGTCCAAGTTTGTGATAAAATATACAAATCTGGGTCTGGAGTAGAACGAAAGGAGTGCCATAGGAAGAACGAGTCTATCTTCTTGTACCATGCTCGAGAGGAGGCCATAGAGAACCTTCTACAACTTGTAAACCATGTCGTTGAAATCTAGAATTAAGAACCCTAGAGGTTGCTCTACGTACACCTTCTCTAAGTAGTTGTCGAGGAAACATCTATCTGATAAACTGGCCACGTGAAAAAGGCAACAAGGGCAAAAAATGTATGAATGGTCGCCATCCTCGTAGTCGGTGCAAAGGTCTCGATGTAGTCCACACCATGTCTCTGAGAGAAGCCCTCGACAACGAGTCGTGCCTTGTGCTTCTAGAGAACCATCAGATTTGTACTTGGTCTTGTAGACCCATTTGAAACCAATCACATTCGGCTTAATAGGCTACAAAACCAACTCTCAAGTGTTGTTCTTCTTGATGGAATCAAGCCCTTTTGGCATGGCCAACTTCCACTTCGGTTGTGAAAGTGCCTTCTCAATTGTCTGAAGGTCTATGTCCTTGATCATTGTAGACATCAAAGCATAGTTCACCTGCAATAAAGTCCCGTTTGTCTCAACAATTTGAAGTTGTTGAGAACGCTGTGTTGTTCCTTGTTGTACCGACATCACACCAATTTGGTGGAAAATCTGAAGTAGCTGCATCTTGCAAAGTCTCCAATAGCCACTTCGAGAAGAGGGAGCTACCGGTACATCTTCCTCTACATGAGCACCATGGTGAGAATCACTGTTGTGTGCATCATTAGGCATAGGTGCAGTCTCCTCTGGACCTTGAGGAACAGGAATTGTAGAAGAGGGTTCTTCGACCTCAAGAGGAATATGATGATTCATCATCGATATCTCCAAGTCTGGGGTTGTCGTGGAAGACTTGGGAGTTGAAGCCCCCTCTGAAGGAATATGCTCGTCGAAGACCAATTGTTCACGAAAAGCACTATGAAGAGCATCAATGTTCAAAGGACCAAACGTGTAACCTCCTTGCCGACGTCTCATTCCTGAATGGACACCTCAGTCTTTGTGGAAATCACCTCCACGCTTAACTTTCACACACCACAGGCAGTTGATGGGTAGCAAGGGGATCTCCCTTGCGTTTTTCTTCTAAGGGCATATTTGCAAAGGCGATGTGATCATGCAGATGTAGAGCAACACCTGCTTGGTGCAAGCATAGGGGAGGAGGAGATCTATGATCTCCAAAGGGCAACCACACCATGGGCAGCCTTGGTCCTGGTCCTTCTCCCTTTAGATCAGATCTATGGCGAGAAGAAGCTGCACTGGAGCTTTGCTTTTAGAGTGGCTAGGGTAGTAGCCCATGTTGAGGCCAAGACATTGGTATCATGTGTAGGAGCAGATGGTAGTAGCAACTGTATATACCTTGGGTCTATCCTTCCAGGCATGTCAGATACCACCCTTGGTCACCCAGTTTCCCAACAAAGTTACTTATAAATAATAAGTGAAAAATGGCTAAAATAGGGAAAATAGGTTCTGTGCACTGTAAAATACTCCTGATGGATTTTGATGGTAATGCTGATGATCATGCTGTGTGCAACGAGAGGAAATGCAACTACTCTAATTGCTTGGTCACGCACGGCCTGCGAACAGACTCACAAAGGTGCCAGAACACTTCCTAAGCTGAACTGAACCCTAGTCATGAAGTAGCTTGTCCACATGCACATAGGGTTAGATGTGCACGTGACACTTCAACCAATCAACATCGAACCTGACACTGTTATGTGGATCAATGACACGCATAGCAGTGTGTCACCTGGCCAATGCATCCTCACTTTCAAGAACAAAGAAGAACGAGTGAGGCTGCTACGCCAATCCTACAGCCCCAAGGGGACAAAGCTTTGGATCGTAGAGGAATGGACTGCAAATCAACTCAAGCATAAAGCAAGCGAGCTCAAGAAGATGCATGAAGCTTGTAAACAAGGTAAATGGGCAGTCTATCCTAGTGGTAAAGCCATCATTCAGGAGTTTCGTACTCCCAAGCCAGCTCCCCCTCTACCTGATCCCCCTTACGTTTTATTCTTGTTCTTATCCTTTTTCCTTTTCTCCCCTGATGGACCCTCAGTCCCTAACTGATATGTATCTAACGCCTCCACTCCAAAAAAAATCGGGGTTTAGGAGGAGACTGCCCGACCGAGCGCTCGGGCAGGCGGACCATCTGGACGGCAGCCACACATTATAAATGGGTCAGGAATGAGGGGGCAAGTCATTCTTCTCAAGGCTGGGTGGTGAACAGTAGACCTGACCCTCCGGTTTGGCGGCATGTCTGTAGCGGCATTACAAGGGTCCATAATTTCTCTTTCCCCTAATCATCCCGTTCATTCTTTCCACTTTGTGTGGGCTGTATAAGCTGAATTTACTGTTTTTGCTATCCAGCACCACCTGGGCAGTAGGCCAGCTAGCTAGACATATTCCCACATTTTATGGGTCGTGGTATTGGAGTGAGTGAGGGCTTCTTTGCGGCTATGCCCGGCCTTGTAAGGCTGTTCTAGATTCAAGGCATTGTGGGGGGGATTTTCCAGATTTTGTCTGGGTTAGGCACTTGGGCCCTGGGGCCGTTTTGGCTGGGCGCCCTATTTTATGTGTGTTACTATCATATTTCCACATTTTATGGGTCGTTGGGTATTGGAGTGGGTCCGAAATTTTGGCAGCACTGCTATATAGGGGAGGGGACACCCTTACATAGGCAAATTGTGAATTGTGCCTTGTACTTTCTTGTTGACCAGAGTTTGTTCCACAGGGTTTGAGTACTCTCTCTCTCTCTCTCTCTCTCTCTCTCTCTCTCTCTCTCTCTCTCTCTCTCTCTACCATTTTCTTCTCTCTAGCAAATTTTCAGCCAGTAAGAGGGCGACTTGTGGCTGGGTTTTCATAATGTAAACTACCTCCAATTAAGCATTTTGTATTGGGAGGGCTTTGATTTTGTTGAACCCTCGAAAACCCTGCGGTTTTGAGCCAATAGCGGTGGATTGCCGCCGTAGAGGATTTGGACAAGATTTTGGCTGCGTCTTGTAGGTGCCTTGTTCCCAGAGGAGGCGCGACCGATCTTCTACTTTTCTTATAACCTATATCTATTGATGACATGCCCACACGGCATGGTGTAGAGGCAATGGAGCTCTAGCTTGTACGGCTGACAGAGGCTTCATGGACCCTGCACTGCGCAGACACTGATGGCGGTTGTGTGCTCCTGTTGCCATTGGCGAACAGGGTTGCTTATCTTGGGCCTTGTGGTTCTCTGTAGAGAGGTGGTATGCTTGATGTAGTGGTGGCCTGGACTTGTCAGATTCCTTCTTCTCTCTTGGGGGCCCTACATCCCTGGTCATGTTGTGTACTGAGGATCTGAGAGGGGGTGAGTGTTTTGGAGGACATCTCCTAGGTTTCACATCTAGAATCTTGTGAGAGGGCCTCTTTGTGGCTGTGCCCGACCTTGTGAGGCTATTCTAGATTCTAGGAATCATGGGGGATTTTCCAGGTTTTGTCTGGTTTAGCCACTTGGGGGCTTTTTGACTCGGCGTCTTATGCATGTGACTCATCATATTCGCACATTTTGTGGCCATGGGCATTGGAGTGGGTAGGGCACTTCGGCAAAACCTCTATATAGGGGAGGAGTGCCTGCCTTGTACTCTCTTGCTCAACAGAGTTTACCCCACAGAGCTTGAGCACTCTCTCTCTCTCTAGCGTTTTTGTCTCTCCTCCTCTCTCTCTCCCGTGCTCCCGTGTCACCACACCTTCCGCTGCACCTTGATTGGTGACCCATAATTCATATGGTCGCTGCAAGAGATGTGAAGTTTAAATTGACTTTTCTTATTGACTAACCAAATTATGAAGGGCCCAGCACATGCTCACTTTTCAAGGTAGATGCTTTAAAGGCTTGTAGGCAGGTTGTTGAGGCATGATACCTGAAGATTATCACCATCTGCTTGGCTTGGCTTGGCTCCTCACGAGTGAAAGATGCACGAGATTACATGGGACAGAGGGTGCTACACGTGTAGAAGGAAACCTTTTTCGGCTAATAGGTTGTGCATACCCTATCAATTGATTAATGGAGCAACTAGAAGACCTGGACACTCCTGTAGATGCTTTGTTTCTGAGGCTGAGCAATGGGTGACATACGACTAACCAATTTGCAAGTGTTAAACATGTTTCCATGCAAAAAAGTGGGAAAGACATGTATGCTCACTTGGTCATCGAAACAGCATAAAGTTGTCTTACATTAAAAAGACATGCATTGAACTTAGTGCTCTGTAGACAATTCTGCTTTGTATGCATCAACATTTTTGAGTGCAAAGCACAAACGTTTACTACTAAATTGTGGCTGTCAGGTGAAAGAACCTTCACCTGTTTTTGAAGAGGCATCTGAAATAGGGATTCCTGGACTCTGCTTGTTTAAAAATTTTGTGGAGAAACTCGAAGAGCAGGTTGGTAGAGAGGATGGTTATTTCTTTTAGTATCAGGTTAGGGAAGGCAACACTGTGTTCATTGCTTTTGATATAGGAACTTCTTGCAGCTGTGGATGAGCAACCATGGCAGGCTTTGTCGAAGAGGAGAGTACAACATTATGGCTATGAGTTTCAATACAAGGTAAAATCTCCATCTATATATCATCAGGCTGAATTGCTGTGGCCTGCTATTTGTACCTTTTCCTTATTTATTGGTAATGATGAATGCAAAGATAAGGAATGTGGATATCATGCAAAACATGGGAAAGCTTCCAAAGTTTACGGATTGTATTCTCAAAAGGATATCTGCCCTTCCAGAATTGATTACTGCAGAAGAAGTATCAATGCCATTAGATCAGCTCACGGTGAGTGGGAAATTACCAGAGGTGCTGAAAGCGATCTGCTCACGTTTAGTGATATTGACGTTCTTCATAATAGCAGGTCAATGAATATCCTCCTGGTGTTGGCCTTTCTCCACATATCGATACACACTCTGCTTTTGAAGGTGCTATTGTTTGCCTCTCCTTGGCGGGGCCTTGCTTAATGGAGTTTCGCAAGTACGAGACCGAGACAGACAGTGATGCTTCAGGGCTTGGGCACATAGGAGTCTGTGAGGATCCAGAGTCGATTTCTTCTTTGAATGGGCAGCGCAATGCTAAAATTCAACGATGTCCAATTCAGTGCCGCCCCATCTTTCTACCCGAGAGATCACTTTTGGTGCTTCTTGGAGAGGCCAGATATAGGTGGCATCATTACATTCCCCACCACAAGGTTTTTGACTACGCCTTTCTGAAGCGTTCCTGTGAAAGGTTGTTCTGGGAGGTGCACATGCATAATTTTCCTAGTTTTATGATCTAAAGAACATTTGTTCTTTGAGCGTAACACATCTGCGGATTTAGTATCTGTTTTGGTGCAGTTGGCAACGTTGTGCTTGTGTGCGTGTGCCTGCATGTGCATGTGCTTGCTTGTTTTGGCCTTATCGCCCACTTATCAGAAATACGTAACTTTGTGTAGCATCTAGTTAGCTTTGCAAAACATGTTTTTGTATAGCTTTTGACCTGCACAATAGGCTTCTACTTGTGACAATTGCACTGTATGCATAATTCAAAATCCCAAGCATTCTGAAATTATACAGGTCCGTAGGTCTATTCTAGATGAGAGGAGTCTTTTGGACCTCTACTAAGAAGCATATGAACATTCCCCCATATTGGACATTTTCAATCATCTTGCTCTTATGGCTCTGGTACTCTTTCTGTTAGGGTTCAGAGAATACTGTTGTTTGAGTCTTATGGTTTCATAAATCAATGAAAAATTTTAAAGAATTGTCTCTAGCCTAAGTAGGGCACCAATTGGCTGCAGGTTGATTTTGTCAATGGCAGGAAGGTCCAGCGCAAAGAAAGACGCGTGTCTTTTACATTTCGTAAGGTTAGGCCCTGTCTTTGACATGCATTATGCATGCCTTGAAGTGTATGCTTGTTCTGCTACTTCTTAATTCATGCAACACGCAGTTTTTTGTTTATGCTACATGCTTGTGATATCAACACTTATGCTTGGCTGATGTTTACAAGTCGGGCAGCCCCTTGCTTGAGATCGATGTTTGAGGGGTGCTGGCTATTAATCTTTTTTGTGTGTTACTCCAATTCTTTCTGCTAAGCATATTGATTGTACAGGTTCGCCGCGGCCCATGCCATTGCATCTTCAGAAGTGTATGCGATTCACAAATGTGCTGACGCATTTGGAGGGATTGTGTATGAGATATAGACCAAGTGGACTTGTTTTAAGGTTGCTCCTCAACACTCTGACATGGTATTTGGGACCTATGGGACTCATGCAGCATAATGCTGTGTGCACAAGGTGAAAAGAAATGGTCTTTTGATACATTGTGGACTACCGAACAGGACGAATTGAAGCACTGAAGCGGCACAAGGAGAAGAATGGCAATTTGTGCGGTGAAGGGAGGGACTTTTTCTACAAATAGCATATGAACTACAAAGAAGCATAGTTGTTGGGTCACCTCACAACTCACATATACACTTTCTTTTGTGACAGCAAGGTTCTCCACTTGCTTGAAGTGATTGCATGTGTACAGAAGGATAATCCATGCAAGGTAAGAGCTCGTCACAAAGTGGTTTGTAAGGATAGTGTCAATAAGCTTGTTGGAGATAGTCTAGTGAATTAACTCAGTGAGTTTGGTTTTGAAAAAGTGGCCGTATTGCTGAAGTCAAAGTTATACACGGGCTATTTTTGCCGAGCAGTGTGTCAGAGAAATGTTTCTTAGTTAAGACTCTCTCTGAGGATCCATATTTCTCATGTTCTTTTTTGCTCCAGTTTGACATTTTACCCCCTTACAAACTTGATATGGTAAATTTACCTTTGATTGTTCCATTTTCAAGCTTGTGAATTGCCAAGTTTTATGGTAATAATTGTTGCAAAACTTGCAGCTGTATTGGATTAGGGTGACTCATGCAGATCACGTTCTTGCTTTACAACTATCCTATGATAATTCTGTATTAAGCAATTAGATAAAGATGATTGTTTCATATGCCAATAAATGGTGCTTGTCTGTTCAAGCAGTTCATCTTTGATGAAGGTCATGCTTAGTGGAAATTTTGGTGATTTAATTGTGTTATTTCTTACCTTCAACTGCAATAATGAGGTGAAGTATTACCACCACACAAAAACACATGCGTCAATGGTCAGCTTCATTGGAACAAGGAAAGGATGATTCCTAGAACATTTTGTATCGACTAGAAAGTACTAATCTAATCAGCCTTCATTTTGTGAGAATTACCCTACAGAGCTTGCAGAACACTTGAAATCAAGCATTATATATATAACAGAACATTATGTACATATAACAGTACTTCCATTTTTACATATAGCATAATACATGACAAAACATTATGTATATATAACATTACTCACATCCTTGCATAATACCCGACACAAAAATAGTAATGAAGTAGAGCGCTATAACCCTTTTTGGGCTTCATTTATTGGACCATGGAAAATTGTTTCTTCAATAGGGCATAGTTGATCATGACAAGAAAGCGCACTCTTGACCATGTACAAAAGCTAATCATGGTAGGAGTATAGTGGGAAGAATGACACCTGATGGGTCTATCTATACCTACAAAATGCACCCGTGTCTAATTTATCGCTATTTTGTCGTACGGATGCAGATGAGGACTCTCCTTCTATGGCATCTTTGTGCAGATTGTTTACTATACACATTGGAAGATGCAAGTAGCAGCTCATAAAGGGGATTCAAGTAGTGAAAATTACCAGAGGAATGAAAATCTCACAAGCTAGATTGTGGTGGGATCCTTTATTTAAGGATGTGAGAAAGGTGGCCAAGAAATGTGATGCTTATCAATGCTTAGGTAGATCCACAACCAATGCGACTACACCTAGTAGCACCCTTAGACCCCTTCATAAAGTGGGGCATGGATTTCATGGGGCCCTTCAAAACAAGCAGGAGGAAGAGAAAGTACATTGTTGTTGCAACATAATATGTAACCAAATGGGTAGAACAAGCATTGCCAGATAAGATAGCCAAGCGAGCTGTGAAATTTTTGTTTGAGATTATCATCACCAGGTATGGATGCCCATTCGAATTGGTTTTTGATAACGGTTCTTAATTCATCAATGAGATGGTTGAGTAGCTTAACTCAACCACTTACTAACCAAAGAATAATGGACCGGTTGAAAGCTCCAACAAAACTTGAAACGCATCCTAACCATTATGGTGCAGACAAAGGGAACGCCTAGGCTTTCAAGACTGCTTTCAAAGTCATGACACAACAAACAACTGTCACATTAGTCTATGACCAAGACGCCATCATCCCTTTGGAATTATGCGTGCCCAGTCTACAAGTAGCAATTGAATACAACCTAGCCAACAGTCACACACTTAGCGAACATATGGAGAAATTAACCCAAGAGGAACAGACTCGCTAATATGCCATTTGGTAAAAGGAAATCATGCAAAAAAAGATAAAGAAGCATCATGACCATGGATTGAATAAGAAATTTTGAAAAGGGGATTTAGTTCTTTGGCACATAAGGAAATGAAGTAAAAACACCTAATCTCATGATTGAATGGGAAGGTTCATACACAATGAATCATGTGTTCAGTAATGGCTAAGCATATATCTGGGATGATTTTGCAAGCCAAGAGATAAGAAGGGTGAATGGCTCCAAGTTGAAGATTTTCAACACCCCAATGGGGATTGAGAGTAAATCAAGCCCCAATAGAGTCATTATTCACTGCACACAAATCAATGCTAAATCCAAGGTCAGGGAGATTCCCGCTTCAAGCTATTGATGACGGCCACTCTTCATACATGCAACATGGTAGCCACGTGAGTAGTCACATCCACATTAAGAAACGAGGCTTGCATTAAACGCTTTCATTACCCACTACTTTCTATCATCACACTACTACTAGAGTTAGCAATTCTTTGCGTTGCGTTACCATACTCTTTTGCATTCCCTCGTGTACTCACATTTTGCTATCCTATCTTTGCACACTATAGGAATTTCCCTATGTTATCATCTTCCTCGTAGCTCACTGCTAGACAATTTGTGGGATGTGGCCCACACACTTTTTGAGCACCTACATAGCCATATGTTGGGGGTTCTAAAGGGTCAACAATTTTAATAGTGGGGGCAATATTTTCTAGGCCTTGTAGTAGTAGACACTGGAAAACTATTTAGGCCAGACACAAGGAAAACCTACTACCTCTAGTAAACACCCCAAAATAGGAGGCGAGGGCCCATGTGCAGTGAGCACCGAAAGGACACAAAATTGTTCCACGAGCACAATTCAAACTTTATATTCTTAAAAACCATTTGAATCCAAGAAGGGCCTTCAAAAAGCACGAACCAATTGCTAAACACCCTCAAGTCTCATGAGAGTGACACTTCAGCTGAAACGGACACCTTGATCAAGAGTGAACCCTGATCAGTGGATCAAGGTGAGGCCACAAAAATGAAAAAATCTTAGGACAATTTTGAGGACAACAAGGACTACATGCTGACAAAGTTAGAGCAGACCTTACCTTTAGCGGTGGCCTTGAGGAAACAATTAATGCCTTGCCAGCCCTCGGATACAGAAGCCCTCCCATTTGCCTCAAGATACTTTGAATCCAAGGTGCCCTACCCAAAAATTCCAATTTTATGGCCCACTACTCATGGTGATCATCCATAGCAACACCTAGAGCAACAAGCAAAATCAGCAATGATCGCCCTTAACAATGTATCATGCAACTTGAAGGCAATGACCATTGCCTTGCAATGCAAGAGCCATGTTGTTGCGGACAAAAAGATAAAGAAGCAACTTGCTCAGCTAGAAGATGCTTATAATGTTGGGGTAAAGGAGGCATGTGCCTTACCCTAGGATTGGACGTCCGATGCTGGCCTCCCACTGACTTCTCCGACCAATGACCTTATTCTTTCTACATAAAAGAATAAGGGGTCTCACCCATTCATTGGTGACTACTCCACCCACACACACAATCTATCACTCTACACGCATCACACACACACATCCACACCACACAACTTCTGAATTGGCATGCTCTTCAACTGGTATTAGAACGCAAGGGGAGTGGTGACAGACAAAAACCTTGAAATTGCATAAGAAGAGAAAAGCAATCAAGATTTTTTGCATCTTGTTTTTGCCATTTTCGGGCTCCAAAACATAGTTTTTGGCATATCTCTGTCACACGGAGTTGGAGGAATATGATCTAGGAGTTTAAGGTGGTATTTTGACAAGTTTAGGAGACGATGGTGATATTTTGTTTTTGAAATTCTACTCAAAATTACCGTAGCTGTAGCAATAGGTTTATTCTGCACTTTCGGACCGCAAAAACGTTGTTTTTGACGTATCTCTCACACTCGGACTCAAATCTATATGATCTAAGAGTATACCCCAAATTTTCTCAATGTTCCACACGCATTGGTGATATTCAAATTTCAAAATTCTAAATCTTGAATTTTTTGTAGCAATCTATAGCAATTTCTACGCATAGATGCTTTGGAATTCTACAACACTGTAGAGCATTTTACAGTTTGCATCTTTAAAAACGTATGTCACATTGTGGTGCTATTTGAGGAATGAATTACCTTGAATTTGTGTATGTAAGTGTTGATTTGGAATGTGGCATTCATATTGATACACATCGGGATGTGATTTTGTGCGCATTAAGACTGTGTGGGATTTTAGAGAGGTTGCAACACTTAGTTTAGTGCTCTTGGTTATGTATGTATATGAAGATACAAATTGAGATAGTCATAGCTCTTAGGTGACAGATTCTGATGGGCACACGTGTTTTGAACAGATAGAGTTGTTCGAAGAGCTACTCGTATAAGAGTGAGCTCCGTTGCCATGCTCTTAGCGGTTGACGTATACCTCATGTGGATTTGTGATTTGAGATGATTTTATCTCTAATAAGCTTATGCGCTTTGTTCAACCCAACAATTTGTCTTGCTTCTCTCTATCATGTTTGGAGAATTTTTAGTTGGTTTAACTTGATGTATGATAGACTGTGGATGAGAGATTTAGCCTCTATTTATGTGTATAGCTTGGCTTTATAGTTTTTGTGTATTCTTTTTCTGGTGTGATTTTGCTCAAACTATAGGAAAAAATATCTCTAATATTCTCCATGTTCTCGCCATAGTTTATGTGTATTTGTGAGCCACTCTCTGATGCTTCAGTGGTTGAGTGTGACTTATGATTTTACGAGAGGAGCTAGAAATGACTTTTCTACTCAATTGGACGTATCTGAGTTTCAAGATAGTTATGTCTTTATTGCATCATTGACATGTGGTATGCGAGAGACAAGACGTGTCTCATTTGCAAGTGAGCTCCAATATGCTCAGAAGACAGAGCATCTAACTATGCAAGACATGTCAAAAGACTTTGTAGAGGTAGAGGTGGATCATATGCTCATGTTAAAGGTTGATGAGGTGATGCTAGGACACATGGTTCCACCTATGGATGACAAGGATGTAGCCAACCCAATTCCGTTGATGACACATCCATACATGATGAATAACCTTGATGTTACAAACTATACAGATAACGTTGAGGAGGCTAGTACAACCAGGTTTGTGCATATTTTGTCAGCATTCGGGTGTTTAATATACGATCTACTAGTGTTGAGACCCGACCTAACAGTTGTAGTGGAAGCATTTGTAGCAGGTATTGTCAGTCATACAATAAATGACACTAGCATGATGCATTGTGGAGCTATGTAGAGCATATAGAGGTGTATGCAGACTTTGCATACAGGCTCTAGTGTAGATTCATATGCTCGACTATAACTAGATCTGATACAATTGCGTGTAGATCAAGCGAGCGAGCCAGTGGGCATAGTCTCTTACTTATATTACTTGTATATATTAGTAGTTATCTAGTTTGACCCACTTATCAACACATTTAGAAGTATGTTGGGGTAAAGGCAGCATGTGAATTGCCCTAGGACTGGACGTCTGTGTTCGGCCGTCCATTCACTTCACTGACTTCACGACCACTGACCTTATTCTTTCTACATAAAAAAAGAAGGGGTTTGTTGCTTATATTACTTGTATATACTAGTAGTTAACTAGTTGAACCCACTTATCAATACATTTGCCTTTAAGTGGAAGTATGTTGGGGTAAAGGCGGCATGTGCCTTTACCCTAGGGTTGGACGTCTAATGTCCGATCGCCCTCTAACTTCATTGACCGCTGACCTTATTCTTTCTACATAAAAGAATAAGGGGTCTCACTCATTCAATATTGAGTACTTCACCTACACATATAGTCTATCACTCTACACTCACCGCATACACATAAAGAAGATAACACCACAAAGGGCGATTCAGGGGAAGGAAAGATGTAAGAAAATAAAGAAAAGAGTAAGGATGACCATGATGATGATGATGATGAGGATGCAAATGATCATGACAAGGATGAAAACGACGAGGATCAAGACAAATGCCCCTTAGGAGCAAGAAGTATAGGTACAACCGACTCTAGAGATGACCTTGAAGGGGAAGACGAGGCACCCAAAAGCTGGCCTTTAAATGACTCCAAGGACAAGGGCCAATCTAGTTGACCAATCACCATATCCAGTCTCAAAAAAATGTAATGCTAAGAAATGAAGTTGTGTAACAGTTGCTTGGCCAAACATAGTTTGAGATAAGCTAGGACATATCAATAGCTAAACACTGGATCCAAATCTTACAACAAAGAGAAGAGACTGTCAGGAAGAAGAGGAGGCCATTAGAAGGAAGCAAATCTAGCTGCAAAAGAAAGCCCAGAGGAAAAAACAAAAAGAGGACAGGGAGTTCATGTTAAAGATGACCATGAAATGGGGCCTCATAAGCCCAAAATTTTGCAAACCATGAAAATGAGGACGGTGGCTTAAATGATATCCTCACAGTACCTCCTCACTCAAGGTGCATTCATGTACTAGAAAACCCCTAGATTTAAGCTTGCGTGATGAATTTGTAGGAAAAAATTAAGGCATATTGAATGGTAGGACACATAAAGTATAGCTCTGTCTCTCAAGCTCCTCATGAAAAACAAGCAAACATATGAATGCATGGGGGATTGCAGACGAGAAATACGGCGGATCATGAATGAAACGTAAGACCTCATAGGGTCATTGTATCAATAAGTTCAAGATTTTTTAGCTGTGGTTAGCTATGTGCACTTGTCTTGAAACACCAAAGTTTCCCTCATTCCCGAGACCCCACAAGAATTCCTATGAAGTTTTTGGTCAACTACGAACTCCCCTAGTGGACACTTTCTTGTACACAAAGAGTAGTGAAAGAGGATAGCTACCTAAGGCAAACTACATTCCAAGGTAGGAACTTATTCTCTTCATGAGAGAAGATTTTGAGTAGTGCAAGAGATTTATGCTAGCAAAACCTTACAATAAGCTGAAAGGTTCTCTAGGGTGTGTTATGGAGTGTCGAGTAGCTCTACTATTAAGTCATTGGTCTGTCCCTTGCCTCATGAACCAGGAGTTTGAGAGGGGGGACGTGTAGGAGTTTCCTTTGGCAGGTGCGACGGGATACAATGGTGTAGTGGTAGCTCTTGTGTGTGAGGCAAGGGACTTCCGTGGGTGGGGGCACTTGGCTTCCGTTCCACTGCTACCTGGTCTTTCCCATGCCAACCTAGAGGGTGCTCTGCCTGCCCCTATTTCAAGGTCAAAATGGAGCTTGTGTTGCACACAAAAGAAGGGCTTTGTACGTGAAAAATTTAGATCCGCGAAAGCCATGGTTTGAGGATTTTGCAGATCACGATGGAGCCGTGATGCTCGGGTTGGTGCTAGCAAGTGGTGGTTCTTGTTAGTGCTCTAGTGTGCCGTGGTGGGTATGTAGCAGGTCAATCTTCGGAGTAGGTTATTCCCCTAAATATGGTTTTCTCTACTACTTGTCTTGTTGTTGTGTGGGTATAGTGTGAGGGTTGGCTTGTGGTGGCATCCATGCGCGGTTTGTGGCACTTTCTGCTTGTAGGTAGTGATATAGGTGTGGTGGTGCCTACCAAATTGTGTACATATTTTTTAGGCATTCTTTTAGGCTTGTTAGGTTATTTTTTAGGCTTACTAATAAAAATAATCTCTCTCTCTCTCTCTCTCTCTCTCTCTCTCTCTCTCTCTCTCTCTCTCTCTCTCGCTATAAAAATCTTTAAATTGTTGTGCTAGAGTCTACTCCTTTTTTGCCCCTCATGGCAATGTGTCTGTATCAAGCTTGTTGTACTGGCTATGGTTCTGGTTAAACTCAACCTCATGGTTCTTTCTACTCACTCTCCCATTCATTAATTTCTCACAAAGATGCCCAAAGAATCTATGAATCAAGAGGCAAAGTCTAGGACCTGTCCCCCCCCCCCCCCCCCCCCCCAACACACACCTTCGCGCAAAGGTTGCCATTACAAATGGGCCCTGTCTCTTTCTCTCCGTTTGTCTCTCTCTCTGTCAGACACACACGATCTCCTTCTCTCTCTCTGTCTCTCTCTCTCTCTCTCTCTCTCTACCTTTTGGGTTACCTCGGTCCACATTTTGGCAACACCGCAATCCTTTTATTTTTGTCTTTTCATGCTGAAGAGTATCTGCCAAATTTAGATTTCACTAAAAAAGAACAATCCAAGGTCGTACCTAGATACTCGACCACTTCTTTTTATATGGAGATGAAAAATCTTTTGACTTTCCATTTCCATTGGACTTTTCATTTCCTTTTTCCCACCCTCAAAACTCACAATTTGTGAGTGGATTGTATTAAGCACAACATAGAATTTACAAAACAACCGCATACTCAGGTTGAGCCCTGAGGTGTTGGAGATTACAAAATGGATGTCTATCGCCTCTCATCTAGGCTAATACTTCTCTATCTTCACATATGTATTTCAAATTGTTGGAAAGGTTTTTTATTTTTTAGAGATTGGGAGGGCTAACTGGCTTCTTTAGTAAACATGATGTGATCTTTTCTTCATGTATAATGGACATACTCCATTCTTGTTTTGATTTAATATGAAACAAATGTCAAATCTAAAAAAAATCATAACACGCTTCTTTCGAATCCTAACGCGCTTCTTTCGAGAGAGAAAAGGAGAGAAAGCACTAGATTTATATGATTTCTATATCTATACTATATATAATGTAGCTTAAAATTTTCAAGGCCAAAGAAGCCCTCCATATGTCTCATTCTTGTGAAAGTTGGAGCTGTCAATCTTTTCAAACTTCAACTTTTAATCTTTGATGTTAAAAAAAAGGACATTGACTCTATTTTCCTCTAGAGGGCAGACTTTACTTTTACTTTTGAAATCTAATTGAATGGGGGCTCATCTTTGCTCTTTGAAGGCCAATGGCCATAAAAGTTCAACATTTAGGGAATTTTTTGTATTTACACTAGCAAAATTCTATTGGTCTACTTTACAACAAACATGAAAGTTAGCTAGGATTTTGTAAGTTTAGACTGTTATAAATACATTAAGATTCAATTTTATCGGGCACTGATTTTGAATATCTCCAAAATGGAAGGATACATGTGTGTGGAGAGAGAGAGAGAGAGAGAGAGAGAGAGAGAGAGAGAGGTCTCGAGAGGGTTCCTAATCTTGTTTTTTGATCAAAATTATTTTCAAGTACCTAAGGGGCACACTAAAAACTCTTTTGATTTTAGGTCAAAATTTAAGGAATTGACGATAATTATGCTAAAATTTGCCAAATTTTTCTTGTGTTTTTCAAGGTAATCTTTGAATCTATCGGGGATTTTATAAATTTTAATGGTTAAAAGTATAATAACCCTCTTTTTTTGTGAACATTGGCTTTGAATAGCCCAAATGGAAGGGCATAAGAGACGTAGAAAAGTTGGATTCTTAGTACATCAAGGATCACTGTCTTGCCACTCTTGCCACCCCGAGGATATGCTATGCAAAGAGAGGAGGGGTGCACCTGTTGACAATCTATTACATCCTCACGTGTGATGAGAGAGAGAGAGAGAGAGAGAGAGAGAGAGATCCTTGGAAGCATCAACACTATTCTCTATTTTTCCTCTTGAAGGCGATTTGAAGAGTGGCTCTACTTTTTCGTTTTGAATGCCATAAACAAAACCCCCTTTTCTTTCTACACAAATCCACACGGAGCCCTCAATTTGAAGAGTGACTCAATTTTGATATCATTTGTTTTATTTATAGCAATACTCAAAAGGGTTAATAGATTAATTAAACCACCACCAATACATAAGCCTCATGGAGAGAGATTGCCATTGCGATGAGAAGAAAACACAAGGTCCAACCATGCCAACTCACAAGGCAAGGAATCCTAATCCATAACCACGTACACATAAGGGTGCCACCACAGGGCCATCTCATCATCTCGAAGAACATTTGGTCCATACAAACACGAACTATGAACAATACAAAGCAAAAGGAGAAGAAGACCTAAGAGTAGCACAAGCTATTCGTGATTCCACACGCCAAGTAATGCTGAGCAAAAATCTTGTGTTGGACACCTACACGCATTTTTGTTCTACTAACATTAAGGATGTGCACATTGCATGCTAAAACTTCACCCAAAGAGGCGAAGTCGGGATGATCTTTGAGTCGGGCTTTCACTACCTGTGCTTCATGTGGGACAATATAAGCATCCGGCCGGTGAGGTCTCAAAGAGGGCTTGCCAAAAATATTTTCCCTAATTGAACTAATTTATTGGGCTTGCCAAAAGAAAAATTTGTACTCGAAGTAAACCAGAAGAGTTTTAATAGTGTCCTTCTTTCTACGTTCAAATTTGAGAATTTACCGCTAAAACTTGCAAAATGTTTCCAGTTTTTTCAAGGCAAACATGGGACCTAGCCCAATTTTAGATGGTTCAAAATACACTAAACCCTGGTTATTTGCAAACATTGGAAATCTATAAGAGCACAATAAGAACTCTTCTGATTTTTAGGTCAAATTATGAAGGATTACTAGCTCGAATTTTGCACATTTATCCACTTACAGATACATTAAACCACTGTTATTTGGGAACATGAGTCTCACATAGCCCTAAAATGGAAGGGTATGATGGATGTAGAAGAGTTGGAAGCTCAATATATCCATTGTCACTCTCTCACCACCCCAAGGACAAGAGGAGGGGTCCACCAAGAGAGAGAGAGACAGAGAGAGAGAGAGAGAGAGAGAGAGAGTTTCCCCAACAACCTGGCAAACCTCCAAAAGCAATTACATATTCCTTTAAGAAAAAAGGAGTCCATTCTAGAATAATAGATTATTTATCTACTTATATTATTTTAGCTAATCAAAGTAATTTACTAAATGATGGCAAAAATAAAACCCTTTTTGTTTCTAGGTTAAATTTTAAAGAATTGTCAGTATTTATGATAAAAACTATAAAATTTTATCGATTTTCTTCCAAGGCAACCTCGAACTGTAGCCCGGGTTTTACAATTCTAGCCGGATAGAAATACACTAAACCCCTTTTACAAAATTTAAAATTTTAGCCGGATAAAAATACACTAAATTCCTTTTTCTTGGCAAACACAGGTCTCCAATATACCCAAAAAGAAAGGGCATGAGAGGCACTAAAAGTTTGGATGCTCATTACATCCACATTCACTCTCTCACCACCTCTAGCCCAAGCTATTCATGAGGAGGAGAGGTGCACCTGTCAAAAATTTATTACACCCTCATGTGGGACATCGAAGAGAGAGAGAGAGAGAGAGAGAGAGAGAGAGAGAGAGAGAGAGAGTAGTTGTATCTCATTACGGGCTTGAATTTTCTCATAGGGAGAGAAAGGTTGATGGAGGGAGACAAAGAGTTATTTGAAGGATTGTTCATAACACGCATGCACATGTATGAGAGAGAGAGAGAGAGAGAGAGAGAGAGAGAGAGAGAGAATTTTTAATATCATAGGAACACATCGAGAGACCTCAAATCTCTAACCAAACAAGTCTTTGATATTATAAGCTCTCATATGTTATGAGATTTGAAAAACAAAAAAAGATGTTTTTTGAGAGGGAATTGTGATAACCAATCTACCACTAGTTATTTTAGTTTCATCTTTTTATTCATTGAGAGAGATCTCAAATATCTCCTCGACAAGTCTCGACCTCAAAACTTTACGTGAATGTGTGAGTGCGTGTGCATGTGCATGCATGCATGTGTGCGTGTGTGCGTGTGTGTGTGTGTGTGTGTGTGTGTGAGAGAGAGAGAGAGAGAGAGAGAGAGAGAGAGAGAGAGAGATATTTTATTATCATCCTCAGAGGTCAAATATGACCTATGGGATCAAAGTTACATGTGATGTAGTATGTGTATGGCTAATGAGTGACTCTTGATGCTCCAAAATTGTGGTGATGAGAGTCTCAATGGAGAGCCCACACTATGGCTGGGAGAGGAAAGTGTGTAGGTCTAATTCATGGCTAAAAATGTGAGAGAAGCAAGTTTAGATGTGATCAAAAGCTAAGCACTCTAGTAGTGTGTGGTACTCAAACTGTCGAACTTGCAGTGAGCATAATGTGCACAATCCATTTGACTTTTCTCCCTTGTCCCAATGCTCTGTCTCCCATCGAAGGAAATGGGAGCTAAGCCGAATGGCTGCAATAGTGCGTATCGTCGACAAGGGGATAGGGTCAATCATGTAGTTTGAGTATGGTTTCCTCTTTCAGCAAAGAACATGGTTTTGTAGTTGGGGTGGTATGATGTATGAAGCGTGACCCACCGGATTTCTCCCAAGCCATAATACATTGGCATTGTAGAAAAGCTTCATTCACTTGGTAGTCAATTGAAGCGTCATGTAGCAACTGTAATGCATCCCATCTCCCAAACCACTTCTTTATGTCTTGCATCCATCCCGTGCTCAAGATCTTGCTTTTATGCGTCTTTTGAACTTTTTTACTTGCTTCCCATGCAATTATAGGAAGTCGATGTGAGGGGTTTTGACACATCTTTATCATGTACTCCACAATCCTTTCCATGCCCATAACCTCCATTAGAGAGAAAGAGAGAGAGAGAGGAGAGGAGAAGGGGGAGGGAGAGAGAAGAAGAGAAATTTTATTGATGTGAATAGATATCAAAGATCTACTAGACAAATCTTGATCCCAAGATTTGTGTGTGTGTGTGTGTGTGTGTGTGTGAGAGAGAGAGAGAGAGAGTGTGTGAGTGAGAGAGAGAGAGAGAGAGAGAGAGAGAGAGAGAGAGAGAGAGAGAGAATTATCATCTTCTTGGAGAAACTAACAAGACTACAATCCACCCTCTCCACTTGTGTGCATATGCACACTCACACACCTACAAATATGTGTGTGTGTGACCCAATGGCCATGCTTTTCTTGGCTGCAGCAACACGCGGGTCACACACTAGTAATCCTTACTTTGAATTGAGTAAGAAGTTCATGCAAAAAGCTCATAGCTGTAGTGGACTTAAGGGAAGAGTTTTTCCTCCATATATTTCTTCCTTGGAAAGTCCAAAAATTATTTTCTTGGTGGACTCAAGGTAAAGAGTCACAAAAGCCTAGTGAAGTTAAAGGGGGTTGAGGCTACACTCGCCATGTGGGTCTATGTTGTTAGGTTTCAGGCCAATGGCTCGTGCTCGTTGTGGCCAGGCGCCCACCCATTACATTCTTGCTTGTATAGAAAATAAGGAAAGTGAGAAGGGTTCTTCTGACAAGCTCCACCAAAAATAGACTGTGATTATCCCCTTCCCCCTTTCTCTCCTTCCCTCTCTTACACTCTGCATTCGCATCTACAAGTGGTATCAATGCACATGTTACCCAAACCCAAACCCGAACCCGAACCCAAACCCAAACCCTGGCTACCCGGCGTGTGCGGTGAATCCATCGGAGATGGAATCTTGGAGAAAATTGAAGCTCTGCAGCAAATTGGTAGCAGGTCGATAGGCAAACAACCAGTTTTGAGGGCAAACAAGAATGAGCTTGGGAGAACTAGTTGTGTAAACACACAATCGACTGCAATAGCAAATCGAGAAAATTGAAGCTCGACATTCAAAAAGCAACAGAACCGAAAGCAAAGGCAAATAATTGGGCAGCTCCTCACATCAACAAGCAATCTTGGAGAACCTTGTGCAAGGAATCAAGCAAAGCCTATGAGAAAGGCCTTGTGTGCATTGGGTTGAGGCACAAGCACGGTTTGGCAGTGTGCAAGAAGCGGAAGCGAGGCCACACTATACTATATAGAATGCAACTTAAAAATTTCAAGGCCAAAAAAGCCCTCCACATGTCTCATTGTTGTGAAAGTGGGAACTATCAACCTTTTTAACCTTCAACTTTAAATCTTTGAAGTTAAAAAAAGGGGGTTGACTCTACTTTCTCTAGAGGACAAGAGGACAAACTTTACTTTTACTTTTGAAATCCAATTGAAGGGTGGAGCAAAGTAATTGAAGGGTGGCTCAACTTTGCTCTTTGAAGACCAATGGCCATAAAAGTTCAAAATTTAGTGATTTTTTTTGTATTTACTCTAGCAAAATTCTATTGGTTTACTTTACGACAAACTTGGAATCTAGCTAGGACTTTGTATGTTTAGACCGTTAAAAATACACTAAGATTGAATTTTATCAAGCACTGGTTTTAAACATCCCCAAAATGGAAGGATACATGTGTGTATGTGTGTGTGTGTGTGAGAGAGAGAGAGAGAGAGTGAGAGAGAGAGAGAGCAGTATGCATTATCTCTCTTCACAGTCTCAAGGAAGCCACCTCTTCCAGATCCAGTAGAGCCATGCACACATGCGTGTGCTTTCTTTACTATCGAGATAGTAAAGAAAGACATTGACATGATGAAGACTAGGAGAGCATATGTTCACGATGGCATGGTAGGAGAGCATTTTATACATGCGAAAGATGTGCTTGCAGAGCTTCTAGCAGTGATGTTCAATCGTGCCATGTGTGATGGCCTACCTGATACTTGGAATTTGTCCACTATCGTACCTATCCTCAAGTCAGGGGACCCTATGGAGCCTGGAAATTACCGCACTATCATCATTGAACACACATTGGCATGGTTGTATGCATGTATGCTTGAGCAACAATTGAGTAGATGGGCAGAGAGAGAGGGGGTACGAGCAGCAAGACAAGCTAGTTTCAAGAGAGGTTTCTCTACTCTTGATCATATTCTGACACTCAGAGCCATTATTGAGGAGGGGAGATCACGTGGGAGACGGATCTACTGATGCTTTGTGGACTTCCACAAAGCTTTCGATATAATGCCCAGAGCTAGATTGATGCGCAGACTGTAGGAAATGGGAGTACCCAAAGAGTTGATATGGGGGATCAATGTTATGTACAAGTTAGTAGTGGGCCATGTATGCACTTTAGAAGGGATTTCTGATCTGGTTCACTCCAATATAGGGGTGAAACATGGTTGCCCTCTATCTCCTACACTATTTGGCATGTATATGGATTAGGTTGTTGACTACATTGAGAGGGATGGTGATATAGGAGTAGAATTGGCAAGGACATGGATCCCACTATTGTAATATGCTGATGATATCGTGTTGATTTCTAACTCCCGGGAGGGAATGCAAGGTCATGTAGATGTTTTGTACACATTTCCCCATGATAGTGGATTGTCTATTAACTTGTAGAAAACCAAGGTTATGGTTTTTAACACCACACCACAGTGGGCCAGGAGGTCAGCACCCACTTTTACATATGTCCAGGAGACTATATAGATGCATACATGTATCTTAGGGTAGCCTTCATAGTACGGGTGTTTTCATTGGCGAGAGCAACAGAGACTAGATTGCCGTGGGAGGATTGGAGAAGTGTTCGCAAGTTCAGTTTCAAGAACCTCGAACAAAGCTATGGATTTCTGACACTCTAGTGGATTCAACTATGCTTTATGGGGCTCAAATTTGGGACCCTCACTAGACCACCATGGACGATCTAGGAGTGTGTGTGTGTGTGTGTGTGTGTGAGAGAGAGAGAGAGAGAGAGAGATGAAATGAAATGTTATATTGAACGTCTTCAAAAGGCCAAAATTACCTATGAGACCAAAGTTATATAATCCTTGTGGATCTAATCCAATATGTTTACAAAACTAAAATGAAGTAAAGTGAAAGACTCAAGACTAAAATCATCATCATCATTGTCAATGCCCGAGGATGCCTGGCATTTGGCATTGTCCAAGAAAGTATGCATCAGTCGTTGAAGAGCTTCAAAAGTGTCTACCTATGTAAATAGTCATATTGGGTGTCTCCCATATCGTGCTAGAATAGTCACGATTCTGTGAAGAAGCCTCCATCGATGCCGTGATCACCCTCGTAGATGTGGCTGCCTAGCTCTCTCAAGATCAATGGCTTTGTCCACTAATATACCTTTGGTATAAGTGAGCTATGAAGTCTAATGTGAGGCATGATCATCTGGCTTTGCTTAGTCCCTACTCTAAAGAAATCAATGATCTCCCTTTGTAAATGTCTCCCAATGCCTGGTCTCCTCAAGAGACTCTCCGTGTGTCTACATAGCTCTAACAAAAACAACCTGAGGAATCTCTGATCCTGATATCTCACGACTCTAGCCAACGGTCCAAAGCCCTCTTTGAATAGGCACTGAGACCGGCCTTGTATCTCATAGTATACAGGACAATGACAAATATGATGTAACTCTCTCTTTGGATCTATATGATATAATTGGCATATCCTAGCTGATACTCTCCTAAATCTACCAGTCTCAATCTCTAGTTGATGCGATGATGTGCACATCTAACCAATAGCACATCGTATTTCATAGGATAAAACGAATGTCCATATAGGCTAGTCTGATCACATTTTCATCTTTTGCTAGTTGCAGAAGATGGTCTCTATAGAAAGCCATCTTTGTGCCCAACTCTTGTATTGTCTGTATCTAGGTATCTAGCTGAATCAAATCCTAACGAATAAGTCTAGTGATCTCTGTCTGTGTAAGAAAAATGGAGGGTACATCCAAGGAGTATTGGAATGGGGACAGTCCATCCATGCTGAAGCCACCGAACTAAAACCATGATTTCATATGCCCATACCAACATGTTGTGTCTCCCTATAGTGCTAGCCGTAGGGATGACTCAAGGTCTAGCCGAGCATATCTATATCTGGGAGGTCCCATAAATGATGCATGCAGGAAACTAATCTAGTAAGGGCCTCAAATACGAGGGGGGAGGGGAGGGGCAGCTAGCTTGGCTTGAATAATCTCATGTGGCACTGAGGCCTTAGCTCAAATCAGCCAAGAGATCATAGAGACTAGAGGCCTCTCCATACATCTCCATTCATCAGTGCTACACACACAGGGAAGATGTTTTTTTTTTTGGGGCAGTGGAGGGGGGGGGGGGGGGGGGAAGAGAGAGATTTTTCCATCACTGTGGAGACCTGCACTATCGCAAGAGCCACCCCAGCAACCCAAAGGGAGGGGGAGAGGGATACTCTTCCTATGCCCAATTAGAAATGAGGCAATGCGCCATCACATTAGAGGAGAATCTGAAGCCAATGCAATGTTCTTTTTGTGTCTTGAGGGCACTGGCAATCTGCCTTGTGTCTGTATGCAGGTGGGGCTGAGGCCGCTTGTGTGTTGGTTCGGGTAAAGGCTTGCAACTCCCATGCCGAAGTAGGATTTTGGAGGGGGGGTCTCGTTTTGCAAAGCATATAAACCTACAATCACACTAATCGGGGGTCCTACTTATAGGCCTTCTCTTTGTGTTTGTTTCATTGCTCTTGTGAGGGACATGTTCATTTATTGAATGAATTCAATAAATATTGAATTATGATGTTGAAAAACAACCTATGTGAAACACTCCCTAAAATTACATATTTACTAAACTATTATAGTTGGAAAATTAAATCTAGCAAGCCATACCCGGGACTCCTCCACTGATGATGGATCATGATCCATGGCTTTATTAGGCATACTTTCAATTGGTATTAGAACATATGAAGTTTGTGAAATTAACATGGCCCTAACCATTCAAAAAATTCTACATATAAACATATTTAGTATTAGAACTTTCAATTAGTATTAGAACATATGAAGTTTGTGAAATTAACATGGCCCTAACCATTCAAAAACTTCTACATATAAACATATTTAATGCATGCATAATCGGTGATGTGAGTGAAGGTGAAATTATACTCTTCTGGTGGAGGGGCTAATTTCAGAATCCAACCAAGAATTGAGGCCTTTCTTGTGGGTAGGAACTCGAGAAGTTCAAGCAATGGCAACTGGTAATGAGAACAACAATCTTTTTTTTTATAAGCAAAACTCACAATTGTGAGTGAATTATATTAATCAACCCAAATAATTACAAGGTCTTGTCATGCTTGTGTTGAGTCATGACATCATCCAGGGACCATATTTACATCGGCTATCAGGGAAACCATCCCAACCAACTCGCCCCCCTTATTCTTGATACATAGGGTCCATTATCACGTTATTATGAGATCTTTTAATTACCGATAGCCAAGATTTTCCCCCGTCCTAGGCATGCCCTGTGCTGACAACAAGGCACAAGTAGTCCTAGACCAATCCTCCGAGTATTGCTTGTGCCCGAGCGTCCATATTAGCACTTTGTTTTCTTGTGTAATTTTTGTGAAGCTTGCCACCTCAAGACCTCTTTCAAACACATGGTGGTTCCTTGTCTGCCATACATTATGTAAAAAGAAGTACCTGACGATTTGAGTGCTGATGAGGATGGCAGGACCACCTGAATTCTTCCCTCCAAGGAATAGACCAGTCTTGTAAAAACCAATTATCCATGTTCTTTGGACCCACTTGCATATTTTCCCTGCGAGGCCTTTGATAGTTGGGCAATCCATGAAGAGGTGGGCCAGATATTCACTAGCCAACCTGCACCCCAAGCATCGATCGAACCTAATCCCTCTTTCTTGAATCTTCACCCCCATCGGTAGAGCACCCCAAATTACCTTCCATAAAAATACCTTCATGTGCTGTGGAACCTTTGGCTTCCAGATGTTCTCCATTACTTGCTCCCACCTTTCCTCCGGCCATTGTTTTTTCCATATCTTGTTAAGGGGGGTAGACCAATTCTTCTTATGCATCATTATATGGTAAATGTCTTTAGGATGGGGTTTCCATAAGAGACTGCTTTCGAGCCATTTCCAGGCATTCCAGTTAAACTCTGAATCACTATATTGTCAAGCTCTTTCATCACTTTGTGGACCAGCAAGGCCTCCAAGCTATTCAATTGGTACTGGGTAACCAGAAGGTCAATGGTTTTCCAACTCTTGTTGTCATTGTCCTAGAAGTGCCCTAGTCGATTCAGACCCTTATTATTTAGCTTCCTAGTTGTCTCTATACAATAGGGAATTTGTGGCGGATCTACAACTTTGGATATCCAAGGGGACCAATGCAAAATGGAGTTCTTAAAGTATCTTGTTTTTTCCCCCCACTTTAAGACTCCTACTACTCTATTGCATTTTCTTACCAATTCTCTTGAGCTTCCCCAAGTCTTAGGGTAGTACACGTCGGGGCTAACAGCTTGTCATGAACCTCCACCCCTCTCCACTTTCCACCTTTCAAACCAAGTTTAGCTGCTTCTATCATATCTTTGATCATGACAACCCAGACTTGATCTTGTTTAGCCAAGGAAACAACAAATTTGGTGCAACAAGCTTCTGCATGGGCCACAGGGTTCAAAATTCTGAGGCCTCCTTGATTCCCCGGTCAAGCAACTCATTCCCAATGGGCCCATTGCCATGGCCTGGAGTATTTCGTGTTGTTTTTCCATGTTATTTTTCCATAAAAACCTTTTCACTGGTTTTAAGAACTCTTTCCAGTGACACTTGCCATCTTGAGAAGCGGGCTAGTGAAGGCAATATAAGGAATATCACTTTTATCCGACTTGGGAATGGGATAAGAGCATACTCCCACCTACTCATTTTTGTTTTGATTTTTTCAAGCACCCACTCAAATCTTTGCTTGTGATTTACATCCACCCCCAAGGGGGCTCCCAGATGTCTGATGATATTGCCTTTTGTGACAATCTCCCCCGACCAGTCAGAAGGGTCAAATGAGTCATGTTCCGATAGGGAGATCAGCCTTAACTTCTCTATATTACAATGGGACCCCGAAGCTACTAAGAATATTTGTACAATCTCCAGCGCTTTTCTAATGACCAAGGGGCATGCCTTCAAGAAGAGGAGAGAATCGTCTGCAAAAAGTTTTTCTAGGAGTTGGCTATTTCCTGGAAAATCCAAGCCTTGCAACTCCCCTCATTCGGCACTAGCTTCGAGCATCGTGATTAAAGGATGTGATTCTATGGCAAAAAGTAGGGGGCGCAGAGGGCATACCTGCTTAATAGACCTTTTGACCTCAAAAGAGCCTACAATTCTATCATTGAATAGGAGCTCTAACTGGCTTCCAGCTCCCAGTACACTTACCAGACGACGTAGGCGCGGCCCAAAGACCAAAGGTTCCATGATGGCTTCTATATATGTCCATGTTATTCTGTCATCAGCATTATCTAGGTCCAACTGTAGTAGTACACACTCTTGCTTTGTGACAATTGCGTACTCGATGCCCACCATTGCTGCCAAGATGTTATCGTAAATGGACCTTCCTTTGATGAACCCATGTTGATGGGGAGAGATGATCTTGGTTAGTAAGGGGGCTAGTCTAAGGGCTACAACTTTAGCAATAATTTTGTAGGCCACTGACATCATCGTTATAGGGTGCCAGTGTTTCAATTGAGAACAACAGATTTGTTTGGGGATGGGTTTGATAAGCCTCTCTTTACACTTATCTCCAACGACCCTTCGACAATGGCTTTATTGGCCAACCTTATGATTGGGACCTTGAGATCGTCCCAAAATTCTCTATAGAATTCCACCGTCATCCCATCAACAACGGTATCCAGTCATCTTGGTGTGAGCAATAGCATCTGTCCAGCTTGGAGGCAGTGCGGGCATACTAGAGGCTTGTGTAAGTGAACTTAGGCGTGCTGTTCCATGGGCCGATTTCCCATAAGTTGATCATTGCCCATTTTTCGCACAAACTTTTCCATTTAGACCTTTCCGAGCCAGCCAACATACTGGAGGATCTTGTTCTATCCCTGCTCTTTTCTACCATATTGAAGTCGCCAACCAACAACCACTTACCTTCAATAGGAGTATCTCTAAGATGCATCCATAGTTTAGCTCTATCTTTTGCATTGCAAGGGCCGTACACATTCACAATGGTGATGCCCTTCCCATCTGATTTTAATCCACAAGATTCTTCCAAATGGGTGGTTTAGAACCAACTTGGGCTCCAATTCTCTATCCACAATGCTGAGGACGCCACTGAAACCGTTACTTCCTTCTTCATAGAATACTAGTTTCTTTCCTAGTGCCTGCTTTCTCTTGCTATGGGCATCTAAGTGGTGTTCCTGGATGGCCTAGCAGTTGAATGCCTTCTCTTTTTTATTTTCTCCAAGAATAGGGTACTCTTCTTACTGGTTTTCAACCCCTTTACGTTCCAAGATTGGATAGTGAGAGACTCCATCATTAATGAGGGGTTCATTGGGAAAGAGGAACAAATTCTTCAGCATCCGAATCATCCCCCCCCCCCCTCCCCCCCCCCTCCTTGGTCTCATGAGAATCCGAGGGTTCTAAGTTTGGGGATTTCTTTTCTTGCAGTGCTGCAAATGGATTGTGCAGTGGGACAGTGAACCGCCCTCCTTTCAATGGGGTGGAGGACGGACTAGAACCTTTCACCTCAAGTGTTCTCACAACTTGAAGTACTTTGGAGTCTCTTGCCACTACCTTCACTCTTTTGGCTCTTTTTAGACCAGGGTCTTGAAAAGCCATCACCGTTGTCATTGTCATAAATTTCAGAATAGCGGTGGGAGTAATGATCTTATTATTATTGCATGCACCTTCGGAAATTCATTGTATGGGAATCGGTTCCTCCACAATATTTTCCTGTATTTTTAAATCCATCATACCTTATTTATCCTTCCCTTCATTTTCCTCTTCGTTACTACCTCCTTGCTTCTCCAGCCCTTCCATCTGGGTTTCCATTTCACTGGGGGCCTGTGCTGCCGGAGCTGCAGTACCATTAGACTTCAAGGGGCAATCCTTGGCGAAATGTCCAAAGTTGTTGCATTCAAAACATGCTCCAAAGTATGTTCCAAGGTTGAGCAGAGTAGTAACAAGCCTAGCTCCGACATTGATTACCATGCTCTTAGGTGGCCTTTTAGACACATCCCAACCTATACAAACCCTGTTTGAGGTTCTGCCAGACCCTCTCTTGCTAGGTATAAATAAGGGAGTTACCTGTCGACTAGCAAGCATCTTGAGATTATCCCACAACCAGCTAGGAAGTCCCACAAACTCAACCCAGACCGGATGAAACCCTTGTAGAGATTCAGCTGAGTCGAACGCTCGCTCCCAAGGCACCACATAGACTGTAGTCCTATTAAATACTAGGGGCCCTTTGTCGAGGATATTTTCCACATCGGAGGCCTCTTTGAATCTCACTGAACAAAACCCTTTAGCTAGGTAAAAAGTACTTTCAACTGCTCCTCCATGGCCAAGAATTTGAGGGCCCTGAAGCCATTGCATCATCTTGAACCTGCTCGGGATTCTTCCATTGAACCCAAATACCAACGTTAGCTGAGCTTGCCTGGCTAACTGTTTTTTGATAAGTTTTGGTGGAATCGCTACAGTAATAGCCTCGGCAACCTTCACCTGCTGTGGCAAAGACTTTCTTAAAGCAGAATAGGCCCGATCTACCAACCTGTTGGAAAGGGGGAATGGGGGAACACGCCCATCACAAACACAAGGGCCTCTCTATAGCTCAGGGTATTCACAACACCCCTATCCTCTTAGAAAACACCTTCAAAGAAACACTCTACACTAGCAGACACACCGCCCGCTCAATTGCCATTGCTCACACACTCTACAAATCCACCACACAAGGCACAGCTGCTACTACCACTGCCTGTCTCCACCCTTACACACACACACACACACACACACACACACACACACACACACACACACACACACACACACACACACACACACACACACACACAATATCTCACTCTCTCACTCGAAACACCGTTGGTCTAGGGGTACACACTTCCACACAGCCGGCACCGAGGAGAAACATGAAAGCAGGAGAAAGATAAGGGGGGAAGGACTTTTTTGACCAAGTCAGCACACCACTAGCTTTAGCATGTTGTATTAAACCCACAAACCAAATTTGGTAAGATTTGGATCATTGGATTGAAAATTGTGGCCAAAATTGCAAAGTCAGTCTGTAAAAAACTGATGACCATTTGAACAAAAATTGTCCAAAATTGATGAAACTTGGCTAGGGATCTTAAATTAAGTTGCTTAACAGATCTGTGTCAAGATTGTTGCAAAAACTTGCAAAAAATTGTAGAAATAAATAATCGCGATTATTTACATCTGCTACAAAAATTGACATTCTTGCACATTTGAGCATACCACAAGGTGAAGCATATCAAGTAGATCACACAAATCAATTTTGGTGAAATTTGGATCACAAAAGTGAGACTTAAGCCAGATTCTTGAAAACTGAGTCTGCAGATACGAAACAATTGATAACTTGAACAAATTTTATCCAAACTTAATGAAACTTGTTCAAAGACCTTAACAAGTTGCATACATGGCAAATCAAGCCAAAAAGTGCAAAATTTTGAGAAAAGTAAATAATTGCGATTATTTACTACTGCTACACAGAGACACCATTTTTTACTTTTGAACTTGTATAGTGTTAGACCAACATAATACAAGCCCATGGGGCAATTTTGGACTCAATCGGATCCAACTTAGTACATGTTCACTCATTTTCCAGGTTGCAGATTATTCCTTTTACTTTTTGCAAAAGTAGAATCTGAAAGTCTCAACTGCTGACTCACTTAGATGGATTTGAAGTGATACACATAGACCAATCACAATAGTTAGCAAGAATTTTACAGTCTTTGTGAAAGAAAAGCTAACTTGATTAAAATTGATACAGGAATCAGGTTGCTGACAAGGAATTGAAAGCTTTACAGAAATTGACAACAAGTCGATTTGACGGTAAGTACTCTATCCAGGGCTTCACAAGTCTATATGAACCTTAGATCTGGTCGTATACTAGGAAATCAAGGCATATTTGGAGAGACTACTAGTAGAGTATCCACCGAAGAAAGTGTGAATCAAGGCAATCACTTGCACACCATCCTTGAAGAAGTCTCAGACACGTTTTTAGATTCAACATCTGAAATGTCTTCCTATTCGACTCATTCAGAAACCAGAATGACAGTGCACTATAAGCATATACTCTCTTTTTATAAGACTAATCTTCATGGAGTTCAAGTTAAACTGGATCCTAATGAAGAGTATGTTATTCGCATTGATGACCATGGCATAGAGTTTGAAGAGGTAATCAGGGCAAACGAATGAGGAAAAATATACATGGATAAAAACGGAACTCAGTATTTACAAGTTGGAAACCTTGACGTGATAGACAAATGGGGATTAGATGTAAATACCATAATTCTAGATATAGCAGCAAGAGAAGGACCACCAAATTTAGAATTTGAGAGATATGATCAAGTTGATTTGAAGCCTTTGAAACGGCTTAGTATGGATAATCCTAGGATCGGAGTCTATTGTTGGGAGGATAGAAACGTCAAAGATCTTCTATGGACTTCTCATGCTAAATTAGGACAATTAACATCTATGAAGATCATCTATATATTCATAATCAAAGATAAGGGTTCAGCAGATCTACCAACCTATTTGTTTAGGGATTGTTATAACAATAAGTTTGTTATGATGACTCCTGAAGAGGTGGAACAAACCAAATACCAAGGGTACTCCATAAGGGATTGGATATTGGGCCAAGGACCATAAACTATTCCAAGAGAAGAACTCCACGAGAGATCTTTTGAGAGTAATGTTAAGAAACCAGAAACCACCTCATCATCACGAAGAAAACCGGGTGACGCTAAAGCCAGTCCAGGGCTACATGAGTCACTATTTCCAATAGATTGGTTTGAACGACTCGGAACAGGAGATCGCGATTTGAACCAAATAGACATGTCAGACCAACTGATTTTTAGAAATGGGTCAAAAAATACAGTGGATCTGGGGTTCCATATTACCACTTAGTAAGCTTTAAACAAGTGCTAAGAGCAAAACACATATATAATTTCCATACTCAATTTGAGGGGTTCAGAATGACACTAGAGGAAAAAGCACTGACATGGTTCCAAAACATTCCACCAAGGTCAATCATGGACTTAAATAAATTAGCTCAAGGATTGAACACAATACGATAGCTCAAATCTACAACTTCAAACAGAAACAAGGTGAATCTGTTAGGGATTGTGCAACTAGAATGAAACAATACATTGCAAGATGTCGAGAGCTAGAGATACCTGTAGAAGAAAGACTAGTATCATTGTTTCTAGAAGGACTGCTAAACAAAGATCTTCATGCTATATTGTATAGCAAGAAGCATAGGACCCAAGAAGAGTGTGTGTCAGATGCTATTGACTTAGGAGACAATTGTGATATTTTCAACAAAGAAGATGTCCCTAAGGATGTATTGGAAATGGCCTATGAACTTTGAAAGTAGCGGAATTAGGAAATTAGATAAAACACTTTTGTAAGATTACTTTGTGTGCATAGAGGGTGAACTTAACTAATGGTAGCAACATAAACATGGTACTTAGTTAACTTGTCATGAACAATGCTTTTGTAAGAAAGAGAGTTTAGAGAACATGACAACAGTTGAGGACCGGATTCATAGGGAGCCGGTCCCCCCTCCAATAGGAATTTGTATTATAGTTTCTCCCATCAAGAGAGACTTGGTACAATACAATCTTTGTGTTCATTGTGACCTCGGTGATGCAATGAAGATGGAAAGATTCATGCATCACAATCATAACATAAACTTTGTAGAAAGCATTAACTATCCCAAGCCTCAGTCCCAAGGCCTCAAACACCTTTGAAGGTGGAGAGAGCTAGCGGGGAATGAGGGTAGAGAAGAGGAAGAAGAAACATTCCATACGAGAAAGAAATAGTTCCTCACTTATCATCACTCTTCTTGCTAGCATACATAATAGCATAGTAATGAAGATGGAGAAAATGGCAAGCTTAAGCATTGAAGCATGGATCTTGGTTGGATTTGCATTCCATAGCCAAGAGTGTTGGTGTAGGCTCTCACTTCTCACAAGCTTGGAGAAGGGGGTGGAGTTCCTCTACTTTCACCAAGTGAGAATGAATCCAAAAAATGAGTGTGTGAGAGGTGTATACCCCCCCAGCACACCCCTTGCTTGCTTGAGGTGAGTTCTACTTTTTGCTCATGCCTCAAGCTCATTGGACCCCTCTCCCCCTAACCAATCATATGCACCATGCATTGTTCTCCTTGGCAGACCATGTATACCTAATGTTTTTCTTGGTTAGATCATGTAATGGTCTGGCGATTTGTGAGAACTTTTCTGTGAAGCGTCTATAGTATGCACACATACCTATAAAGATTCTTAGTTCATGTAGATTCCTTGGATTAGGCAACAATTCATGCACTTCTCAACAACTCATGCACTTGCCACATAATCTCCTCTTGTTGAGCTTGAGAAACTCTATAAGGAGGTTTATTAGGTGGTGAACTTCCTGAAAGAGGTTCAATTGCATGGTCATCATTGCCTTGTTTAGCAGGTAGTTCATAAGGGATGTTGTCAATAAGAACATCTTGAAATCCCTTGAGAAAATTGGATAACTCTAATTCCTTGTGATTGTTTATATTTTCTTTTGTTAAAGCATTAGGTTCATTTTGAGAATCTTTAACAAAAATCATGTACAAGGAAATAGAGCTTTTTATTGACTTATTGAAAGCTTGCATATTTACAATGGGTACGGTGTTACCCAACTCTTAACATCTATGTACATAACTTTTTCCTTGAACCTAAAGTAGAATTTCCTTTCATGGAGTTTAACATTGGCAGCCATGCGATTAAACCATGGTGCCCCTAGGATTACATCCTCGTGCTTGAGAGGAGAGATAAAGAAGTCCTCTTTGTTCACATAGCTTTGGACATAGAGCCTCAATTTCCTAGTTAAGGGAGTGACTGAAGCTTCTTGCCCCTTGAAAGCACCATCGGCCGGTAGGAAATCTCCCATCTCATAGGCTTGGATGCCTAGCTTGGTGGCCAACTCTGTGGATATGAAATTGTGAGTAGAACCAGGGTCAAAGAGAATAAAAGCATCATGTTCTCTTACCTTTCCCCAAGCATGGCATAGAGGAGATCCTTTTTGGTGAGATTCCTCTTCTTGGATTTCGACCAAGGTAGCTCTAGGAGGCTCATGGTGGATGTTCTTTTGGGGGCAAGCATGATATGCATGCCCTTGCTTGTTGCATTTGAAACAACGGTTATCATTGCGATAAAACTCAAGTTCTTCAAGAGAGAGTTTGTTTTTGCCTTTGTAAACTCCCTTCTCCTTAGCTTTGTTGTTATTGGAATTGCCCTTAGGAGACTTTTGGACATTGTCCTTCCCCTTAGGCTCATTGGAACCCTTGTTTTCCATGGGCTTAAGATTTCTCTTAGCCCCTGTTTGGAAATTCATTCGTGAAGCCACCATGGTATGGTGTATGACCGGAGATATGGTGCGTGGCCTTTGGGAGTTGACATACTCCGCCATATCTTCAGTTAAGCCCACACAAAATTGTTGTTTTTTCTCTCCGCCATATTATCCATTTGGATGCCATCTTGAGAGATAATATGACCTAAATACTGAATATCTTGTAAGAAAAACTCACTTTTCTTTTGATTAATATAAAGTTTATTCTCTCATAAGACTTGAAACATTACATGGAGGTATTGCTTGCATTTGTCTAGTGAATTGAGGTAGATGATGATATCATCAAAGAACACTCTAGTAAAGGTTCGGTGAGGCCTAAATAACTTCTCCATCAAGCGGTTAAATGTGGCTGGTGCATTTGCCAAGCCAAAATGCATGACAATGTATTTGTAAAGACCAAACATAGTGCGAAATGCGGTCTTTACAATGTCTTGATCAACTATCCTTATTTGATAATGGCCACTTTTTAGGTCAATCCTACTAAAGTAAGTCGACCCTTGCAGCTTATCAAATAGATCTTCTACCCAAGGAACGGGAAACCTATTCTTGATAATTATCCTATTTAGTGCTCTATAGTCGGCACACATATGATATGTGCCGTCTTTCTTTTACATTAATAACACACGTGACCAAAATGGAGATGAGCTAGGCCTAACCATGCCCTTCTCAACAACTCATGCACTTGCCACATAATCTCCTCTCGTTGAGCTTGAGAAACTCCATAAGGAGGTTTATTAGGTGGTGAACTTCCTGAAAGAAGTTCAATTGCATGGTCATCATTGCCTTGTTTAGCAGGTAGTTCATAAGGGATGTTGTCAATAAGAACATCTTGAAATCCCTTGAGAAAATTGGATAACTCTAATTCCTTGTGATTGTTTATATTTTCTTTTGTTAAAGCATTAGGTTCATTTTGAGAATCTTTAACAAAAATCATGTACAAGGAAATAGAGCTTTTTATTGACTTATTGAAAGCTTGCATATGTACAATGGGTACGGTGTTACCCAACTCTTAACATCTATGTACATAACTTTTTCCTTGAACCTAAAGTAGAATTTCCTTTCAGGGAGTTTAACATTGGCAGCCATGCGATTAAACCATGGTGCCCCTAGGATTACATCCTCGTGCTTGAGAGGAGAGATAAAGAAGTCCTCTTTGTTCACATAGCTTTGGACATGGAGCCTCAATTTCCCAGTTAAGGGAGTGACTGAAGCTTTTTGCCCCTTGAAAGCACCATCGGCCGGTAGGACATCTCCCATCTCATAGGCTTGGATGCCTAGCTTGGTGGACAACTATGTGGATATGAAATTGTGAGTAGAACCAGGGTCAAAGAGAATAAAAGCATCATGTTCTCTTACCTTTCCCCAAGCATGGCATAGAGGAGATCCTTTTTGGTGAGATTCCTCTTCTTGGATTTCGACCAAGGTAGCTCTAGGAGACTCATGGTGGATGTTCTTTTGGGGGCAAGCATGATATGCATGCCCTTGCTTGTTGCATTTGAAACAATGGTTATCATTGCGATAAAACTCAAGTTCTTCAGGAGAGAGTTTGTTTTTGCCTTTGTAAACTCCCTTCTCCTTAGCTTTGTTGTTATTGGAATTGCCCTTAGGAGACTTTTGGACATTGTCCTTCCCCTTAGGCTCATTGGAACCCTTGTTTTCCATGGGCTTAAGATTTCCCTTTGGGAGTTGACATACTCCGCCATATCTTCAGTTAAGCCCACACAAAATTGTTGTTTTTTCTCTCCAAAATCCATCTTTTTGAAGACAGTGGCTTTGAGATGTAAGTCCCAAAACTTGACTACATATTTGTGAATGGATTCGTAGGGAGAGAGCTTCAATCTTTGCCATTCGGTGAGCACTTTGTCTTTGACATCGGTGGCCAACAATTGCTTCATGACGGAAGTTCTAAAGCTTTCCATGTTTGTGGGGCTTCACTGTTTGCCCGTAGGCTAGACCAACCATTGCGTGATGAACTTTTGAAAATGCATAGCTACAGATGTAGCTTAGAGGACTCCGTGAAGCCCTCATCTCCAAATGCCGCATCGAATTGTTGGACGAAAGCCAAGACTTTGTCCGTAGCACCAAAGGTGCCATCGTAGGTAAGGAAAGAGATGTTCTTTCCTCCCTCTTTGAAGTTCTTGAGCTTGGAAGACCTCTTCCACGCGGCATAGGATTTCCTATGGCCCCTTATTTTTGGTGGTTCAAAAGTTTCACCATCACTTTCTTCAGAGGAGGAAGAATTATAGGAAGATGGAGAAGAGGGTGACCTCTTTCTTGCCTTTTTCTTGCCTTGGTCTTCCTTGTCTGCACCATCACTTTCTTCCTAAGAGAAAGAAGATGGAGAAGAGGGTGACCTCTTTCTCTCCTTTTTCTTCTCTTGTTTTCTATCATCCCTCTTTGAATTATGGTGTGGAGAAGTGTGCGATGGTCTTCTCCGTTTAGGAGGTGATGGAGAGCATTTTTCCCGCCTTCTTTGTGGAGCCATCTCCACCGAGGTGGGAGGAGACTCACTTCTTTCTCGTTCTTTTGGTGGGGGCTCTTGAGTTCTACTTTGTGAAGGAGAGGCGTCATCAGGTAGTAAAATTTTGAGCCGTTCGTACGCATCCTCTTCTTCTTCCCGAATTGGAGAGAGGCCTCTTTTGGAAGTCTCACAAGGAGTCTTCCTATGTACTCTCTCTTCTTGGTGGGGAATTTGGAGAATCCCATGAGCACGAAGCTGCCGTCGCACTTCACTTTGGAGGGATGGATTGCCCATGACTTGTTGAAGCCTAGAAACAAGGTAGTTAACAAGCATAGGGGCATCATTTTAGTAGCTTGGTCATTAGCAAAATCAAAGCTATCAACATTAATTTCACTCTCTTTACTATTTTCAGCCAGAAAATAAGCTATTGACAATAGTTGACAACCAGATTTACATGGAGCGGGTCCCCCCTCCAAAAGGTTTTGTATTATAGGTTTCCCCCATCAAGGGAGACATTTTACAATACAATACTTTGTGTTCCTTCAATAACTTGCCGGTGCAATGGAGATGGAAGATTCAAGCACCATGCACACACTTATAAAGAACAACATCAATTCCCTCACGGTCTCAGACCTAAGACCTCACATACCTTCAAAGATGGTGAGAGCTAGTGGGGTATGAGAGTAGATTGAGAGGAAGAAGGAGTATTCTTACGAGAAAGAAGTATATCTCCTCACATAATCACTCATAAAAGCTTAGCATAGCTTAGTAATTAGCATGGTAAAGGAGATGAGCATGCATTGAAGCTTGGCTCTTGGTTGGATTTGCATCACAAATCCAAGAGTTGTTGGTGTAGGCCTCCCTTCTCACAAGCTTGGAGTAGGTGATGAGCTTTCCATTAAAGCTTGAGAAGGAGAGAGAGTCTTCTTGCTTCACACATGGGATTGTGTGTGTGTGTGATAATGCCTTGCCAAAATCAGCCCCCTCTCTCTCTTGGTCGACCCCTCTTGGATTTTACTCATGCTGGCACCCCATTGGACCCTGCAAATCTTAGCCGATGATAATTGAGAAGCATAAGTGATAGCCTCTTGACTTGTATCCCCCTTTCCACTTTTGTGAGAGATTTAGGTAATTAATTAATGAAATCAAAATCTCATTGGACTGCTTAGTCTTCTGGCGAATAAGAATCAAGCAAGCCTTTGGGTTACTGAATGCTCATTGGACCCCTTGGGAGACTATCCAATAGTCTTCTAGAGAGCTTAATTCTTATTGGTTATTTAATCAAGTGTTTTAAAACAAATCAAATTAAATGTACTCTAGCCTTATTCTCATCGGTCCACCTCTATGGCCATCCAAAAGGATTTGAATGCATCTTGGGGGAAACTAGGCTAGGGAGCTGACTAGTGTCCCCTATTCCCTTTATATAAAGGGCTTGCAAGAGTGTGTGTGTGTGTGTGTGTTTTTTTTTTTTCTCTCTCTCATCCCCTACTAAAAGGGCTCGCCCCCCTCCCATCTAGGGATTTACAAAGACTTTATTGGTCTTCTCAAAGGCATCTAATTTCCCTAAGGTTTGACCATCGGACTTTACATTGAATTTTGGAACCTTAGCATTTTGGAAGTCTTAATGGGCTTAACCTTAGGGTCTTTGCAGCCCATTGTTTGCACACTTCTCTTTTGCAAATGGACCCCCTTTTGGATCCCTATTTTCCCTCCTTTGGATCCTACTGTGGCCGATCTGCCAGCTTAACCAATATTCCAGCTTTTTCTCCCCTGGCACTTCCCCATATTAAAATGATCAGTTTAACATGAGAAAATAATTTTGGAGAATTAGATATTAGTTATTATGACAAAGAGAGATAGAGAGAGGTTGTGTGCATGTGGAAGGTTGTGATTTGAGCAGAGCGGAATGATTAAATCTGTTTGGTGAGTTGCAAGGCATGTGTGCATATGGTCGTGTGCAGGCGGTGGTTTGCTTGCGGGTAGTGTTGGGTTTTGAAGGTGAACTCTAGTGGATTGTGGCGCAGTGTATACCCTGGTCTATAGTGAGACATTGTGTTCTATGGTGGGTGTGTTCCCCTTTCCCCCTAGCCATCTTCTGGTGCCCCCATGGAGCAGTTGTCTGATGCTCCGATTTGAGGTTGGAAGCAGTGTTTTTTAGCCGACAAAGTGGTTGGCTGATGGTCAAAGTGTTCAATGGTCGAATTTGAAGCTGGCAAAGATGGTGGAGCCAAGTTTTGGCCCCATATTTACGGGTGTTGAAGATCCCGAGGATTGGTTAGCAAATTTTGAGTTATGGCTATTGTCGATGCATATGTTGACGGATGCGAAAAAGGTAGAGACGGTACCCCTGTTGATGCGAGGACAAGTCAAGATTTGGTTCGATGGTTTAAAGAGAAGTGATTGAGGATCATGGCAGAGGTTGCAAAGTCAATTTTTGGAGCGGTTTGAGCGGTGGTTACTGTAGAGGAAGCTGGTGCAAAGCTGAGGGCGGTACGCCAAGATGTGAGTAAGGATTTTTCTATTTTCATTGAGCAGCTTGAAGCCTGTTGGAAGCAGTTAGAGGTTGCTACTGGGGTAAAAAGAAATCAATATTTGAAGCTGTCAAAGCTGCTAGAATGCTTGCATCCAAGAATTAGAGAAAAAGTCAAAGACGGTGCTGACACATATGAAGACATGGTCTATCTGGTCAAGATGAAGAGTAGAAAGGTAAAGTGGAAGTTGGAACGGGGCGTGTTGAATCTGGTAGATTATGTGCCTGTTGTGGCGGTAGCAGAATGTTCTTTGGTCCGACCAAAGGCGGTTCCAGTTGTTCAAAATGCAGAGCCTATTGAGGTAAGGCCTATAATTGGTTATATTCCTTGGAGGTTTTCAGTTTGTGATGTGCATGTGCCAAGGGTGGATGAGCTTGTCAACGAGGAGAAGCTCCATGTTGAGGTGAACCAAGGTGCAAAAGCAATAGCAAATGTTGAGATTCCAGTGCAAATTGAAGAGGTAAAGCCTGTTCTTGTGCAAAGTCTACATGAAAAGGTAGCAGAGTGCAATTGAGATGGAGATACCGAGGGTTCAGAAGTTGATGGAGAAAGTGTGCAAAGCCATGAAGATGGTCAAGATTTTGTGGAGAAGCAAGCAAATGAAGATGCAGATACGGAGTCAATATATGATGCCGGTGATGAAGAAGACACAAGCTCGAGTTGCTGGGTGACTAATGAAGAGGATAGAGCAGATGAGTCCATATCCTATGGCTAGGAGACGGAGTCTGATGAACATGAGCTGATAAAGGTAAAACTACCTTATTATCTGCTTGATGATATGGTAGTAGCCCATGTGCAAGAAGATTAGGGAACAGAGCAAGCCAAGGTGCTTGATGAAGACCCAGTGGAGCAGCCTACGCCTACAGGTGATGATAAGCAGGTAAATCTGGTGCGTGGTGCCATGCTAGTCGCGATGCTGATGAAAATGGCGGTGGAATGTGCCATGGTGGTGCAACATGTGCAGAGTTTTGCCAAGATGGATAGAGCAGCCATGCCTATGGAGGTAGAAGAGGTGATTTAAGACCAGGAGGTTGAAGTTGATGAGCAGGTGGTGCTGATCGACCTTGAAGGGCTGGTTGACAAGGAAGGGCTCGATGATGCTGGAATCGAGTGTGTGGCCAAAGAGGAGGTTGTGATGCCAAAGGTGGAGATTACGATGCAACAGACATGTCCAGTGGTGGAGAAAGGAGAATCCCAAGATGTGGCTTTTCTTCTATGGTTGATGAATATGATGGTAGATACAGCTATGTGGTGGATGGTCGAGCATATGCAGGGGTCTATGGTTGAGGTCTCCACTTTATGCGGTTGGGAGGGAGGGTCAGACATGTTTTTTTATGGTGGTATGCTTGGTATGGAGTAGACAGTTTGCACAAGGATGCTTGGTGTGTTGAAGGTAGGCTATGGGCAGCCTACGCACTTGATGGCTATGTGCTGGGGTATAGCACTATGGTGAACAGTTACAGATGGGTGGAAGACACCAATGGTAGGTGTTTGATCTAGGTGGAAGCTATGTGATACAGGGGGTGGGGAAACCCACTTGAAGATTTGGCAGTAGGGTGCAATAAGACTATGTAAATATGGTTTAGGTTTTCTCATAATGTGTGCCAGGTTTTGTAGCTAGAATTGGAATAAAGATCTTTTTTAGTTGAGCATAAATGCTCAACTAAGGGGTGGACAATGATGGTGCAGCCAAAGTTGGCTGACCATAGAAGATGTCATGGGCAGGTATGTGCAAGCTAGCAGGAGCATGGCAAAGTGCTAGAGCAGCTAGAAAGTTCATGGGCAGACAAGTAGCAGCAGATATGTATGGCTGATGCGGTTTATAGACCGAGGAAGGCTCCAAAAGGGGCTTATTTGAGGAGCAGATGAAGGAGGTTGAAGGTGTAGCCTTTGGGTTTAGAAATGTAGAGCTTGAGGTGCTGAAGGAGTAGGTCCAAACGGCTCATCAAACAGAGCTACGGAGCCCAAGATATTGGAGTTTGAAAGTCAAGTGCGTTGTAGATCCTTGCCGAATCGGGAAACTAGGGACAAGTGGCCCCAGTGGATGTCAGTGTATAAGCGCGTAGTGCTTGATTTATGGAGCCTACCCGTTTTTTCAAATTGCAGATCAGAGCTATGGATTGCAGGTTATGGCCAGTTGAAGTTTTGCCGAGGGCCGGTTGGTGCCGACCTGACCGTATGGGGAGTCGTGCCATCTGGTATTTTTTGGGCCGCGACAGAGTTTGAGGAGGTGCTATGTAGTGTTTGGAACTAAGAGGAGTTGATTGCTCGTCAAACAAAGCCCGATGCGGAAAGATATAGCACTTGGAAGTCGGGTCGCATTTGCTCAGAGTTGGATAGATGATTTTCTCACTTTTTGCAGCCTTGGTTCGGGGTCTTGGAGAATCTTGCAATGTGGCAAAGCGAAGGAGTGCGGAGCCAATCACGTGCTTTTTTTAACATTAAGTGGCACTAATCGATGTGCTCATCCAATGCTCCACAATCTCTTGCAATGCTTCATCATGTGGTTTCCATGCTTGACTAAAAATGAATTCAATGAATTCTAGAACCTTGAGAAGGTTTCAAACTAAAAATAGGAGCGTCTATATGGAAATCAAATGGTAAATAACTCTTGCAATGCTTCATCATGTGGTTTCCATGCTTGATTAAAAATGAATTCAATGAATTCTAGAACCTTGAGAAGGTTTCAAACTAAAAATAGGAGCATCTATATGGATATCAAAAAAGTAAACATGGACAAACCAAACAACGTCTAGAAACGTGCTTCATTTTAACGCCACCAATCCCATTGTAGAGACTTGATTTACAATGTTAAGAAGTGTAAAAGTGTATCCTATGTACTAAAGAATGCCTTTAATTACTATGTGATAAAGACACTTAACAGGTTGGCATCATATGTATAAACGTTGCACAAAAATAAAGATAGATTATATTGATGAAAAAATCAAAATCTATTTCTATTTTTGTGCACTATTTAAAATGGGTCCAGATAGATAACTTTCATCATAATCTATCATTATTTTATATATATTAAAAATTGAAAGAACTCAATCTTTTTATTATTTTCAATGCCTCTAAGCTTAGAGCCAAAATATAATTACTACTCTTTATACTTTCAAAGCGCCAAAAGTAATGCTTTTTTTTTAATAAAATAAAATGATGTTTTGTTATAGTCTCTATCTTGCATTGGTTGGTGTTAGCCTTGTACTTTGTGCAAAGGTGAGCTATATTTTGGAGGCATAAATTTCTACTTTATAGTATTTTTATATCGATCGATACCTTATCGATCCATATCTAAGTAAATATACAAAGACTTCAAAAATCTGACATGTCAACAATAATATGATCGAATAATATGGGTAAACATATTATACGCTCATTATTCATGTATAAAACGTTTTGCAAATAATTTATGATGCAACCTAGTCCCTAAGTAACATGCTTCTATCGAGTTCAATATCTCGCCCTCAGACAAGGTGCTTTAAGATAAGTCACCTCCCCCATGGAAGCTTGTCTGAATATTATGCGACGTCCTTTCATGAAAAGAAAACACACTCTTCTGTCCCCTCCGTTGTTGCTCTTCCAGGTTCCTTGCCGTCCTACTAGCCATCTGCACCTGCGCTCTCGCGCTGTGGCACATGCATAATGTGAAATAAAATTACATTCACCTCACTTTTGACACCTTTTGATGCATCGAAATAAAAGCAATCATGTACATATTGTGATGTATACTAACGGACATCAAAATAAAATATTGATGCGTATCTATGTTTTTTATACTTATGCAAGTGATCCCACAAATTTATGGATTTTTTTGACTCAATTTGGGATTTTTTTACATTAAACATTCGCCTTTTTTGGATAAAAAATGAGTTCAAAATGACCTAGTTTTGGTCAAAAGTGGCAAAATGACCCAAAAATTGACACATCAATTGATATTGCCGTGGGAAAGAGAGAGAAAGCTAATTTTTTAGTGAGAAAACGTGCAATCCCTTCTCTGCAATTCCTTTTATGGCTGCTCAATCTATGTGTAGTGCAATCTCGCCTCTCTACAATCTTGTATATGAGCTTGTGAAGGAGTGAATTAGGGCTTTCCTTTATGAAAATGGTGTGCGGGATGAATTCAATATAGAAGCTCTTAAATCTCTGCAAAATAAAAAAATGATCGTCGTAAAGGAGGAAGCTCGTGATTTCATTTCAAATGTTTAAAGTTACGACTATGTAATTGGGGGCGACGCTACATGTGATTCCATGAAAGAGGTTTGGGTTTTGACCGAGACTTGTGCTTGTATGAGCGTTGAGGTTTCATGGCTGAAAGTTTAGTGTTTTTAATTGCTCTTTTTAAGTAAAATTGGACGTGAATCGATGATCCTTTCTTCAAGAACACGCTTCCAAAAACAAGCAAATTCCAAGCACAATAGGAGAGAGGGTTTGTGGCTGTTTTTTCACGAACACTCTTAAACTTTAAACCATCTTTAAGAAGAGGGTTGGTGATTTTCCATAAACAGTTTTTCGCAAAGTGTTTGTGATTGTCACCACGAAACCTCACAGACAAAGGTTCGGCACCTTCCCAGCTGAACCACATAACATCTCGATAACATGCCTCATGCAACACTTGGCCACACATCTCCTTTTGCTATTTAATCACAAAATCCTCATCTCATGAGGTACCCCCTAATTAACCCATTGTTCAAAATCAACCACCCATTGCTCGATCTTATCTTAATTTAATAAATTATATTAATGCAAATCTACAGAAATCCCTCCAAATGCTTTTGCTTTGTCTGCAATCGCGAGAAAGATCACCAAAGGCGAGTAGGTTTTGATCGTGCGCTAACCAGTCAATGTCTGATCTTGGGATGGAACCTTGCCACTTAAAAAAAATGAGGGCATGTGCTAACCTGTGCGCCTTGCATACCATGAAGAAGTTGATCTCTTGGTCCTAATCTGTTGGATGCGACGTGGTCTAAAGATGGTGGTAATTGGCCACGCCAGGTACTTTGCAGCCAGTGCAGAGTCAATGATGTGTTGTTGCTCCAATGGCGTGCTCACGTGTAAACATGCCACGTGCATAGCCAACAATTGCTGAAAGAGATCAATCCCCAACCCAACCTTACGCTCCCTAGCCTACATTGTCCTCCTGTTCCCCCACAGACGCATTTTCTCGCAGCCTCATTGCACTTGCCACATCTCTAGTTTTTATTTTAAAGATCCGTCGTCGGCATCTATGAAAGGTTGTGCACTTTTTTTAAAAAACAAGCCTCACAGGACTGGTGTAGAACAATACATGTCATGATGACATCTTGTAATAAGTAAAGCCTAGGAGTAGTTGTGGTTTCTCTGTCAAGCAGAAAACTTGTAATTCATTGACCCTGAAGGCTCGATCTGAGCTCGAGGTTGGTGTATATTTCTGATGTTCTTAAGCACAATTGTGAGTTTTGCAAAAAAAAAAAAAAAAGTAGGCGCATACTGCAAATAAAAAGACACTTCTTGTTTCAAAATTAGGATTTCTAACACCAATACTTAAGGGTGAGTTTCATAACTCATTGTGTGGAGGCTATGGTTTATCAACACTTGGCACGTGAGTATAGGACAAGGTTGTTGCAGCATGCAGGTGGTACTTTGATATTTCTTTGTATGCTTTTTGCTCTAAATTTAACTCTTCTGTAAATCGAACATTCTTAAATAGTCATTTGAAATAATCAGTTGGGCGGGGGCTTTGTCAACATGCCATACCCGGTAACGCGATTTTGACTCTCTCTCTCTCTCTCTCCCGCGCCCCCCCCGCGGGGCGCACCTTAAATATATGTCTGCTACTCTGTCGACCAGCTGAAGAAGAAGAAACTCCCTCTTCAAAGCGCTCTCTCTCTCTCTCTCTCTCTCTCTCTCTCTCACATACACACACACAGTGAAACTCGCAGCTCATCTCTCTCTCTCTCTCTCTCTCTCTCTCTCTCTCTCTCCGCCCCTGCGTTTGATTGCTAAATGCAGCCACTTTTAATGCTACTCGTTCTGATCTGCGCCGTGAGCACGCTGGCAATGGCACGAGCGGAAAAGAAGATGGGAGACAGCAGCAACTGCTCGCTGCAGTTGCTGGAGGGGGTGGACATTCCGGCGGAGATAGCGGTGCCGTCCGGACATGAGCTGAAGGAAGCGTACTACGCGGAGGGACTGCAGCATTACGTCTTCAATGGCTCGGCATGGGTGGTCTTCAATGCAACGGCAACTCTCTATTCTGTAGAAGGGGCTGCCGGCAATTATACAAAGGTCGGCGGGCGGCGGCTGGTGCAGGCGGCGCAGAAGAAATATAGATGTGCCGTGGGACAGCATTTTTTCCTAGGGCGCCCTGACCCCGCCGGCGGTCAGCCTTCGTGGGAAACCATCCTGCCCGCCTACAGTCTCGTCACTGCCCGTTCCCTGCAGGCCGTTACCGTCGACCCTCGCAGTATCACGTGGAACCTCTTCCAGGCTACTTCCTACAGCAGCAGCCAGTACGTACTTTCTCTCGCCCTTTAGGAACGCATCTAGACCAGTATAAGAGAGAGAGAGAGAGAGAGAGAGAGAGAGAGAGAGCGAGCGAGAGCTTCAGCTTCAAAGGAAAGACCTCTCACAAGAAGATTTAGAAAATTTTTCATGTAGGAAAACGAAGTCTTTTTCATACAATGCATAACATCATGGGGGCAAGGGACATCTGCCCCACCCTAAACCGGCCGGCCATACCCTGTCCCCAATCGTACCTAGCTAGGTATGGGGTGCCTCCCTCACAGAAGCTCATGATGTTGAGGTAAGTCACAATGTGGGAATTATTGTGAGCTCTTGTGACTTTGCTCCCTAAGATTTAAGCTTACACATGTGTATGGTAAATAGTCACTTTTTTTGGTTGTGGGATTACTAGTACAAACAAGATTAAACTAAAAATGCTCTTATCTTTTGTTAGGGATGTGCTTGGAGCTGTTACTTACCTACAACGACTCGCATCGAAGGGTGGTCTTCCTCCACTAGCATCGCTTGGTGCTCAATTTGGGGACATCCATGTCACCCCTTACTCCATCATTTATGCTTTTTATGTCGAAGAAAAACAATAGCTTTTCTATCTAAAGTCCTCTAGCTGGATTAACTTGTGCCCACTTCTACCAATTTTTTCCCAATTCATTTGCTATTTTTTTCCCTTATAACTCATTTGTAGATTAGAAATCTATCTTCATTTAAGAAAGTGTGAATTGAGCTATCACTGTAATTCTTCTAGAATTTTGAGTGTGCAAATATATCTCTGGTTCTATCATATATCTGCACTAGTCTTATTGTGCTGGAAGTTTTAATGAATGGGGACTAAGCGACTCACTAATGCTCTCTTATTGTAGTCATGGAAACTAACCCAAATTCATGTTATAATTCATATAATTTTCGTGACTGTTTAGTTTTTCTTTGTAATGGTAGTAGACCAACGCCTATTGCCAAACTTGTACAATACCATCAAAAGAATCTTTGTATGAAAGTGTGAGAAGAGAAGTGCATGGTCTACACAGTTAAGGTTTATGTAATATTGGCAGCCCACCCATAGTGTCAAATTTAATGTGTATGCGTAACACCGGAAGTTAAAGATTCGCCAAAATGCTCATACTTTGCCAAAGATGACAATGTGGTCTCAAAAATAGAGAAATTAGCAAGCATTGGTACTACAGAAGTTGAAACAGTTTACCCAAAATTTATTGAACAAACTACTCAGACATTCACACAATCAAGCACATATAGTGAAACATAATCACGTCCATCATTGTATAAGCAATCAATCCGCAAAATCAATCTCAAATTAGGCTAAAATAGTGTAAATAGAGTCTAGAATGGTATTTTTCGGAGTGTGTGGTTCTCTAGGGTTGATTGGGAAAGCAGTGGGCTTCTGACACTATGAGAGAGTTGAGAGAGATAGAGACACCAAAGACGTAAACAATGAGAAAATTGCAACAGAAATCTAACCCAAACATTGAATTTGCTCAATTTTCCAATTTATGTATAAAGTGCGGTTGAGGTCGTCCCTCGATAATCACCAAAAGAAATATAAAAAACTCTAGGTAACGTTAGAATACCAAGCTCTAGCACCCAAACACATTGAATATCCATTGCTTGGGATTCCAACCGATCATAAATCTGGTTCTTGCATGTCACATTCTCAAATCATTGTTGACGGCATGCACTTGAGCCCTCAATGATCAGAGGTTGGCCCTTATCCAAGCACTGGAATCCATCCCTTTGCACCTGAGCTTATCAAACCCTTCCATGGACACTTTATTGGAATCACATGAAAACCCGACGTGATCATCCCAATCGCAATTCCGTGTAGCCTTCACAAACCCGTTTGTTTCTTGCTGTCCACCACCTTAATTTCCATGGCTATGGTGACTTGCGAATTTGTCCCCTCAAATCTCTCTGTGAGAGCGAAAACCTTGTTCAAGCTTATGGGAGAATCTCTCCAAGATTAAGCCATCCTGTATTCTTTAGACTATGGCTTAGCCATTTCAAGGTCCGAGCGAGAGAAAGAGATCAGCCATGGGAGCTTTATAGAGGACGACAATGAGAGTTGGCTATGGGAGCTTTGAAAAGAGAGAGAGAGAGAGAGAGAGAGAGAGAGAGAGAGAGAGAGAGAGAGAGAGAGAGAGATACTTGACTAGATGGAGAGTTCTCTCATGGCTTGAGCACGAGCAAGAGATATTCTCCTTGAGCATGAGGGGCTTCTGTATGAGAGAGAGAGAGCACATGAGACTTCCCCTTACGAAGATGAGAGAGATCCTTTCTTGCCCCGTTTAATGGGTCCCACTTTGCATGATAACAGCCAACTTACTATAAGTGCCCTCGACCACCCTCGTTATTAATAATTGACACCTCCTTTTGGGAGGTGGGATCAATGGATCACGATCACCGGTTGATTGTGACCATTGGATCACCTATGGAATTCAAAAGATTCCCACTTTCTCGGATCCAGGGCTTGAACCTGCTACCGTCTCCCCCATAGAATGGCTCTAACCACTAAGCTATCACGTGTTTGTTGAAAGGTGTGTGTGTGGTAAGTTTATAGATCACGGTGTCGCGGACAAGTTTACACCTAGCTCACACCGAGTTCACATTGAGTTCACACCAAATTTGGTGTGGTGTGTAGACCCTCCCAAGGTCACACCAAGATCACACTAAACAACATGCTTTGCCTCATGGTTAGCAAACTCCAACTAGAGAAATAAACTTTTCAATAGGAGCTAATATATGTGCTTAGCATATCCTTTAGCACAAGATTAACACTTGTAATCAGCCTATCCTTTCTGGATGACTGACAGTATTGAGATGTATTTTTCCACTGTTTACAAACAATCCACCAAAATGACTGGTAAACAGGGATCACAATTCTTTGCAACATTGTTGATTAGTCAATAGGCTGATAGAATGTTTAGGTGGTACCAAAAAGGAGTGTCTTGGACACTCCTTTGGGAGGAGATGAAATGGGTGGTGGGTTATTCATTATCATTTCATATAAAGGAAAGAGAAAAAAAATTTGGCTGAGAGGTTGGAATTTAGGTGGGCTGGAAATTCCATTTCACTTTAATATTAAAGCTTAAAGTAGCAAATTGCCTACGTATTTAAATTCCCTCTCGCTGCCACTCCTCTGTGCTCTTTGCACCAATGTTGCCTCAATGGGTCCCTCCGCCTCTCTCTCTCTCTCTCTCTCTCTCTCTCTCTCTCAGTCCTCCATAGCTGCTGCATGTGTTTGCGGGTGTAGCACAAAGCCATATCAACCAGCTCCTCATTGCTAGCCATATTGAGCTTCAACAAAACCTCTCTCTCTCTCTCTCTCTCTCTCTCTCTCTCTCTCTCTCTCTCTCTACTATGGCACTGTTTTGATTGTCTTCATTGTCGTGTCAATAGCATCATCGCACGTTCCACATGGAATCACATAATACTCATAATGGCAGTACAAACCCCCTTTACCTTCCTCCATTATCTGCTACACAGCATATCCCAAGGGATCTTTTGCCGAGTCTACGAAACTAATGGGTTGCAACATAGAAACATGCAAAAAAGGGTGGCACAAGCGCGAGAGGATGATGACATTGATGAGTAAGAGGCAAAGAAAATATGTAGGGTAGTTGCTAAGTGTTGGCGTAATAAAAAACGGGCTTTCCGAGGGTCTTCAATGGAGCATTCTACAGCAACTTCTCAGTCATCCAACCTTCTCAGTGTTGCAACCCCCATCAAGAGACAGTTGGGAGGGTGATTTTCTCTAACATTTGTCATACATTGTCTGAGGTGAACACTCCTCATTCAAACAATGAGCTATTTTTGAAACGGGCTACAGTCATGGCATGCCTCAATGGAGTCAATGGTGCTGACAATGTAATGAGCAATAATGATGTTGCGAAGGCATTAGGACTTCATCGAAGAAATGTCGTAAGAGCCAGTTTTTGGCTAAAAATTGATATGGAGGAGGGGTCACTTCCCTTAGACACATGTCAATGTCAACAGTATAGGACCAGTACCTTAACAATCGAAATCAGAGAAATCGTGTTTCAATTTTGGTCAATGGAAAACCTGCATCTCCCCAGACAAGAAAGATGTCGTTTGAAAGAGAATCGGCAAGAGGGCACATGTGGTGCATCCGTGCATCTCCTCGATTTACCTCAGGTATATCAACCTGAACATCTTCAAAGTGTGTCACAATGCTTTACTTAGTAATTTTGGGTGCTTGCAAAAGCTTTGAAATGCTTTATAAGTGTCTCAAAGTGCTTTAAAGTGCATCACTTAGAGCCTCCAAATGCTTGAAAGCGCCTGAAAAGTGCATCTCAGTGTGCTTGAAAGCGCCAAAAAGTACTTCAAAGTATTTTAGAGCGCTTCCAAAGTGCACTAAAGTGATTCATGGTGCTTGAAAGTGCCACAAAGTACTTTAGAGTGCTTCAAAGTGCTCTCTAAACTCTAAAGTGCTTTGGAGTGTTGTAGAGTGCCATAAAGTGCCTCAGAATGCTCTTAAATAGCACTAAAGTGCTTTCAAAAAGCCCTTAAAGTGGACTTGAGAGTGCTTTCAAGTGCTTTAAAGTGTTTTAGAGTGCTTCAAAGAGGTCCAAAGTACTTTAGATTGCTTCAGAGTGCTTGAAAGCATCAAAAAGTGCTTTACAATGCTTCAATGTGCTTCAAAGTTCCACACAGTTCTATTTAGTGCACCAAAGTGTCCCAAAGTGCTTCATAGTGCTTGAAACTACCATAAAGTGCTTCATAGTGCTTGAAAGTGCCATAGAGTGCCTCAAAGTGCTTTGAAGTGCCACAAAGTGCTTGAAAGTGCTTCTAAAGTGTCACCAAGTAGTTTAGAGTGCTTTCAAAGTGCACCAAAGTACTTCAAAGTGCACCAAAAAGATGGTAAAGTGCTTCAAAGTGCTTCAAAGTGCTATCAAGTGCCACAAAGTGCCTCAGAGTGCTCTTAAAGTGCATTGAAGTGCTTCAGAGTGCTTTCAAATGCCCCAAAGTGCTTTACAATGCTGCAGAGTGCTTCAAAGGGCACCAAAGTGCATGATAGGTTGCTTGAAAGTGCTTCAGAGTGCTTTCAAGTGTCCCAAAGTGCTTTAAAATGCTGCAAAGTGATTAAAAGTGCCCCAAAGTGCTTCAGAGTGTTCCCTAAGTGCATTGAAGTGCTTCACTAGTAGACAGAAGTTCAACAATACAAAAAATTGAAATAGAAACTATGAATATATAGAAATAGAAACCAACTCCCACTCTTCACCAACTCCCACTGCTCAACCAACCCCACCTCACTTTGGTTGAAAAGGTGGAGAAATGACATACCTACTTTTTTTGTGGACAAAAGGTGAAGTCATACCTACTTTTGTGAAAATACACGCCAAGGTTGTCGTAGGTAAGTGTTGCAACTAGATTTTAATATTTTATAGTATTTTTGAATGTCTTTTGTGTGGCAGAGGGATTTGTACATGCGGTTCCAGGAGGCTCATCCTAACATTAGGATGTCCCTTAGATGCTTTGAGGGTTTGAAGCCATACTTTGTACACAAGTTGAAGGACCACAACACCTGCTGTTGTGAATACCATGTTCAGCTTGTTTAGCAGTCCGAGTGGTGGAATAGCGCAATGCAAAGCATCAAAAGCCATTTTTTCATCCTTGACAAAACTATGGGAGTCTGTATTGTGTCCAAAGCCAACTGATAGTGATTTTCACCACATCAAATGTCTTTTCGGAACATGCACTGATTGCGGGATTGAAAGGCTCTTGTTGTGTCCCGTCGAAGAGAATGATGGTATCTCTAGAATGAGCCTGCATGCATCGTAAAGGTAGTCATGCACCTGGTGGAGGAATATCTTAGTCTTCTTCTTCTCTGGCACCTTGAACACTGTTGACCATTGTTCAGGTGGCAAGTCATTGTCTGTTAAATCCTTGGGCAGCTTGCCCTCCATGCTCGGTCCATATTCCTCATGCAACTGTAATGCAGAATAGCATAACCTAGAAAGTACCGGATACTCGACCGATGCTGCAAGCAAAGCCATGGAGAAAAATTATTTGCAATCAATGCTGGAAAATAGGATTTTTGGTCATGCATTGCCATGAGGCGCATAGACACGACCAAAACGCGATTTAGAACTCACCTTTCCGAGTGTATTTTTCAACCGATAGCATGCATTTGGAGAGGGAATTTCTGGTGATCGTGTTTGTTGATGGGGTCTACAGTGTCGTGTTGGTTGCAAGGGACTCTTGTGTCGTAGTTGTTGAAGGTGTCTTCCTGTATCGCATGTGTTGTGAGGGTCTGCTATGTGGTGGGCTGTTGCGAGGGTCTGATGTGTTATGGTGTTTGTTGCAGGGGCCGCATGTTGTACCACCTCCGTGCTCTAAGTCGGCTTTTTGTGCTTCCTGGAGGGAGTGTTCTTATCTCTGCAAAGGGTGTTGTTGTAGCCTTTATGCTTCCGTGCCGGGGGCAATGGGGACAGAGCTCCACCAGGGCTATGGAAAAGCACGACGGGTGCAATGGTGGGTAGAGCATGACAGCTACAGCATGCAATGGGGGGAGCACGAGCTATGGGAGCACAACAAGCAGACAGAAACATGCAGGATTCCGAGTGACAAGCTAGTTGCGTGAGAGGAAAGGAGAAAGAGGACAAGGAGTGTCTAGTCCATGATGACTATAAGTTCAAAAATTCAAAAAAAGGGGACCCACTCCACCCCATAATGGCTCGCATGCATCTAGATTATAGGTACATAAATTATATGACATAAAAATTTAGAATTTCCCTCTCCCTCTTTTTCCAAATTTGAAAAACATTGAATTTCCCTCCACCTAGGTGCTATTGGTGGTACCACCAAAAAGGTACAAAAAGTGGTACCACCTAAACATGCTTTCACCCAATAGTGGTAAGAACAACCATCTTGGTTAACTTTAGTGAGCTGATCTACAAGCACCCAAACCAAGCCATGACCTCTCTTGGTGCTTGATAGATCTACAATTAATATCATAGAGATATTGCACATAGAGTGCAAGATGCTTTAGAAGCTACTAATGTCATGAATGTGCATGCTGCTCCAAATCAGCCTTTGCTAAAGACTAGGGTCCATAACACCTAGTGTGCATGCATTTAGCAAAAAAAATCCAAATTTTCATATCCATAACTATATTTGCCAACACTTTTGGCTAATTTTATGATGAGGGCCCATCAAAAAAGAGCTAAGTACTTTTTACATGAAAACCGTGCCAACATATTTTTGGACCATAATATAATGTGAAAATCCATCACATCTAGGTACCAAATGAGCTAGTTCATTAACTGAAATTAAATTTACTACATATATCAACAATCATCTGTTAAAATTTTTGAAGAATACTTGTAACCTAAACAAGTCTAACTAAGTATCCGATGATTTTTTGCCACTGAAATTGTTCCTGATACAATCAGTGCTCAAGATGGTCCAGTAAACAGATTTGACCAGCACCTAGGGACTTTGTTGGGACACATAATTGAAATAATGGGTGTTGGTGTTAGTCATAGAGACTCATAATTTCCACATGTGGAATATGTCTTAGCTTAGGATGTTTAAAAAAAGAACATCCTTCAAGTACAAGTTGTACTTGTAGGTCAAGGTAACTGTAAACACTATGCGACATGAGTGAGAGGGACCCTTGTTATTCCTACTCCACAATGGCTAAATTGAACTTCTTGAGTTCCTAGACCAAATTGTATCCCATGAGACAACACGTGCCAAACCCTACATGTAGGTCCATAACTGCATAATGCAAAAATGTATGTTGGACACTACGGCTTGAAATGATTTGCTCCTACATGACGTTTTTCATGTCTCTGAAGGGCAAAATGGATGAAAGCATTTAAGCTAACACATCCTACTTAGAAAATTCAAAAAACGCATATTCAGAAATAAAAGGAAACCAAATCACATATGTACCTGAAGGTTGAACATAGTGTTCACTCATCCATAGTCAAATACACATGACCAAATCTCCACCTAAAACGGAAGGCTAGCAACACTAATTGAAGGGTTAGTGAAGATCAAGGAATATGTACTAGAAACTCCGAGTGTTGCCTTTGCAATCCAAACCCCTTGGTTAAAATTGTGTTTAATGTGCTTGGAATCAATTTTGAAAGTGGAACTTATCCACTAAGTATGGAAGTATTCTTTCCTTAAAAGTATATCTATGATGAGATCAAATTGCAATCATCAACACCTATGGAGTGATTATTATATAGTATTTGGGTCATACCCCTAAAAATACCACTCCTAGAGACATAATCAATGATAAAAGTAAGCAACAACTCTAGGCTCAAGTTGGAATCTTATTCAAAAATTAATCTCCAAATAATTATCTCTCGCCACAAACATGAGAGAGCATCCCAAATAGAGAGCAGTCATACTATATTTTCTTGGGTTTAACAAGAGATGATCTATGTAAAGGCTCTCTTAGTCTATTCATGTTGTTCCATGAATTTTTTGCGTGATAGCAAGGCCATGACTACTTGCTATCCACAGGAAGCATCATCAATATTGCTAGCACCTTGTGCACATAAACTGCTCGTCGCACTGTAATCATATACAATGATCACAAAGCATTATACCAGCCTCAACTTTTTTTGAATAGAGTACATGATGTTATATTGGAAGCATAAACCTTGCTTTAGTGAAATGAGTCCACAATACTGGCATTCCATGCATGCATCTTAAAAAAATAGTGTGGTAACCCCTTGGCTTCAATGACGGTCTCCAGAGTGTGAGCACATGCCACAATGTGAGC